>NC_072867.1:13989771-14296995 GCF_028858705.1 Grus americana | reverse complement strand
CACCGGGGGTTGCGTTGCATCAGCAAAACTATTAGCAGCAACTGCTGGTTTGTTTGTTTGTTTTTTTCCTTTTACAAAGCATCCCGAGTTCCCCCCAGGCCTTGAAGTGTCAGACGAGGTGCTGGAAAAGACCGCGGGGACGGACGTGAACAACATGTGAGTGTCCTGGCAGGAGCAAAGCAACCGGTGCGCGGTCGCTGGCTCCGTGCTGCCCGGCTGGCGGCATCCTGCTAATGAAATGGCTCCTCTTCGGGGCAGCCATCGGTGTTTATAAATTGGTCGGATGGTGCCTGATTCCTCCTGCACCCGCAGAGTGGTGAGGGGCGTAAATGCAGGAAGCAAAACCCCCAAATTCTTGTCAGTCTGAGCCCTCGCCATTATGAGGACCTGCAGTGAACAGCAGCAGCCAGAGCAAGGCTGTCTCTGCCGCCAGGTAATAGGGTTTTGGATTCTTTTTTTTGGCAGATTCCAGCTGACGGTCGAGCTGTTCGACTACCTGGACTGTGAGCTGAAGCTGTCGGAGTCAGGTGAGGAGGCGGCAGGTCCCTCCCGCTCGCCCCAGGGCTCTTGAGCAATAGTTTCGCTCTTTGGTCAGGAACGGCGTTCCAGCTCCGGAGGCTGAGGTCAGAGGCTTAGGTCCTTCCTCCTCCTCCGATGAGATTTCTGAGGTCGTTTCTCAGCCAGATTCCCCCGTTGATGCTCTGTAGAGGCAGTCGTAGGAAAATATTTAAGGAACGTGTCTGGTTTTAGCCCACCTGAGCAATGCAGAGTGTTGTTTTCAGAGCCGTGCTGCTCTGAATATGGTTTTTATTTCTATTTGGTACGACCATGTTAATCATATGTGTTACCCAAATCCGTTCTGTCCCCCCAAGCAGAGGATGGGGCTGTACCTCTTTCTAAATACTCATTTCCCCTCGTTGAAATACCTCCGGGGAGGACTGGAAGCCCCTGCCTGTGTTTGCTCGCCTCCTTCTCCAGGAATTTTTAGATGGCTTAAAAATGCAGCGGTTCCTTCCTCTGTTGCGAGTCAGGAACCACGGAGCTGCCCTGGAAAACAGGGCACAGCGGGAGAGACCGTGCTCCCGGCTCCCGTCGGCCTCCCGCTTCTCCTCCTGACCCAGTTATACAGAGAATTTATATTCATAAGTACTTTAAAGCTGAGCGGGGAAGAAGCCAGAGTGGATATGCTGGCTGGATTTCTGCCAAGGGAAGGGATCCGTTTCTGAGCCGGGGCAGGCGAGGCTGCGGTGCCGGCCGGCCCGTCCCCTGCCCTGGGATCCACTCCCTGCGCAATTCAGTAAAGCGGAGCAAAGCCCCTCGCCTTCCCCGGCTTGCAGCGGCAGCTCCCGAGGGCAGCCATCCTGCCTTTGCATCGTCCTGGGGTTAAATCCCTCCTTTTTGGGGTCGGGGTGTCCGGGGCAGAGCTGAGTACCCCTTCCCGCTGACACAACGGTCTCTTTCGGTGGTTTTCTTGCCCGGAGCGGGGTTGTTCCCAGCTCGGTGGGACAGGATGGGCAGCAGCCCCAGCGTTTCCTGGCAAAGCCATGTCCATTGTGGTTAATGATCAAGCCGAGTCGCCTGGAGCAGGACGGCTCTGCAAACACAGCAGCGGCGTCTCACCGCGCTCAACCCTTCAGTTTTCAGGCAGCTCAACACCTCGATGGCGGTCTCGCAGATGTCGGCGGTGCAGTGCCGCCTGGCCCCCCTCATCCAGGTCATCCAAGACTGCAGCCACCTCTACCACTACGCCGTCAAGTTAATGTTCAAGCTGCACTCCTGTGAGTCCCTGGGGACGTGCCCCGCGCTCGTCTTTTCCCGGCTTGGGCTTTTGGCTGGATTCTCTGGGATCAGGCTTGCGTGGATGGATGCGTCCATCACCATGTCCCCGTATCCCAGCCCGGCTCTAAGGACCTGCTCCATCCCACGTAGACGTCCCACATGAAGGAATTAAAAGGACTTGTCCTTGCTTAATTCAAACCGATGTGCCTTGGCCCGCCAGCACCCTGCACGGGATTGCTGTGCAGTGCGGCGCCAGGGGCCTCGCATGGGTATTTTGGGGCTCCCACGCCCACCTTTCCCTGTGCCACGTCCCTGGTCCCTGTGCCAGGGATGGGGACACCCCGCTCCCATCCTGACCCTCGCATCCCGCTCCCACCTGGACTTTACCCGCCAGCTCTTGCAGCCGGAGGGATCTGGGTGCGTGTGAATAAATTTGCAGCCCCGGATCAGTCACGGCTGTCCCTCCCCATCACCACAGGTCTGCCGGCCGACACGCTGCAGGGACACCGAGACCGTTTCCACGAGCAGTTTCGCAGGTAACCCAGGGCCGAGGTGGGGCGGTGGGGTCCCCTCCCTCCTGCCAAGCCCCCCTCTCTGCCTCCCCTGCGAGCGGTTTTTCTTCCCCCCCCCTCCAGCCTCAAAAACTTCTTTAAGAAAGCATCCGACATGCTGTATTTCAAGCGGCTCATCCAGATCCCTCGGCTGCCAGAGGTACGGCAGGATTTCAGTGTGGTGCTCGCGTGCCGTGCTTTGGAGAGCTTGTGGGTTCGGGGTGCACAGGGGTGTCCCCACGGGTGGGTTCGGGGTCTGGGGACACTGCAGAGGGACCTGCTGGCCCATCTCAGCAGCATCCCTGGCTGCCTGCCTTCCTCCCCTCTGCAGTCTGCCTGCAGCGGTTTGCGAAACCCCAGGTGATGCCATCACAACTTCTTGTTCCTGCAGAGCCCCCCAAACTTCTTGCGGGCATCCGCGCTGGCCGAGCATGTGAAGCCGGTGGTCGTCATCCCTGAGGAAGCCCCTGAGGATGAGGAGCCAGAGAACCTCATTGAGATCAGCACAGCTTCCACCACGGAGCCGCAGGTGGGGGCACAGGGATGGGATGGGACCCTGGGACAGGGGAGGACAGGCACCCGCAGCCTGGCTCAGCTCGGCACCCTCTGTCTTCCCCAGATCACCTCAGATATATTTGAGCAAACCTTTGGGCCACCCAACGGCATTCGGGATGACAGGTACGGGGATCCACGGTGGCAGAGGACGGGCGGCCACTGCTGCGTGGCACCAACCCACCTCTCTCTGCAGGGATGCGCAGATCGAGAGCCTGAAGAAGGAGGTGGACATGCTCCGTGCAGAGATGGAGAAGGTTAAACTGGAGGTAAAGCCTGGCCGGGGAGCAGGCGGTGCGGGGGAGCAGGGTGGTTTTTGGTGCTGTAGTGTGGAAACCCTGACGGGATGCAGCAGGAGTGGGGTCCTGGCACACAGCGCTGTGTTTCGGGACCTCTCCCAGCACCAGGACCTGACTCCTGATGGAGATGGGGTGAAGGTATATGAGACCTGTCCCTTGCTGTCCCAACCGGCTGTTGGCAGCGGGGACAGAGCAGCTGCAGGGGCCGAGGGCAGAGCTTTCCTGTGCATCTCGCAGTTGCTTTGCCCAAATCACAACGGGGCACCTGGATAGGGATGTTGGGGAGGGCAGGTGGATAGGGGTGTTGCTGACGTCGGGGCAGGGCAGTGCCCGAGTGCCTGACGGTGTCCCGCAGGCGCAGCGGTACATCACGCAGCTCAAGGCGCAGGTGAACAGCCTGGAAGGCGAAGTGGAGGAGCAGCGTAAGCAGAAGCAGAAGGCGCTGGTGGACAACGAGCAGCTGCGGGATGAGCTGGAGAGGCTGCAGAAGGCAAAGCAGGACAGCGACAGGTCCCAGCGGCTCTGCGCCGAAGCAGAAAGTAGGTGCCCTACAGCGCCCGTTGGCCACAGGACACCCGTGCCGCGGTTGCTGATGCTTTCTCACCCCATTCAGAGAAAGCCAACGCCACTGAGATCCGCTACACGAAGCTGAAGGAGAAGCACAGCGAGCTCATCAACACGCACGCTGAGCTCCTGAGGAAGGTAACGCTGTTGCCCGTGCCAGGCGGGGACCGACCGCCGCCTTCGTTCCTTTGCCGCTGCCAATGTGGCTCGTGCATGCCCAACCCCACCCCGTATCGGTCCCATCGTCCTGCACCCAGGGCTCTGAGCACCGGGTGGGGGGCTCCCCTTGAATTCTTGTCCACCGACGGTCAGTGTTTTGGATGCTGTGAAAAAGGCATCTCCAAGCTACACCCCCAGCCAGAATTTGGGCAGAATGAGCACGGCAGTGGCGAGGGTTCCCCCTCCGAATGCCCAGTGATCCCGGTGTCCCCGCACAGAACGCCGACACGGCCAAGCAGCTGACGGTCACGCAGCAGAGCCAGGAGGAGGTGGCACGCGTCAAGGAGCAGCTGGCGTTTCAGGTGGAGCAGGTCAAGCGGGAGGCCGAGATGAAGGTGAGCCAGCATGGCCCCGAGTCCGGCCCCGCCAGCCTGGCACCGAGCCCTTCCCAGCCCGGGATACGTGGTGGCTGAGCACAGTTTGGGTGCCAGGGGTGCGGGTGGTCGGTGGTGTCGGTCCCTGATGCAGGACGGAGTTGCCCCGGCTCCTCAGAAGGGTGTTATTTAATGCGTGCTTCATTCCTTCTTGCCCAAATCTGCCATTTCTTCCCCCAAGAAAATGCCACAATGCAAATTGAATGGGTTTAGGTGCTTTCGTTCTCCGGCGCCCAAGCTGGAGGCCACTCCCAAAATTCCTGTCCTGGGGAAACGACCCCCCTCCCCGAGATCCTGAAAACCCCTCCCACAAAATGCGGCCAGGCTCGTTCCCGCTGTCCCGGCCACGCGCCGGTGCCAAGCAGGGCCAGAGCGCGTTCGGTGCGGCTGAGCCCCCGGTACGGGCATGCGGTTGCAGCTGGAGGACCAGAGCGTGCAGATGGAGCAGCTGCGGCAGGAGCTGGACGCCCGGCGGGACGAGCTGGACCAGGCGCAGCGCTCGCTCAGCCACGCCAAGCAGGTACAAGGCCGGGGGCGCGGGACGCGCCCAAATCCCCGTCAGAAATCCCTCTCGTGCACAACGGTGCGCTTGCCGCTACTGTCAGGCCAGTGTCGCAAACAGCAGCCCAGGGAGCCGTCATGGGGCTGAACGCGGGTCCCCCCCATCAGTGTCATGAGCTGGGCATGTCCTCAGCTCCCCCCTGCGTAACCGTTGGGCTCATGACATGGTGACAGGCGAGTGACAGGGGTATCCTGGCCCCACTGACAGGCGGGCGTGGAGCTCAGCGCCCAGGTGGAGGCCCTGCACACCGAGAAGGAGGTGCTGAGGCGGTCGGTGAGCGAGAAGGAGTGTGAGCTGCTCTCCGTGCGTGGCCTCGTCGAGGAGAAGGAGCTGCAGCTGAGCCAGGAGGCGGACAAGGCCACGAGGGAGATCCGTGAGCTGCAGGGCAGGCTCCTGGAGAAGGTACGGTGCTGTGTGGGAGCCTGGTGCCCCTCCGCTCACTGGGGCGAGACGTGTTTTGGGGATACTGAGTACTTGGGAGGCCTTAGCCGAGCCATCGCCGATGCAGCCAGTGGGATGTGACCCGCACCAGCAGTAACGGGATGCTTGGGTCTAGTCTGCAAACGGGCTCTCAGGGGATGTGCTGGTGACAGGGCCATGGTGACAGGGGTTCTGCGCCCTGGCTGTGCCACCCACGTGTCCCTCCTGCCCCACAGAGCAACCAGGAGCAGAGCCTGCAGCAGAAGCTGCTGGATGAGCAGTTCAGCATCCTGCAGGAGACGGTGCGGGAGGCGGAGGACATCCTCCGTGATGCGATGGCCAAGCTGGATGACCCATTGCATGTCCGCTGCACCAGCTCCCCAGGTACATCCCGCTCAATCATGGGGGCTGTGACCCACAGCCCCTTCTCCCTCTGAGACACAGAATGTTCCATCTCAGCTACCACCAGGCATCGTTTCCCACCAAACATCACACCCGAGGAGGTTGGGGTCTGGCTTCCCAGGGGTAAATTTTTAGCTCTGATCTCAGCATTATTTTGCTTTAATGACTCAGATTTTAGTGCTGCTCCTCAGCTGGGGTTGGAGACCCAAGCCATCTTGGCTTCCACTCAGTGCTGCCTCATGAAGTCAACACTCGTGCTCATTCAGACACTCGACAGCCTGACTGCGCTAACGAAGCTAAATTCGTTGCAGATTACCTGCTGAGCCGGGCGCAGGCAGCGCTAGAGTCCGTGGACACCCTGGAGAACGGACACGCGCAGTACGTGGCCTCCATGGCAGGTACCTGGGGCTGGGGACCGGCGGCATTGCTTGCGTCTTGCTTTCGTTTTTATATGTCCAGCAGCCCCCGGCTGCTTCAGGGCCGTCGGCAAGCGTGCAATGCCCTGGTGACTGGGGACACGGCGGGTGGAGTTGGGGGGTCCCCATGTGCTTGTTTGAGGAGCAGTGTGCAAGCCGGAGGGGTCAATACCAACCTCTCCAAGCTCTTGTACTGATTCTTGGGTGCCTTTGCGGGTGGGTTGCGCTGCGGGTGATGTCCCGGGCCAGCAATGCCTGACCGCGTCCTCTCACCGGCAGATGCCGCGGGGCTGGTGGGGGCCCTGGCCCTCTTTGCACACCTCACGGCTGATACCATCGTGAATGGCAGCGCCACGTCCCACCTGGCTCCCACCGACCATGCTGACCGTGAGTGCTGTGCATGGACGCAGCAGGCCTTGGGGCGTTTATTGCTTGTGGGGCTTGTTTTTGGGGTGGCCGTGCCAAAGCCCCCTCTGCTGGGGGCTGGACGTGGGTCAGATCTTCCCCGGGGGCAGCACGGTCCCCCCAGCTCCCTGAGCTCCCCTTCCCGACATTCCCTCCCCTCTGGTTCCCCTTCCTGGGCCAGGAACGTTGCTTTGCTCCTGAAAACTGATTTATGCTCCTCTGCAAGAAATTTGCTGGATGCCGCCGATGCTCGACATCATCTCCGCGGCCGAGGGGAGGAGGAAGAGGAGGGTGGCAGGGCTGGGATGGAGGGACCCCTTGCCCAGCGAAGAACCCGGTACCAACCCACCCTCTCCCCAGGGCTGACGGAGACGTGCCGGGACTGCGGGCAGCGGAGCCTGGACTACCTGGGCGAGCTGAAGGACAAGGAGACGCTGGGGCGTGCCAAGCTGGGGGACGTGCGGCAGGCGCTGCGGGGGGTCCTGCAGCTGGCCCAGGTACGAGATGGAGCCCAGCGCACCCACCTCCTTGCCCGGTGCTGGCAGGGTGGTTATTTACTGACATTGGTATTTCCTAAAGGAAAAAGCAAAGCAATTGGTTAATGCAGTAGGATGTTGCTTCTGTTTTTCACGGAGGGATGTTCGTTTGCTTACAGCCTTCTGGCTGCGTCCCAGAGAGGCGATGGACAGCTTTTTTTCAAAAAAAAAAAAAAAATCAATAAATGGCTTTCACCATTGTCCAGAGCTGAAATCGGAGATGCTGGGTTGGAGTGAGCACTTTGGGGTGGCTTGTCCCCCGTACCCGCAGGTTCTAGTGCTTGTCTTGAGCCATCCCAGCTTCCAAGTTCTGAGACCCTTCCTGGTGGTGCATGGAGAGTCACCCTCAGATCAGCTGAAGTCTTTCAGCCCAGTAACTCCTGAGGAATAAAACTTCCCAACTTTCAGATATTTCTTCTTGTGAAGCCCCCATTGGTCTTTTCCATTAAACCACTGTTAATTCAAAGGCTCTCAGCTCTCCAGAGCCCCCTGGAGCCCAGCTCTGCCAAAACTGCTCCTGTGATCGAGTTTTTTCATCTTGTTTTGGGGCGTTTCTTCCCTCTGAGGTCCTGTGCCATGTTTGCTGCAAGTTGATGGCACATGTCCCTCCATCCTCGTGGTCTGCAGAATGCTGCTCCTGCAGCTTTATTTATTTAGGGGGAAAAAAGGGGGTCAAACACTTTGGTTTGGTGTTATTCCTTACAAATATTCCCTTCTCTCCCTCTGCCTAAAACTTCCTGGTGGCTGCTGCCTCCTCCGGCAGGAGCTGAGGCCCAAGAGCTTAGACATCAAGCAAGAAGAGCTGGGGGACATGGTTGAGAAGGAGATGGCCTCCACCTCAGAGGCGATTGAGGATGCCGTTAGGCGGATAGAGGTGAGATGAAGCTGCAGGACAGACCATTCTGGTGCCTTGGAGCAGCAAAGCGTCCATCTCTCCTCTACCCTGCTCGCCCTCGCAGCACCGTGGTGTCCAACCTTCCTCTTGCGTTTCCCAACAGGAGATGATGAGCCAGGCCAGAAACGAGAGCTCCGGTGTTAAGCTTGAAGTGAACGAGCGGTGAGTTTTGAGGGGTGGCAACAGCCACAGGCACGTTTCTGTCCCGTGCCCATACCCTGCTCGTCTGTGCTTTACTCCAAAGCCGCACATGCTGCGTCGTCCTGATGCTGAGCACAAAATTCTCTTCAGAAGGGTGGACCTTGGTCTTGTATGTCTGAGTCAATTCTTTGTGGCTGCTATGTGGGCTGCTTAGAAGTAACCTGCAGGCTGGCCAGTCTCCAAAAAAGACCTGTTTTCTAACTGAGGCCAAAGCCTGCTTCCCTGGACGTGCCGTTGGAGGATGCTGAACACTTTTCTCTTGTTTCCCTACAGGATTCTGAACTCCTGCACAGACCTAATGAAGGTCAGTACTGCAGAGACCTAACTGGGACATCAAAGACTGTGCAAAACTGTAACTTCCCACCATCGGCAGCGTCAATCCTTCTCTACAGAATCCCCATCAAACACCAAAACCTGCTTTTCTTTGTTCCAGGCTATTAGACTTCTTGTAATGACATCCACGAATCTACAGAAGGAGATTGTAGAAAGTGGCCGGGTAAGTCCTCCCCTACACTCCTCTTTCTGCACCAAGAGGAAATACGGGAGAATTTCCCACAATTTGCAGAAACATGCTGAATTTCGCGGTTTTCTGTGTTAGCAGTACTCTGGCAGTCCCAGTCGCTGCAGACAGGCTGCTCGGCCCCGCGCTCTCTGCACAGATCGCTGTCGTCTTTGCAAAGCCTTGTCCATCTAAAGACGATGGCCCAGACTTGTGTGTTTTAAACCCAGCCCAAATTCGCAGGTTTGGGGCTCCAAAGCTAGTTTTCTTGATATGTATTCAAGCAGGCCAGTAAGAGCGACCTGAAGGGTGCAGACATGCTGCCAATCCCTTGGTTGGTCTCTTGATGGTCTTTTCCAGCCTAAACTATTCTATGATTCTATGATTTATGGCTTTATATATGAATTTATACATTGTTATATTTTATATGGATTCATGAATTTATATGTTGCTGTATATTAGAAACAAGTGAATATAGGCCATAATATTCTCATAACAACAGGGGGCAGCAACAACTCAGGAGTTTTACGCCAAGAACTCGCGCTGGACCGAAGGGCTGATCTCTGCCTCCAAGGCGGTGGGCTGGGGAGCCACGCAGCTCGTGTAGGTACCCCCGGGACCTCTCCCACGGCCACTGCGGGAGGCTCCTCTCTGGGCACGGCTCTGCATGCTGCGCCCGGGGCCGGCCCGTGTTTCTCCATCGCCCGATAACCCAAACTGGCCCGCTGCTGAATCTACGTGGAGCATTATTGCTAATTCCTTATAGAGCATCGTAGCCCGTGTCGGACCAGTCACCGAAATAGGGACCGCCAGTTCCTCCCTGTTTGCAAAATGCGAGAGCTGCCGCAGTCAAGTACTCCATGTCCGAGTTGCTGCTCGGATGGTCGTGGAGGGGGTGGTTGGGGTCAGGGCAGGATATCCCTGTGCCGGTGCAGGAAATGTGGGGGCCTTTTTGGACAAAGCTTTAGAACTGTCATCCACTTCATTATGGAAACACAGTCCTGCCTCCTTTGATATTTTATACCTCTCCAGAACTTCTGGATCTGGGCTTTGAGTAGTTTGCTTTGTAAATGAGCTTTAAATAATTACAGACAAAACTGCTGTTTCAAAGTCTGATGCTGATTTCTAAGGATATAGGTACAAATAACCTGCGCTTGCTTCACAGTGCATGGCGAGTATCTCTAATGCGATCTCCCCTCTGATCCCTAACGCAGAGAGTCCGCAGACAGAGTTGTCCTGCATACGGGCAAATACGAAGAGCTGATCGTCTGCTCCCATGAAATTGCCGCCAGCACGGCCCAGCTGGTGGCCGCCTCCAAGGTGAGTGTCCCAGCAGGACCGCCTGCACGCAGCTTGTCGAGCTTTAAGTCATTTTGTTCTCGTGGTTTTGTCCCACGGATGCTTTTGGGCAGCGGTGCCTGGCCGTCCTGCCTTGCGTCCTGGCGCAGGGAGGAAGGGAAGCTCTTGCTATTTTCAAGTCAGTCTGCAATTTTAATCCACGTGTCTTCACCTGTATTAATATTCCCACACCTAGCAGAGCTTGCCTTGGGAATGAAGATGCGTAAAACCTCCTGTCTTCCTCTTGTCAAGCTGATTACCTAAAGAAAATGTTAATAACTAACAAGAAACCCCGAATAAGCAACTGCAGGAGCCAGCGTTGAGAATGACGGATTTTGGTCCTTGCCACCTTTCCCCTTGGTGTGGGCGAAAGCGATGGGTAGAGGTTTCAGGGAGCAAAGGGAGATGCAGGTTGAGGGGAGGAGGACCTATACTGCTTTTTACAGCAGATGGGTTTAAAATTAAGAGCATGGATAAAAAAATAAATAGCTCTGTCTTCACTGATGCTGCTTATCCATGTGTGCTTGGCTCAGGTGGGAGCAGAGCTGGTTTGGTGTCCTGGGGCCTTGCAGGGGTCACCTTGTCTGGCCATGATGGGAACATTAAGAATTAAACATGTCCATCTGTCCTTTCCACCCCCAGGTTTTCACGCCCAGGAACCATTCTGACATGGTGTGCTCGGTGTCTCTGCTCTAATGCAGAACATGGCTGCCTGGGGGCTCACCCAGCCGGCGAGCACCCGTGCGGAGGTGCCATGGTGGGCACCCACAACCCTCCCTTGCTCTTTGCAGGTAAAAGCTGAGAAGAGCAGCAGGAACCTGGGCCGGCTCCAGGAGTGCTCGCGCAACGTCAACGAGATGGCAGCCAACGTGGTGGCCTCCACCAAGTCGGGGCAAGAGCAGATCGAGGAGAAGGGTGAGGTTATTTTTGAAGGAAGGGGAGGAAAAACCACCCCAAATCCCTTTCTGGCCAACTCTGCTTTGGCATGTGAGGGTCATCTGCAAGGGGAGCACTCAGTGAGGACCCCTGCTTTTCTCCACAGACACCATGGACTTTTCAGGCATGTCCCTCATCAAGCTGAAGAAGGAAGAGATGGAAACACAGGTACGGCCATGAGGGTGGGTTCGATGCTGCCAGCCTCGGGCCAGGCTCAGGTCCTGATCCAGACCCGCACAAGGTGTGGGGGGGTGTCCCTTCTTCTGCCCCCCCCCAGTGCAGCACTGGGGATGGCATGGGGATATCGCACCCCTGGGGTGCGCAGGGCTCAGGATGGCTGTTTGGGTGCAGGTGAAGGTGCTGGAGCTGGAGAAGCGTCTGGAGGGCGAGCGGGTGCGCCTGGGCGAGCTGAGGAAGCAGCACTACGCCCTGGCCGGCGCTTACGACGCGACGGAGGATGGGGAGGCGAAGCCGGCACCAGCCCCCAGGCGAGGCATCCTCAAGAAGCCCCCCCTGGCCCAGAAGCCCGGCCACGGGGAGGTAGGTTCCCCGGGAGGGGGGTAAATGTACACAGGGAGGTGTGTTCACAGCACGAGTGACTGGTATTTCGTTTATCCCCTTCTCTTTTTTCAGCCCGAGCGAGACGCTGGCCCGAACCCCCCTGACAGGGCGAACTTCTAGCGGGGGCCGACTGTGTTTTCCACAGATTGCGTTGCCTTCGCGCTGGCGTGCCTTCATGCGCGGGGGTCTCCTCACCTCCTGGCCTGGAAAACTGGATTTTTTTTAAAAAAAAACCAAAACATATTTTTATTTTTTCCTCACTTGATTCCTATCTGTAGAGCAGGGGAGCTCCTGCTGGCTCCCCGGGAGGCACGGGATGGATGCCCTCCTCCTCTTGGCCTGCCAACTGGCTCTCCCAGTTTAATTTAATTTGGCGTTTGTTTGGGGTTTTGGGGGTTTTTTTTTGTTTGTTTTTGTTTTTTTTTTTTAAACTTTATCAGGACTAGAAGTTTTCAGTAAATGTAGCTCTCTACTGTACTGCTCAGACCCTTCCAAAGAACTGTGAACTGTTTTTAAAGTAGGAAGCTGTTGGGCTTTTCTTGCAACTGTTTTTTAAATTCTCCTTTTTCAGCCTGAGGAATAATTTGCTTTGTTTCAGCGTGGGATCTGCCCTCAGCGGAGAGGGAGACATTAGCCTTAACCGGCGTGAGGAGCAGGGCTTTTGTAAGGGAAAAAGCAGTTACTGACACACTGGCAATAAGGATACAAACATTTTTTTTTTCTCCTTTTCTATTTTTTATTACTACAGCAATGTCTGGAGATCAGTTGCATTATATTTTATATTTAAGATAATTAGCAGAATTAAATCTAACCGTGGCCTACAGGAGCCGGGGGACAGAGAAGTCTGCAGCAATAAGGAATTACTGATGTGGAGGGACATGGGGCCAGAAGAAAAATCCTGTCAGCTGTATCGTCCCTTGGAGCTACTACCACGCTGTAGATTATTAAAGAAGCAATATTTAAAATATGTATTGTGGTGCCTGGTCAGCTTGGCCGTGGGGAGGGGGCCAAGGCCAGGGCCACGGCTGCTTGAAGCAAGCTGGCCCTGAACCGTGGGGCAGTGAAAGGCAAGGATGTGCCCCCAAGGAATTAGCTAAAGCCCGGGGACAGGGGACAGGCGGGGGGGGGTGTGGGGTGTGTGGGGAGGGGGGGCACACCAGTGTGGGATATGGCCCTGTGCCCACTGAGGGCTCTCGATGTGGTGTTAGATTTTTTTTTATATATATATATATATATCTCTGTATCTATGTGTACAGTTATCTGTGTCCATACACACACACACACAGGGCTAGATATATGAGTATATGTATATATACGGTTGTTTATACCTGTATATGTACAGAGCTACACACAAATATATATAGCGCTCTACAGCTACCTAGCTATATAGATACAGCTGTCTAGCAAACTATGTATTGTTCTTTTTTCCTCTGTGTAGCTACATATGGATATATATTTGTTTAGCCACACCTACCTAGTTCTCTACATGGATATCTATAGCTACACATACATATTGCTGTAGATACAGACATAGCTATAAAGCAGCTCTATATGTATCTAGGTATATGTGTAGCTATAGCTAGCTGTGTGCCTATTATATGTATGGATTTTTTTTTTTTTTTACATATATATGCATGTTTGCATATTTTTTTAATATATTTAGACACACACACACACACATATATATATTCGTGTATATGCATGTATATAGGTCTGTATTTATGTAGTTGTTTCTGTGGATATGGCTGTAGGGCTAAGGCAAGACCAGCCCCCCCCCTCAGGCCCAGCAGCTCCCCAAAGCAGAGTAGCACATTAATTTCTGTGGCATATGATCACCACAGGGCTCTCGAATATAAGTAAGTAGCTTAAATAAATAAAAAGCAATGCAGCCACAGCAGCGTGGGTGCAGGATCAATGGTGCCTGCCAGCTTCCAGCCAGGGCAGCCGTTACCTGCAGCCTCGCAGCTGCTCATTGGGACATTGGCACACGCCTGCAAGACATGCTGATTTTGTTTAAACTGGGATTAACTGGGAACAGCTGCGGGGCCAGGTGTCGCTGCACTGCTCAGTGCAAGTTAGATGCACCCGTGAGAGGGTAAGAGTGAAGCAGTTGGAGCTCAGCAAGAATGCCTGTGACAGGGGGAGCACAGCGCCCTGGTGTTGAAGTGGAGATTTGTGAGGGTCCTTTTGGAAAAAAAAAAACCAAACCAAAAACCAAGCCCCCGCTACAATCAACATTTTCAGCCAATTCCTTGTGACAAACCCCCCAAATGATTACAATCATATTTCATACAAACTACAGTAAAACACATGATTAACAATAGGCTATAAGGCAGTTAACTAGAATTATAAGTTGCTGTATTGCAAGAAAACACAGTTATAAGGTATTTTATTATTTATTTTAGCTACATAGCAGTCTCATGATGGTTTAAGAGTTCCAAGGTTGCACATCACCAAACAGCTTTTACAGGTTTATGAGCAACTACTATGGGCAGCGTAGCAAGTGACAGTTCCCGTTTCCCAACCAATTGTACGCACAAAGTGCGTCCCACATTAAAAGCCTTTGGCGTTGATACTGGTGTTACTGGGCAAGGCAAGCAGCTGGTCTAATGCTGCAAATTACACCGAGAGCATCTCCAACCCAAAGATTTACATCCTTCTCAGCCTTCCCACGAAGCTACGGTGAGCCTCACCTACGGCAGTGGTGGAGGAGAGCTGGGAGAGGCTCACCCGGCCGTGTCCCTCGGTGACTGCTGCCACAGCGAGTGACACCATCTAGCAAGACACAGCAGCGACCGTGGCCAGCTCCGTACTTCTGAGTTTCGTTTCGTTTCAGAAACCTTTCCTCTTGTGACGAGGGAGTGCTTTCCGCAGTAGCTCGCAGTCTATTTATAGACGGTGATAAAGATATATTTGCTGGGAGACTGACGTCATCCTAACGGCTCACAACATTACATTTCATAATGGAAATACTGATTAATCAAGAATGCTAACTTTTAAATCTCACTACCCTAAGTCTAGCCACAGCTATATTTAAAGAATTCAAAACTAAAGTAAAATGTGGCTTTAAGACTGATGCTATGGGTAACTGTAACTTGTCTAACACCACTGCTGGTTCACTGTGATTTACTGGATACTCACAGAGCCTATGCGTACAACAACCCAGGCCAGCATGTACAAAGTCTCAAAAAAAAAAAAAAAAAAAAAAAATAAAACCACACTCCAAAAGCCACTTAAAGTATAACCTATGTACTAAAGTAATTTTTATACAAAAATTAAGCTTATTGTCCAGTCTAAGATTTTTCTTAACTCCTATACTTTTTTTTTGGGGGGGGGGGGGAATCACAACTGCAAACTGTATGCAAAGATTTATTCTGAGACTCCATCAAGACATCCTGCTGTACAGGATTCAATTAGCTAATGACTTTTAAGTACCATTATTGTATCTGTGGAGAGAGGAAGATGTTTGTTTAACTTGATGTGCTACTGAGAACAAATTTTACTCAATACCTGTACCGAAAGCAATGGAAAAAAATAACCGAGCGAAAGTTGTGAAATATTACATTCTGCTCCCTTCCACCGAGGTTAGTACAGCACAATTTATTTCTCTTGCAGCAGCTTTCAAACAGCCTGCTATCAAAGCCCTCCTTTCCCCAGCCTTTGGCTCCCTCAGCAGCCAAAGCTCCGGGAACCACAAATAAATTTGGAGAGGAGTACAGAAAGCAGCTGAAGTTCAGCACCGGCATTGCTATAGAGAGCAAAGTTTACAAAACACAACTGTCTCATCGGGGGAAGAAAAAGTCCATCGAAATCAAGCACGGGAACAGAAAACACTGCTGGTACGCGCTCGAGGAAGGCAGGTTAAAAAAAAGCTTCTGTAAAAGTATGCTTAGTTTTAGTGACATTTTCCTGAATGGCCCAATCAGAAAAATGACTTGAGAAATACAGAAATACCAGCTAATACAGTCTTTTAATAAATGCCTTGTAGGTGTGCAAGTTTAAATCAAAACGGAAAAATACAAAGATGGTATGTATTCCCCTTACAAACCATATCACACCTGGTAGCAGGAGACAACTAGCATGCACACCCCGACCCAAAGGACATTATTGTATTTCCACATTTCTCCAGAATCAGCATTTTTCTCCTCAACCAGGTGGTCTCGTTCCAGTGCTGAGAACTGCAGCCACTTTGTGACCTCCCATCCTCTACAGGATGCAGCCAGCTTCTTTCAAGACTACTTAATGTCTCAGAAATTAGTCCATCCCCAGCAGTGGTTGCTAGAATAAAGTGCAACTTTAAGGGCATGTGTGGGAACTAGCTTGTGTGGTGGAAGGAAACAGTTTTAGCTTGGAAGGAAAAAATAATTCCTACTCATCATCTACAAGAGTGCGGAAAAAGCACCCTTGAACAGGCTGGAGATAATGAGTAGTACTAAAAGATAACTGTTGGCTTACAGCAGGATCCAGGGTTCAGGGTATGCATCAGCAAGTCCTCCAGCCTCAGCGGTCTGCGACTTGTCCTGCAGGTAGGGAGAAAACCAGAGATTTGGCTCGAGGTGAGGCTGAGAGCCCATGACAGCCTGCTTTAGCGACAAGGTGCCCGCTGGGGCACCAGAGGTTTCTCTAAAACTTCAGTTGAGACAAAAATCTCTCGATGGAACTCAAAGCAACACGTGTCTTGTGTCTAGTGACAAAGCGTCAGGGAGGTGAGCAGACGTATCTGTAAGAGACTTGTACCAGCGTTGATTACTATACAGCCAGAAGAGGACTCAAATTCCAGAACAAGTGCTACTGAAGGATCTGTGTAGGCTTGCACGGCCTCTGAAGCCAGCTGCCAAAGAGAAGGGACAAGTCAAGACCACATGAAATACTGCCAGCGCATCACTGACATGCCACTTGCCTCTTTGTGTAACTTCGCTGCTCTTTGTCAGCCATTACACAACTGCCACGCAAGTCCCTTGCCTGGCAAGGTCTGATTCTCCTGGGTTACCCCTCCTTTGCACGGGGAACAATCCCACCCGCAACGCTCTCTTGGACCCAGGGGAAGGGCCACCCGAACCCCAGTTTTGGACCAGGCACTTCTTGAAGCTTTGCGTGCACCTTCTTCAAGCTGCACAACACGGGCGTCACTGCAAATTCTTGGAAGAGCCGAGTTGAAGAACTGCAGCTTTTACATAACACCAGCCCCTTCCCTCGCCCACCTGCACTGAGTCAGCACCGCAAGTTTTCCTTATCTGTAGTTTCCTACTTCTGCATCAGCAGATTATCAAATCTCTGTAGCCACCACAAATGGAACGCATCAGGAAACAATTAAAAAAGGGCTTTTCTTCCATGTATTATCAGTTATTCTGCAGTAGGACTTGTATTTCACATTGCTGTTAAAGTAACAGATATTACAGAAAATTACATCAGGTCTTTTCTGCCCTCTGACTCACATTCCTAAATAACTTTGGTTGATTCATTTCTCCTAACCTGACTTGGCTGAAATCTAAGTTTTTCCTCTATTAACAAACAGAAGTGACTTTCCCCCTTTCTTCAGCTTTTCCAGGTGAAGATTCTAACCACTAAACACTATTCCAGCTAATTGTAGGAAACTAAAAGCAAAAGCAAAGGGATTCTACCTGGCAAGACAGCCCACCTACCTTGTTGCCATGATTCCAACATGCAGAATCTACTCCGAGCGTACCTATCCTGTACCAGCTACACACAAAATGGACTCGCTATATCCAGTCACTAAAAACATAGAATGGTTTGGGTTAGAAGGGACCTCAAAGCCCATCTAGTCCCACCCCCGTGCCATGGGCAGGGACACCCTCCACTAGTCCAGGTTGTTCTGAGGAACAGCACTTGTCACTGGTCTCCACATGACCAACAGATTTACTATGAATAATTAAGAGTTATTTTCTTGCAAATTTACATTCTACATTCACCTACAACTGTTGTTACATAAAACCCACCGTTAGTACTGAAAAACATTGACGTAACTCCACCGCAATTAAATGAAGCCACAACAGGAACACGACACCAAGAGAGATATGCTATTTTATTTAAAATCAGACCACAGTAGATTACAGAAAAACTTATTATGCAAACAAATCCACTGTACGTTTCACAACTTGCTAGGCATATAAAATTGCCCCTTTATGAGACTGTCCAGGATCACACAGAGGAACTGTTTAGGTGCAGGACAACTCTTACCTCCTCTGAACTCAATGTTTGCCGAGCAGCTCTATTTTCAGGCTGAAGGAATTGTCGATTTGAGCTCTGTATCTAAGTCATTATTCCAGTTTGAGAAGGCAGAGAAGTCCCAAAAGAGGTCGAAACTGAGGTTGTGGAAGTTGGGGCACAAAACGTAACATGACCGGACTGTGCCCAGGGCTCTGCCTCCTGGCAGCACATGACAGCTTATTTTCTATATAGTCCCTCCAGTCACCAGTACAAAGGTGACCTGCGTGGATCAGCTGTGCTAGAACAACTGACTGCGCTTCCTCTAGGAGACAGCACTGAAGTGCAGTGAAAACTCATCCTTGAGTTAGAACCATCCAATGCTGATCATCAAACAACCTAACCACACACAATTGAATTAGTCATAACTTACAAATCTGCATACAACAGACTGGCAGAAGTAATGCCATCCAAAGAGAGCATTTGCAATGCTACCAACACTCTAAAGCCGTGTTACACATTGTATTTAAAAGATTTTTCTCCACTCCAATTGCTTTGGGGAAGTATATGCTATTTGCAGCAGACAATAGAAATCCTCAAGACAACATAATAATATATATATTTTGGCAAGCATACTGAGCCACCCCCTCTCAAGTCTCAGCTTGCCTATGGCATTTTAATCTCACTATCTCATAAACAGTGCAAATTAGTATGATTTTAAACATCCTAGCCATAGCAGAATTTCTTTATTAGCTGTAACAGAACAGGAGAAGCTGTTGAAGGGCAACAGGTCGAAAGCACTGACACATCTCTTGCTCGACTCATCCAGGTTAGTGTTTTGTAATGGTTGTTTCTGAAAGGATTTAAACAGCTTTCCACAGTCATCCTTCTCCTTTACCCTTAAACATTACCAGCAGTCAAGTACATATTCACAGTTTGTGCGCACACACACACAAAATTAATGGCAAAATGTTTTCCATGAGCAGCTGGATTTCAGTTATGGGATTGCTATAACTGAAACATCACATTAGTTACATTATCTCAGTTCAAACTTAGCCATCAGTGAAGGCAACTAGAAGCTTACAAATAGCAGATACGGCCTTTGTTTTTTCTGACGTATAAGGGTGTTTTTTGTAGAAGAAAAGTGCTCTTGAAGAGCCCTTAAATTAGAGTCAAGCAATGGCCATTCAAATGATAAAAATGCTAATATCCTAGTATTACAATCACAAGTAGTGATCCTAAGGCACATCAGCCACATGCATATGCAATAATGCATTGTTTTGCTTTCAGACAGAGAAATTGCATTAGCTTTGTCTGTATTTAGTTTGCACAAGAGTTTGTTTCTAGATAAAGTATCCCTGAAAGGTCATGTTATCACAAAAGTTACCAAAAGACAGAAAATTTAACAAGTAGTAAAAATATTTTTGGACTACTAATACCAATAAAGTTAGATACATAAAATGCAGTGCAAATTCACAATACACTTATCTATCACCTCCATCACTTCTGAGGATTTTCAACCCTCGGAAAAAAAGTTGGCACTTGATAAGTGTAAAATATACCTGGTTGTTTTTATTAAATGTTAGCAAAACTAATTTGAGAATGTTTTAGAGTTTTTGTGTAGCAGGCTCAAAGTACCAATTTCTGTACTCAGTCACCACCCTGGTAGCCCCCACCCACTCTAATTCTTTCCAGGACACAAATTGTTTCTACAGCAGACTTATGTTTAGCATTCAGGTACAACAGTTGCCATCCAAATACCAGCACTAATAGCACAGCAAAATTACTCTGAAAGAAGTGATAATTAACCATGCTTATACGAAGCTTCAGTGAGAAAATAATACCAAGAAAAGATATTACACTATTTAAAAAAAAACCAAACACATCCTGTACCATCACTAGATTACAGAAAAAACACACTTTGCAAACAAATCCAATGCACATTGCTTCACAAAATCCCCCATCTATAGAAACTTTCCGGACTTACACTGGGGAATTGGTTCAGATGCCAGTAACACTGACCAACCTTCTGCCCTCTGTCTTCAGAAGGCAAAACAAGCCAAATAATCATATTTTCAGATTAGAGAGCTTCCTGTTATGAGCTTAATTTCGGATTAGTATTTGCTAGCAACCACCACACTCCAGAGGAAATGATAAAGGGACAGTCAAGGGCCTTACGCAAAGAGAAAAAAGATACTCTGTCGTGACTGACGCTGTTTGTAGTACAGACTTCTAAACAACGTAGTGCATTCCAGGACAGTGACATGAAAGTGTTTTGAAATAATGCAGGGGCTATGACAGATTCTGGACTTTGAGTTTCTTAAATTGCCATGAATTAATTGAAAGTTCTTTGTGGATGTGAGAAATTGATAATGAATTTACGGACACATTCTGTGCAAGCAACAAGTGTTAAGATTTGCCTCCCCCAATGCTGGATTAAAATACCAGCATGTGTCTGCACCTTAGGCTTCAGGAGTCACACTGAGAATAAAATCTGAGCTCCCCTAAACAGCCTCCCCCTCCAGCGGCATAAGAACAGATTATGTAAGATGCAAACAGCCACCATGGAGTTCAGAAAGTTTTTCTGTTTTGCCTGCTTGCAGAGAAATGTTACCTGCAAATTCCAGATAGATATGCATGCGAAAAACTGCAAAACTAAAGGAAATAGGAAAGTTAAAAATAGTTCTGCCAAGCAAGAGACTGAGTTTGAGGGATAAAATGAAATTGTGGAGCTTCAACTGGGCAATTACATGATGTGAAAACCCAGTATTTGATTAAGAAAAGACCCTGCCTAGATTCCTGGAATCACATGATATCAAAAGCTAAGCACCTGTGTAAAAAAACCCTAAAAATCACTTCTGTATCCAAGTAGGGGGGGGGGGGAAGGAAGAGCCTTAATAGGCAAGTAAATAAAAATGCCTGGTAAAGTTTCTATAAAACTCTAAACTGGCTCTACAAACAGTTTAGTTTAATTTCAAGAGACCAGGACTTTCAGAATATCAAGCTATTTAGGAGTGGGAGGAGCACGTACTTTTATTATGAAAAGTCTAAGGTAACAACTGAAATGTAAAAATGAAACTCTTGTAACTTTTACTGTCTAAAAACCATAGAACAATTTCTGACAAGAGTTTCAGCTCAGCGAGCTCTGAAAACATTGTGCACCTGGCCACAAATGCTGTTGTCTGGGCGCACTGCAAAGGATGCTGATGTGGTCGATTGCAACTCTTTGCCCAGTATCCAGACATGGTTGTTACTCTCCAAACACTGGCACTGATAGAGAATTCTTTAGAGAGACAAATAGCTCCCAGTTTGCCCCACATACATCCAGCTGCGATGGGAATACATCAGAACAGAAGAGGATGCTGATTTACCATCACTAAAGAATTCAGAGCATGATTCGATCTGTAATGTCAGGAAATCCACTGTACATTGTTTCACAATTTGATGGATTTACAAAATTTAGACCCTATCACCTTCCTAAAAAACTTTGTTGTCACTGATATTTGAAAACAAAAATAATCACATTTACCAAACACAATTGCAAACCTCTGTGCCGCAGCTCAGATTTTGTACTCCATTGTGCAAAAACCAGAGGCTTTCCATTGCCTACATTAAGTCTCTGATGGGGATAAAAAGGAAATATAAGCACCAATACATAAGTTAGGCGCACCAAAATATTCACTGGAGGATAAAGCCAGGATGTGGTGGAAGGCGAGGTGGTCTTTGGGGAAGAGCTGGAGGATACTGCGGTACGAACTGAGATGGGTATCCTGGCTGTGGCATTTGACTTGCAGGCTGAACTCCTGGTCGAGGGGGGAGAGGAGGATACGGAGCACCTGGATAAGAAAGAGCTGGTCCTGAACTCATGGCTGTAGTAAACGGAGTAGGAAAGCATCCTGCTGGGACTGAAGAAGGTGGAGGGGGTGGTATTCGTCGGGGCACAACTGAAGGAGGAGTGTTTGCATCCGAAGTATAGGAATCTTGAGGTGCTGGTGTTGTCTCGGGTGCTCTCAGCTGAGCTTGTGGCTGAACCTGTGGAAGTCTCTGTCCCTTCAGCACCATTTCTTGGAGCTTCTCAATTTTTACACGTCGCAGGTGAGCCAGTTTACGCTTGCTCTGGTACTCATCAATGAAGGAATCCAGTGGTATTTCACCATCAAGAAATTTTTCTGCCATGTTCTGTCAAATATGGAACAATCTCTTAGAAAACAGCATACTGCAAGAGAATCTAAATGGCTTATATCCTAAAAATAGCGTAACTTTGCCTGTGATTTTCCAGCTTGCATATGGAAGATGACTAGCATATTAAGAATTCTGAGCAGAATTTTGAATTAGTTATTACTCAGAATCATTGGGAGTTAAATATAATTTTTGCTTAAATTTGCACTGAAGCAACAGCAGTAAGAACAGCTGAATCTAGCTCTGAACATTCCCCTGATCGTCAAGAGACAGGAATGACTCAAGTTCAACAGCTTTCCAGGTTGCCAGCTAAGCTGAATTACAGCTCACTACTCCTTGCGATGCCAACAGAAATACTGAGAACTCCGCAAGCCTCAGTACGGAGAGGCAGATTATTGCTAAACCAGGCTTAATACTCATGCTTACTTGTGGCTTTGGGTAAATTACATTTAATAATTAAGAGAGGTGACCATACATATAATCACAAAATTTAACTTGTCCTGGGAATGTCTTTTTGGGATCACAACTCAGGGCCAATAAGCAGATTTTTTTCCCTGATGCTACCATGCTATGTAGTTATAGAGAATGCCCTATGGGCAAATCGGCAAACAAAACCAAACGCTTCCATTATTTTGAAGACAGACCACCCTTCAGGCACTTGTATCACAGCGAGTGGTGACCACTGGCATCTAAACAGACATGCTGAAATCATAATGTAATATTTCACCAGAAATGCTGGAGAAAAAACAGTCCAGGCACAGTTGTTCATTAGGTTACTAATTTACAATTGTAATGGATTAATACATATACCAGGCAAACTCCATTAAAAAATATTCCATATTTATATGCTATGAGTATGAAGGCAATGCCAAGGAACTAAGAGGGTTTGGCTTTCTTTTCTGAAAAGGAGTGTTTTCTCTCTTAAACTTCAAAGATGTTAAGAGTAAAAAATGACTCAGATAAAAAAAAATTCTTGCTGAAACCAAATGACTGTTCATTGAAATTCAAAGCAGAGACCAGACCATACTCTTAAAAAAAGTCCCTTTAGTCTATTACACGTTCAACACAACTCTGCAGCTATGTACACTGAAAGTCTTTGGTAATGGGTATAAGTGGGAGAATTGAAGTGTACTGTCATTACCTCTGTGTCTTCCTCGATCTTAGCCCCCTCTGTCTGAAGCAGCGCTAGCAGTGTCTCCAGTGAAGCATTACTGGATTGTCTGTCTGTAATGGCACAAAAAGAACAGTAAATGACAGCCGGCTCTAAGTGACTCCTAACAGCCTCAGCAAGCATAAACATTTCTAAGGCACATACGTACAACTAGCATACTCCATTGTTCTAGAGTAAGAAAATACAGTAAGTAGTTTAGGAATATTGTCAGAGTGCTAAAAGCTGAAAATTAATTACAATGATGTACTTATAATATTGAAGGACAAAGCACTTCAAGTGCAGTATCAGATGTACAATACTTCATAGTTCAGTATGAAATGAGAAAGTTAAATGCAATATTCCGTTTGATTTATGATCAATCACTGAAAATTCAAATTATGTTTTGCTTTTTAGTAAGATAAACAAATCTGATCATTTAGAGAACAGTAGGTCAACAATAGGTAGGTAACCACACAGTAACAGAAAGAATCCACAGTATTTGTTACTAGGTGTAACAGATACTTCATAAATTATTAGAAGCATGATCTATTTCAGAACTACACGAGAGTGACATTTCATTTTGCACCCTAATTCACGCAGCTAAAAATGAGACACCAAAACCCAAAACACACGCATTTACATTCACTTAGAAAACAGCAAATCGTAACTGTCAACAGAAAACGTTACCTAGTTTTGTTTTCTTTATCTGGTATGCTTCAAAAAGAACTTGCAGCTCTTGATATTTTTCGGTCAAATTTGATTTCAAAGACTCCAACTTTGGCTGGTACAAAAGATTGCCTTCTGCCAGACTGCGGTTGCTGGCGAGAGTCATATCCTTGCTATGTTGAACATTTTGGGCCTGGGGGAAAAAAAAAAAAGGTGCGTGAAATGACAGTGAAAATATTAAGCAAGACTAACGGTTATTTAGGCAATATGACAAATTCACAACTTCTAAATAAACAACAAATTAAGCTCTCTGTAAAAATTAGTACTATGGTATTGGACCTGCAACTAATAAGAGTACTTTTGGACTTTTTACGAACAGTGGGAATGTCTACTGTTTTGGTGGGTATGGTCCGCTGCAGCTATTGCACTCTCTTCCCATGATCTCTTTTTTCTGCTACACAAAATCCTTTCTCACAAACTGGATTTTTACTGCTCTACTAATATACTATTTTACTAGCACATCATCTAGAAGGAATAAGAAGGTCTATGCCACAAACAGCATGTTGAAATCATCTAAACTGACAACGGACTGTTGAAGTTCGTGGGGGAAAGACCTTCGGAGGAATTGCCCTGAGCTAGGAGCACCCGTGAACGAACCACTTTCTGAACGGGAATTAATACTGACCTGAAGTCACTTTCCTGCACATTTTTTTCCACGTGCGACAGAGAGCTCATTAAACAGTTTTCTTCTCCAAGCTGGAAAGGATAATTACTCAGAGTTTGTGTTGTGGGAAAGGACTTGAAGAATCCCTCTGCTTTGAGTGGGGGCAGAGGTGCCCGTGAATGCTCCTGCAGGCTGAACGGCTTTTGCCTGCTCAGAACAGGAACCGGGTTCCTGCTGCGCTGAACTGCCTGGAAGAGGCAGGTTTTGGTGGCACAACAGTGGTTACTGCATAGAAACCAGCCCTTGGGTGCTCGTTTGGGCACTTCTGCTAAGCGGCAGAAGAGTGCAGTTTATGTCACCCAAGTGTCTTCTAATTCTTGTCACAAATTTATGTGAGGTCTGACCTGTTGGCTGCCACAGCTTTGTGAGATCCGATTTTTACGTTCGTGTCCTGCTACCTGAAGGTGTTTTGTACGAACTTTTACTCATTATTTAATGTAGATGCTTCTTCCTTCCCACCCTACACACAACCCTTGCCATTCCCCCATGGTGAACATTAACACATAAACCAACAGTTGCTCTTAAAAAAAATGAAATAATCTTTGAATCCCAGCAGTAACACACAACAAGACTGCAGAGAAACATTATGCTTTATCTTATTAAAACGCAAAAACCTAGGACTGCATCATTACAGTGCCTTCTCCAGAATATTCTTCCCCAACTATGTTAAAGCAATCCTGGATTAATACCAAAAGCTAGTTTTTCAGTTTAATCCTTCTGTTTAACATATCCTAGCCCGAAGACATTGTTCCTAAAGAACAAATGACAGTTCTCAGAAAACCAAGATTCAGCAAGATTCCAAGTTTGCTCATATACACATGCACACAATTTTATCAAGAGTGTCTTCATCAGCTTTGGGAAAGCTGAGTGTTTGGGGAAGTTTGCCCTGCTTGTCACATTAGATTCATTAAAATATTCAGACATCAAAAGGAAAGAAAGAAAAAACTAAAACCCAACCACTCAAGAGATCTGATTTCAGATTTTCAGTCTGAATCAACAAGTAGGACAGTTTTCCCATACCACAACAGACTGATTCTATTAAGCTGCCTTCAAAATTAACAAAATGTTTGGTACGTTTTTTGTGACCTCCTATATTAATATGCCCCTTCTAGCCCACATCATCCCTGTTTAGCTATAACAGATCTTATTTACGGACAGTTGCACTGAATCGAGTGCAAACACGAAGAGTACAGTGCTTTCTTCCTTTCACACTCATGGGTGAAACAGGAGAGCCACACCTCAGAAACAGGAAAAGAGGAAACCCAAATGTGCTATTTAAAATGCCCAGAAAAGGGCAGGATTGGAATTCAGGTGTTCTTGGCAGTCTAAGCACACGACTGGGTGCATCGGAAAAAAATATTTTCCAAGCGTAGCAACAGTGTCTTTGAAAGCAATTACATCCTTTTGAAATATTTATGCACTACTTTAATCTGCTAAATTCGAAATTGGCTCAATGTTACTTAAACACATCTTTGTCCCCAGATATTGCTCTTCAACTACCAAAGTTTTACTCTTTTTCACCCTGTTCTTGCTAAACCATTTTTAAAAAAATCAAGTTAAGGATAATGCTGAGTTCTAAATTCCACATCAATCAAAATAAACTTCTATTCCAAATTGTGAAAATTGGAGAAACTGTACTTGCGATACTGTTTTGTCTTCTCGAGATTCTCACATCAAGCCTAAACAAGCTTCCAGCCCTATGCTTGTGTTCAACTTGAATACTTTCCAAGAATCAAAAGAAAATCTTCTCTTCTCACTTTTGAATTCGATGCAAAATAATTTAAACCAGTTGCTTCCATTTGTTTCTTCTCATATGATCCAATGCTGTTAAGACTGTTTCCTTCAGAAAGCCTAAGTCTCCCTGTTTTACATTTTTTCTAACAATTATGAAGGGAACTAAAATACACACGATTTAACAGCTTAATTACTGGCATTCAGCTTCTTACCAAATCACCTGCCATCACCACAAGTTTAGTTAACTGGCTGTCTTCTGAACTGCCAGCCAAAGAAGATTGCGTGCAAAAAGATTCATGGTTTCTGATGCCTCTCCTCTTTCACCATTTTAATGAGCAAACTACTTCCTTCAAGCGACTTCAATTTGATCTGGTGATTGTATTTTCACTGCTTTTGTAAGGCTCATTCTCATTTCAAAGCAGTTGCACAGTCAGTCTGGGAAGACCAGTTTTATGAGTGAACTTTGATCCTTCTTCAGGATAAATAAAACGTACATTTCCTCTAAAGAAAAAAAAGCCAGTGGACACAAACCTATAAGCCTTTCAAAAGCATCAAATCCAGGAAAAGGAACCTTTTACTGAAATCATACATATAATAAAGAGGAGAAGGAAGAACTCCAGGTAAACAGATAGAATAACAGAAAAAGCTTCCTGAAGTCAGATGAGGCTTTTGTGGTGTTTTTAAACGCTACTTTTAAATAACTCTCCTGCCTCAAGTATCATAATGTCTCTCAACAGGACTAGGCGGAACCAAATGCCTTTCTACAATGGTTTTCTGAACAACTTTACTTTTAAATCATTTCAAATCTGTAAAGATGAATAAGTATCAGCATGACGTGATGTACCTGACTTGTGAAATTAAGGAAAAAATCAGTATTATGACCTACCTACATATAACGCAGAGTGACATCCTTTCCTGTCCTTGGCATCTGATATCTAGCAATTATGAAGCAGTCTAAACTGAAGCAAAAGTCTTAAAAATACTTGGTTTAAAACTGAAAAAAGTTAAGGTATTCATAATCTCACTTTAAGGTACAGTGCTTGAAATTACACAAGACAATGACTCAACTTTTTCCATATTATAGCACTTCTATGAAGTGCGTATTTTTTCTACAGAAGTTGACTGAAAAGCATGATTGACATTTAATGATCAAGTGTCACTCTTCGAGTCTTCACTTCCAGTATTAGTCTGTGTCAAATTTCTTTAAAAAATGGACAGCTGAAGAGATGAGAAACTCAAATTACTCAAAACCATGAGAAGAACCAGTTCCTCAAATACAGGGTAAACTTAGGAAAGACGTTTAATGAAAGTTAAGGAGGAGCTGGTGAAGACCCATCTACATGTTCAGGACATTTAAATGCTTTGTGTCACTGAAAAAAGCTTGAAGTCTGTGGAATGAGTAAATTCTATTTCATGACAAATATAATCTTAAAGCAATGCAACTTGAATAGAGTCACAATTTTACAAACCAGAACAAATAATCTCTGGCACTGGCGTTAAGCTCCATGTAATAAACTTTTCTGCAACTGTTCCACTGCATTTAGAAGTCAATTCAAGGAATCAGAAAAGCAAACACTGAAATTAGCCTAAAAAGCCCTATAGAAAAAACTTTCAAAAAACGTTGACTAATTTAAAACAAAAAAACCCAGTAGCAAAATCATCCAAGGGTCAAAGATACAGTACAGCATGACCAGTCTATTAAGATTACCAATGTGGCACAAAGCATGCTTTCAGCATCCATTCACAGCTTTCCACAAGCCCAAGACAATAGCCAAGCAAGGAATAAATCCAATAGAAGTTATTTTGTTGTCAGATGTATTTTGTGGGACAAAAATGTGTGTTAGCAGAGAACTGCTACTGCACCAGATGTTCACCTGCCTACTGGAAGTGCAATGAAAAAGGTTATTAAAAGAAATAAGCAAACAGTACGCGAGACTCTAGCAGAATTTCTAACAAGACTATTGAGATCATGAGCACTTCAACAGGCAGGAAACATTAATCTGAAAACAGATGAGAAATACCAGTCAGAATCACGAGACATAACGAGACAGGGCAATATTAAAAAAAAAAAAGCGCCTATGTTTTCTTTAACTGCTAAGCTCTCACTATGAATTCTGAATGGGACAAATGGGGCAACAATACTGAGCTGCTTATAAAAGGATTTTAATGGCAGAAGCATTGCTCACCACCGAGTAGACCACTCAAGCCAAATTGTGCATGCTGCAAGAAAATGAAGCCATGGACACACAGAGGTTATTAAAGACAAAAATCATGGTTTATGCAGCACTTTTAAAATTTAAAATGCTTAAAAAGTGAGCTTCTTTAACAAAAATAATTTGAATAATTTTACTCAAGGACTTATTTAATAAGCACTTCCAAGAACAAGCAGCAGCAACTGCTTTGGGAATTGAGATTCTGCTACTTTCATCAACTGCAGCTTTATTTCATCCCTCTTAAAAAAGGAAGAAAAATGCTGGATAAAATTAAAACAGAAGCTAGCACTAGCTTAGCAACACTTTTACTGTTTATCATTTACGCCAAAATAACGGTTTGCAGCAAGTGTTATTTGTGAAAAACGTCTCCGAGAAGCGTCACTCCTGTTCCTCCAAAAGCACGTTCCCAGAAGAACAATTCCAGACCAGACGCCTCCCGAGACACAATCTGAGCGGCTGAAATCCCAACTCCCCACAAAGTCCATCAAGTGTTGCTATAATTATAAGCTTGCTTTGGCAAGCACCACGGCGAGTAGTCTCTCAGTGCTTTCAAGAAAAAGTCTCTTAACGAGCTCTAAATGAAAAGAAGTTTTATGTGGCACCATTTTAATTGTTTTATACGTAGCATACATCCACGTTAGTTTTAGGTTTCTCTGGCCTTGCTCTAGCCTTTATCATTCCCACATTCTCTCTTTCACTTACACACACTTGTAAATTAGGGATAAAACACGCAGTCACACTGTGGAAGTATTACGATGCACATTTGGAGTGTCAAATTAACCCCTGAAACAGGAGCTGACAGGTGCAGAGTAGGAGAATAGGGACTTCTTTTACAGAAGATTTAAGAGCGCTTTTCATCAGGTACTGGTGAATGATAATGCACCCTCTAACAACATCTGTTCAGTAATAAATATTAATACATATTCCAAAGTAATTAAATTTGTTAAATTTAGGTCTTCTGATCACCTAAGTACTAGCTTTAAAATGATAAAATAAAGGTTAAAAGGTATGTTGCAATTCCTAAACATTTACTCCTGATAAAAGAGGTACCCAGAACTGCAATTTGTGCTCATCAGACACAGGCAGGTTACTTATTTGACGCTTAGCTGGAAGAGACAGATCTATAGTTGTCACCAAGTCTAATTCCTAACTTTGTAACTAAATTTCATGTTTGGCAAACAAGAACATAACCACTTGCACAATGTGGTTTTAGGACAGGAGTGGGAATCCAAGAAATCTGGGCATGCATTCACATAGTTTTAACTTGGACTTTCTGCACTGCCCGATCTTTTCAATCGGCTTTTGAGAAGAGGGCAACGCTCAAAAACCCCTTCTGTGCCTGCCAGTGTACTCTGAAATCCTGGAATGTGAGGAAGGCAAGACATTTCTCACTTCTTGATTTCATATAATTAAGGTCTTCAAGAGGAAATAATTTTTGGCAGTAGAACCTTAGCGGTCAGTTGCACTTTTACTAAAGTGATGTTCCAATAGATGAAAAGAAAACTAGTTTTTGTAGATGTACTACAGAGATTAACCTCAAAGGATTATGAAAAAACCCCAACACACTCCTCAATGTTAAAAGACTAGGAACACCAGACAATTGGCTTCCTTCCTCTATCAGACAAGATGTTCGTTGTTCAAGCACTAAAAGCCCAGAGGCTTCAAAAACAACCTTTCAGACAGAAAAAGCAGCAGCTTAGCTCTTTGATGCCACATTTTCACATACCTGGGGATACAGTGTGAAGGACACTGTATATGCACATTACCCCAGCAAAAAATGAATGTGTGCTTGAGCACACACACAAAAATATATATATACACACACCCCCACAATGACATATACAAATCCTGCTCAAATGCTGCACGGGAATACATTCCCTTTAAGGCTGGAAGGTGCCTATTTTTAGCCATTAGCAAAAAATCCAAGTGGTTTTCCACATCCTCCTCTTTGTGAACAAAACATTGGGTTTAGAACTGGGTTTCCCTTGCAACAAGGAGAACAAAGGTTTTTTCAGTTACGGAATAATCAGCTTTAGCCAACTGAAAATACAAATGACCTCAGAGAACTGACTCAGGAATCATGATTTAATTGGCATGCCACAATGAAATTACAAATCTAAGGACTTTGGAATAACCCTACTACCTACTAGATACATATGGACTGACAACTGAATACCTACACAGGCAGCAGTGAAGTCATTGTGGTTTCTCCTTAATGTTCAGGATTTCCCTCTCTCCCTCTTCCTGCCACATATTTGACAGTGAAAGATCAGGACCCAGTAGCACAAACTCAAGCAGCGAACAATTCAGTGGAGGCAAAACCAGAAAGAGGAAGAAGTATTTGAGCATGGCCAATTCCTTCCAAGGTGGGTAAATGCATTCCTAGTTGAACAGACTCTACTAAAAGCCTCCACACACAATAAAAGAGGATTACACCAGCCAGGAGTATAGCCCTGTTTCCACACAGCTTGAATACCTTCAAACCTAGCCACACTTTCCAAACGCCACAAAATATTCCCTCAGGCCCGGAGAACTTTACTCTACAATTTAAAAGCCTTCTGTTGCCAACCAAAGAGGAAAACCAGAGGGTCAAATTGAGAATATGGTCTAGTTCCGCAGTGAGAGAGGATTTTTTCTGCTACGGTCATGAGGTTTTCAGTCACTTCTGACCTACAGTCTTAAGTGTCTATTGACAAATAAATAATTAAAAAAGAGCCCACTGAGCCAGGACTTCAGCTGACATACCTTGTCAGAGGTCACACTGAAACCAGCAATACTGCACCCATGTAGATATTTACCAAGTTAAGCCCATTATAACCCCTTGACTTTCCTCAAATATTTAGTTTTGATATAGAAGGGTACTCCTGCCCTGCAGTAAACCATGGTGCCTCTAAGATCTTTGCATGTTCTTCTTATTACGGCAATATCTGCTTCTTCAGCAGTTCAAGTTCTCAACATATAAGCTCGTATGAAAAACTATTATGCCTGTTCCTCTCTCTCATAAATCTATTTACACAAAGTTCAAAATACAAATTGTTGCATAATGCAGCAAGTAAATTCCCTAGGACACCTGATTATCTTGGCCTCAACCTTCAGCGGGCCTCTTCATCTGTAATACTCTGACAATTTGGTTTGAACAATTTCCTGGGAAGTACCAAAAGGGCAGGAATCTCAGTTTGAGAGAAAGTAATTGTAATTGATTTTACTTAATAAACTAAGCTTCTTTCTCAAGAATATATTGCCTTTTTTTTTTCCTGGGGCTTTTGTCCTCCAATTTAAAAAACAACAAAACCAAATCAAATAAATACAAGACCCAGAGAAGTACAGCACATTTCTTTCTTTTAAAATTTTCATGTAAATGGTTTCACCTTATTTGTTCTTAGCTGACTACAGAGTTAGAGTCTTTTAGGAGCATTTGTGGTCAATAGAACAGTCCGATAGCAGAACTGTAATACACAGGGTTCACTGGCACATAGAAAAACCAGTAAAAGACAACCACAGCAGCAGGAAGAAAACAGGCTTCTAGTTTGTTTTAATAAGCCTAGATCCTAAAACACAGCTTAGAGTCTGATAGAATCACAGAACGGTTTGGGTTGGAAGGGACCTCAGAGATCATCTAGTTCCAACCTTGACAAAGACATTTCAATAGGCAGACGAAGCACCAGAAAGCCTGACAGCCTTCACTGCGCCCAGCGTACCCACTCGGGCAGACAGGAATCTCTTTTATATTGTTTTGAATTAAAGTTGCGCTGCGATCGAGACCACAAATAGGACCGGCTTCACCCTGACAAAATCCTTCATCATGGCCAAGGCAGAGAACAAGGGCTGTATTAACGGAAAAACTGATCCCACCTCCGGTCCGTCAGTGTCTCCTAATTTAGTACAAACCGAGCATTTTCCGGAGCCCTCAGCCCCCCTCCTCTGGCACCCAGCGCTCGGGAGAAGTGGCCGGGCACAGACATCCACACCCCCCCCCGCCCTTACCGAGGGCCAGCAAACAAAAGACCGGGAGGGAGAGGGGCAGGCAGCGCTTCCCGCAGCGCACGGGCTCCTCATTTACCGGCCACTTCATGGCGGAGCCCTGACCGCCGAGCAGGGCCGGGAAGAGGGAGTCACCTGCGCCGGGGGGGAAGCGGTAATTAACATCCCCCAAACAGCGAGTGGTAATGAAGGCGGCGGGACACCGAGTCCCGAGGCCCCGCGGGCAGCGCCCCGGCGAGCTGAGGGGGACGGCGGCCCGAGGGGAGGCCGCGGCCCCGGCCCCGGCGCGGGGCTGCGGGGTCGCCCCTCACCTCTTCCATCTCGCGGGCCATGTCCTGTAGCTGCTCCTCGTCGTCCAGCAGCGCGCTGAGCTCCTCCAGGCTCAGCGCCTCCAGGCGCCGCACGTCCAGCGCCATCCCGGCGCGGCGCGGCCCTGCCCGGCCCGGCCCGGCTCCCCCCGGCCCCGCTCCCGCCGCCGCTGCTGCCAACCGGAAGTGCGGCGGCGGTGTCGCCCCGGCCCGGGGTGGGCACCGCCCTCGGCGCCCCCTGCTGGGGGGGCGTGGCGGCAGCGCGCGGGGCGGGGCGTACCAAGGGGGCTGGGCGCTGGGGGGGATGGGGGGGCGCGCCGGGGCGCGGTGGTGGGCGGTACCAAAGGGGTTAGGGGCGGGGGGGCTCGGCGCCTGAGGCGAGGAGGGTGCCCGAGAGGGGTCGGACGGCTGCTGGGGGACGAGACCGGGGTGGCCTGAGGGGATCCGGGGGTGCCCACGGCCAGCCGGGCCCTGGGGAGAGGGGGAGGCTGGGGGGCTCTCGGAGAGCCCATGTGAGGGTGTCTGTGTGGCGTGAAGCCCACCCTGATGTCACAGCGCACCAGGCCTCCAGCCCCCGCGGCCTGGCTGGAGCACGGGGCAGGAGGAGGGTCCCGGGGTGGCGGCGCCTGGCCGCCGGCTGAGGGAGGCCGAGTGGCCTTTCCTAAAGACACCGGGCCTCGGCGTCAGAGCCCCTGACAGAGCGTGCTTTGTCTGCCTCGCTCATGTGACGCCACCGGGTGCTCGAGGCCCTCGGTGTCTCGAGGGATGGCGGCCGCTGGAACGGCTGAGGGGTCAGATGCCTCGCTGGGATGGCTGGGGCTCCGCGGTTTCATTTCACAGTTGTGCTGCAGGCCTCCGACCGTCACGGGGAGCAGACCCTGTCCTTGGCCCTGCGAGACGTGGAGAGCTGAGCTCTGAGCCTTCACATCAGCACCAGATAACAACCTGGAAGTACCGGAGGCACTCTTGTTCTCCTTTTGTTTATAACTGCACAGCTGTAAATTAGGAAGGAAAATCAGTAGAATTATTTAACTTGCACTTCCTTACCAGCTTGGGACTTGGCTACAGTAAATCTCAAAAGAGTGACTGCATTATTGTTCTCAAGCCTAGGCTGAATACCTATTTAGGTTAAAAATAGCTAAAAGTCATACCTTGCCAAGCTTTGGTGGAAGGACTTTTTGTCCATCTTAAGCACTTTCTTCTTCAAGACTGAAGGTCAAGAAATTATCTGTCAAAGATGTATTTTATGGAGAATTTAAATGCTTTTGAAATGTAATGTGGCAAAAGCTCTGCATCCATTAAAACATCATAGGTACATTGTGTTCTTCTGATTTATTTCTATGACGTCACCAAAACTTTACTAGGCACTCTGTGGTAATGCTTTGGAGCACTAGCTCCCCAATTACTCCTGATGTTAGCATAGCTGATAAAGACAATTATGCCTGGAAATAATTAATTGTGTTAAATAGCCTAAGTTGTACGCATCTCTAGGCGTACACCACCTTCCTGGCCTGCTTTTGTACCTAAGGGATCGTGGGCGTGGGTGTGCTTGTTTCCGTGTGTGTAACGCCAACGAGAGATCCAGAAGGAGCATGTGAGCCAAAGGAACAGGGTAGGGAATGGCCATATAGTCACTGTCCTTAGTATTTGACATTTTTGACCTAACTGGGGGGGAAAAAAATCAATATAGTGAACTGAATCAATCTCTGATGTAATGCCACTAAAATGTAATGTTACATTCAGGAAGTGACCCGGTATTTCCTGGCAGAACTGAATAAAGACATGACAGCTGTATGTTTGTTCTTTTGCCTTATAACTATGCTCAGCTTTCTATGCCTCTCACCCCGCCAAAAGTCCCCTCTGTCATTATTATCTGCAGGTAATAAAGACCAAAGACGTGCCACTGCTAGAGGAAGGCTTCCTGGCTGCTTAGTGCAAAGCTACTGTACAATCATGATGCAAACTGAGTGTATTCAGAGGAAGGTAAGAGCAAGATGTTTGTTCAGCAGGAAGCTGAGCTGAACTTGCTTAGGGTGGGGAGAAGGTGATTAGCGCTACGGGCATGCGTCCACTCCTCCACGGCAATGCACCTGCCTGTTGCGGTATGTGCTGAGCTCCTCCTTGTGTAGGGTGCTCCACTCGGAGCACACAGGAGTAAGTCGCTGTACCCCTTTGCCAGTGACATGGGTTTGCACTGCCACTACAGCCTGACCTCGTTATTTAAAACCAGTAGATAGTTGCCATGCCAACGTGTTATCGTATACTGTATTTGCACATGCCCATCAAAAAAGACAGTTACGCCCTTGTGTTAAACCAGCTTGTAAATCTGCACTTGCAAATGTACACACAGACCACACACACACACACACACACACACAAATGGAGGAATTAGTCAAGGGATTAAAAGAAGCCCTTTCTTCCCAAGAATGTTAGTGATTTTTAACTTCATAGCATCGCTGAATAATTGGTATGGGGGGAGTGTGGTTTAGAAGAGTCTGACTCAGCTTCATGTTGTAAATCGAGTTTTACCACTGCCTTTCTGTGTGATCCCAAGTGGAGTTCTCGGCTTCCCTCAACTATAGTGTCTTTTTGCTTAAAAAGAGGAACAATAATAACTGCTCAGTCCCAGGTGAGGGTGAAGAGGAAAAGTTCACACTGAATAATGCTTGTAGAGGTGCTCTGGGTCAGTATGTCTGGTGAAGGGCACTACAGAATGATAATAATTATATTGTCAATATGCTGTCAGGAGAGATGGTTTACAGTGACCTTCTCAAGAACTTTTTTGTAACTATCTAATTTTTGTTCGTGTCGCATGGTGTTGATGGAACTTCACTGCTCTAGGCATCAAGGAACGGATTATTTAAATTAGTCAATGGTAATCTGTATTAAAGTTAGAAGCCACATAATGCAGAACAATGAAGTCCTCCCAAAATGCACAGGGAGAACGTAACTCATTTGTGCTCAAGTACAACATGTATTGAAAATTCCACTTCTCCCTATGTAGCTATGTTTGGGTTCTGGGGATGTTGGAGAGGAGTGCCTATGTTAAACATCTGGTCTGCTTTTGAGTACTTTGATCAGCACCTGCATGTGCTTCAGTTCTCAAGTTCGGCCAGAAAAGCAGCTGGGGTTGAGAGACAAGATAGGGGTCAGCTGCTTTTGTATAATGATATATTCTACTTGGACAGGTAGGAAGGTGCCTTTCCATTCAGCAGTTTTCATGAAAGATAAAAGTTTTGTGACAGCACATCAGTTGGACAGAACATGAAGGATTGCAGATAAACTAGGGTTTTAGGCTACAGGGATTATCAAATATTGCGGTGCTGCAGGCTGAGATTTATCAGCTATCGAGCCCTGGTTCCTATTTGCCTTTGCTAAAATCCTTTTGAAGGGTGACAGTATTCATGAACATTAAAACTAAGCAGGCAAAGTACAGAAGTCAGGATTTCTATTACAGGAGAAATGGAACAAAAAAATTGGGAAGATTACAGTGGAAACCATGTCATGGGGAATAAGGAGTCAGGCTTCAGTCTCAGGGAGAACTGGCATCCAGCCTAGTTTAAATTAGATGTTAGATTTTTTCTTTTTAAACTTGATCCTGGATTTCCTTCTGTCACCTCATAGCCTTTTACGGTCAGTAGCACTGTAGCCATGCATATTTATTAGATTTAGACATATTTTGCAAGTCACCTTCACAACAACTTCTTTTCTTTTCCTGGAAAAACTGGTTGGTTATGTAGAGACTGAATTTGCAAGGCTAATCGTTGGCGTTTATTAACCCTTATTAATCTGGTTGCTCAATGGACAGATAAGTTTTCAGGCTTATTTGCAATTTAATTTCCTTCTATACATTAATCACAGTCCATGCTTCTGTTTAGATTTCATAATCTAGATTCCTTCACACATGCAAATAACCTGTGTATTCAGAATCCTGGGAGAGAAACAGTGGTCCTGTTTGAGAAAGCAAGAATTAATTGTTAGCGCTTCTCTCCTGTCTTTCAGGGAGCCACAGGCGTGAGAAGAGGAGCAGGTTTATAAACCTGCAAATACTTTCTTTGCCTTAAGCTCACAGTGAAGCTAAAGGAGAAAAGGCAGATACTGTTTTTCCTCCCCAGACTAAGACGCATCTCTGAACCTGAGCTGGAAGCACTCTCTCTATTTGCTTGTGGTATTTCCAGACCTGCTGAAGGCCTAGAAAGCGCAACCACTGAAACACACACAGTTGCTTATTGAGGCAGAGGTTGGCACACGGGAGACAAGTTGTTGGAATAAACACAGCTGTGTTTTTTCCATTACACTCTTCTCGTTTCCTGGGTCAGTCAGCCACATACCTTGTCTGAGCAAAGGTACGGGGGTAAATACATGTCCTTGGGGAATCGCTAGGACTACAGGATCCGCTCTTGAACTTCACCTTGGATAGGGTTCTCCAGTGTTTAAATCAAATAAAGATGTGGTTATACCTATTGCAGGGAATGGTTAGAGCTTATAAATAGTGAGGAAAACAACCTGCTATGGAATGTACAGTCAACCTTTGTAATCAATTCCGCTTTCAAACACCTTATTGCTTCCAACTCTGCCATAGCAGTCTCCAAGCCATGCTCCCTGAATTAAGGTTTCAGATAAACCCATCCGAGTTCCCTGTGGAAAAGACTCTTCCTTTTGAAGAGAAGAAACTTTTTATCTGCATGGCTGTAATTGAGAAGCTCCTGAACAGATCTTGTTCACGTTCCCATGTAAATATCAACTCTGGGCAAACCCACAGCCACAAAATACTACCGTCCAGGGTTTCAGAGGGAACAGTGGCCTTGTTTCCAGGAGAATGGCCTGAAAACCAGAGACTGCCCACAGGCAGCGAGGCCCAAGGGACAAGGCAGCTCCAGGAGTCGGCTCGTATTCCGGCACTGGAGCAGTTCCCACTGCTGCACTGCGTTAAGCTCATCTTCACTGCCGGGCTTAGGTTGGCTAACAGGCATCGCGGAGCCCGGGTTTCACTTCAAAAAGTTGGAATGAGTTTGTAAAGCAGGATTTTCTGGTCAGTTGCAGGGTTTGTACTGGGCCAGCAGAAATGTCTGCATTAGATGAACGCTGCTGGATCCCTGGTGGTGTGTGGAGCTCCCACCAGGCTTCCAGGCCACGAGAAAACCCTCCTGGCTTCAGCATGCTGGCAGATCCACTTGTCACACACCAGTAGCACAATGAAAGGACTTGTTCAAGCCAGAGATGTAAGGCTCAGTGGAAAAGTAGCCTTGAGTTATCTGGATGCAAAAGAGAGAATTCAGCACCTGTGGCAATGAACAAAGTCAGGCCCTGTTATCAGCTTGGACGGGTGCCACCAGCAGAGACAATCTGCCCTTTCCAATGCGCCATTTCAGTTGAAGCTGTTTGGACCTGACCTGGGGGTACAATGCTGGGATTATCATCACAACAGGCTTGGGAAGCAGGGCTCCCTTCCTGAAATTCACTGTAGTCTTTGCAATAAAACTAATCCCATTGTACCCTCCAATTCCCCTTTTTGCAGCACTGCCTGGGAAGAATACACACACGATACGATCAAATTCTCTTTTCTGGCATCTCTTGTACTAACCAGCATTGTCCTGCCAGCATTCCCAGGGTGAGTCGGCTTCCCTAGTTCCCAGATAACCCAATTTTTTTCCCCCCAGTTTTTCAATTAAGCAGAAATGAATTCCACTTCTATGAACCGCTGGCCCCATTCTGCTCACAGGTACTGATAAAAATGCAGAATTAATCACTTGCCCTCCGGCGCTGGGTGGAACCTCCAACCCCTTCATACCCACAGCACAATTTTTCATCAGGCAGGAATGTGCTGGCCATTTACCGAAGTGGTGAACTGAGGAGTTCAGAGCTCGACAGAGGTTTCCTAAGTGGAGGCTGATAAGACAAAGAGAGCTCTCCGTTCTTCTGAGGCACAGATTTTTATCATATCACAAAAGCAAGCAGCTGAAAAGATTCCAGTCACGAAGCCCCGTGCTTTGAGAACGGGTTAGGCTGCCTGTCTTTTTGTGTGAGACTGACTACCGGATGGGATCCGGGATGAAAACAAGTTCTTAAACAGGTTATACCTACTGCTATGGCTCACAGCATTATTAGATGCTGAAGTCTTTTACATACCTAATTCCCTGTAGGTTCTTCTTGTCATTCCCCACAAGGGAGACAGAATATGTGCAGTGTGCAGCTGCATTCAGCCATCATCTCAGATGAACATTACCTTGAAAACCATGAATGCAAAAAACACCCCCACTAGATTGGCTCGATGTCGAGTGGCAGAGGTAGTATTTTATTTTTTGAGCATCCCTCCTCAAGGACACTAAAGAGTTTGTAAAACATCACTAAATGAAAACAAATCATTGCCAACAACAAAAATGCAAAACTGCTGAAAAGTAAAACACAGCAGCATTCAAATATCAGAAAACATGAGAGCTAAAGTGCTTGAGATAATTTCTTAACTACGCACAGTCTGAAGTCAGTTTTCCCCATAGAAATGCTATTTTTCAATAGCACCTGCCTGGCTGTATAGGTTTCTTCACCAATCTATGGCAGGATAACACTACTAAGCCAGAGCCATTACCCAAAAGGGCTAGGAGCAACGTATTTCTTTCTATCCCTCATCCTAAAAGTAAGTTAATAAATAATATTCAAAGAAAAACGTTTTAAAGTTCAGGCAGCTGAAGTCAGACTTCAAGGGAAGTGACTATGGATTTCCCATGCAGTGAAGTCGCTAGCATGGCCTGAAGCTGAACAAAGCTTTGGTGGGATTTATAAAGTGCTGTCTTTTAGTATTTTATGTCTGTCTTTAGTAGTGTTTGTTTGTTGTTTTTGTTTTTTTTCAAACCAGCACCGGGGTTGTGAGTTAAAAAAATTCTGAAATAACAGACCAATTTTCAGTGGATGCTGGAGCCAGACAGACATTGCACAGTGCACACAGATATATTAAAAAAACAAACAAACAAAAACCCCCAAAACCCAAAATCTAACCCAATTATGATAAAACTTTTCATCCTTAAAAACAAACACCCACCAAGCACCAAGAGCAAATCTGAAAGCAACATCTGCCTCCCGGTCCCCTGGCTCGTTCCAGCAAGGATGGATACTACACGATGCAAGCTCAGCAGCAATGGTTGTGAGCCTGAGCCTGCAGGCACTCAGTGCAGAACTCTCCCAGCATTCAGCCCCGTGGGAGCGATCCAGTTTTCACCGAAGCCCAAGGGAGCTCCCTACAGACTTCAGCAGACTTTGGATTGGCCCCATAGATTGGTAGCAGGAGCAGGACTTTGTTTTACAGTCCCTGCTTTTCTATCCAGCCACAAAAGCTACCCCCTGAAATTCCTGAAGGGGTTTTCGATCTTCCCCTCCATGCATGCATTTAACATCCATTACAGTTAGTAGTAGTTACACATGCATATCAATGGGAGAAAAGTCCCAGTCGAGAGGAATTACTGGTAGTAAGAAAAGAAACCCAGTAGAAATGCTGGGAATTGCTAAAGACCCAGCTCCCTCGAATAAATCCGTTTCCCCGTTTAACCAGCCGGCATCTGCCCGCCTGACCGTAATGCAGGAAGCTCTATAGTGTGTGTTTGTGTGTGCACGGGTGCGTGACGCGCGCGGGGTGAGCAAACGGGCGTCGTTCTGCAGCGCGCGAGCCTGTCGGCAAGCCGCCTCCCATCTCGACGTCCCAGCAAGCCGTCTCGAGCGCCGGCCCTCGCCGCTCTCACTTGTGAGCCGTGGTGTTGTAATCGTCCTGTGCCATGGCCGGCAGGGAATGGTCTATCCTGAACTCTTCCTCCAGCCCGCTGGGCGCCTTCGCCGAATCCCCCCGGGCTGCGGGTTGGAGACTGTCCGCGCCGGCCCCCTCCAGCCCCAGGATCTGTCTCTGCACCAGCTTGGAATAAAGGCCTCCTTCTTCCATCAGCTCCTTGTGTGAGCCCTGCTGCACCACGCGGCCCTTGTCCAGCACAATGATGTTGTGTGCCTTCTCGACAGTGCTCAGCCTGTGAGCTATGACAAGCACCGTGTGGTTCTGCAAGTCGCCGTAAATCGCCTGCTGAATCTGCGCAGGAGGAAAAGACGTTAATGCCCGAGCGTCACCGGCTCTGCTTTGGAAGGAAGAACAGCAGCTTTGTGGTCTGTGTTAAGAAACCTCTGGATGGGAAGTTTGCTCTCCTCTGGCTACGCAGAGGACACAAGATTCCCTGCAGCTCTACCAGCACCAGCATGTCCATCCCAGCTCCCGGCTCTCGCTGTGCAGCCCAGAAGACCGTCTGAGTCCAGCCAGCCCGCAGGGGCGGTACGCAGACGTGCACTGCCAGGTCTGATCCTGCAAAGCTGGGTTCTTGTTAGAGCCAGCATGGTGTTGGCATGGACTGCGGGAAGCCAATACCTGGTAAATGCAGCTGCTCACAACAGCGGGGCTATTTCCTGGGTGTATCAAGGCAAAGCAAGACAGAGTTGTTCTCCAGCCAAGAGACAGACAGGAACACTGAGGTCTGAAGGCAGGCAGATGGCCACCAGGCCACGTGTCACATCGACACCCCTGGCTAGCCAAAACCAACCCCTGGCTGGCATCAGATACCACACACGTGGCTGAGGACCTGCACGAGCAGCTCCGAGGTCAGAAGCTGACGCTGCTCCACACCGTGGGCCAGCAGCACTCATCCTCCGGGGCCGGGAGACATGTCCTTACACCTCAACCCTGAACTAGCTTTCCCTCATGTCATTAAACCAGCGAGGCCAAACTGCTACTGGTAGAGCTGTTTGGTCATCGCGTCCCAGCCAGATAAACCCAGCTCAATTCACAGAAAGCTCAGGGCCTCTCCTGTCAGCATGGTTTCTCTGGTGCCTCAGCTGGGATTTTAGCTCGGGCAGTCCTACTCTGCCTGCTGCAGCACCATTTTGTAGGGTCTTCCTCCAAATCCTGCCCTAAAAAGGCTGCACAGTGCTGCTGTATACCAATTAACACCTTCCACATTTCAAAAATTGGCAGAGATCCCCATCTTATCAGGTTTGCCAGGCGCTGGCTGCTGTGAGCACAGGATTATTCCCTTCTTGGTGGCTACAGCAGTGTTGGAAGCAAATTCCTGCTTCAGAATTAGCATCCTACCCAAACTTCTCATTGCACCATATCAAGACTAAGCTTGTCCACAGGCTGGAAATTGGAGCCACAGTCTTTCCTCCAAACCCAGATTGCCTCTTTGGCCCAAACACCCGAGTCACCTACTCACCGCATGTTCGCTCTCCGCATCCAGCGCGCTCGTGGCTTCATCCAGGATTAGGATGGGGGGGGTTCGGATCAAGGCCCTGGCAATTGCCACTCTCTGCTTCTGGCCACCTGACAGTTGGGCTCCTTTTTCACCTGCCTCTGTTGGGTTAAGGGAGAGAGGAAAAGGTCAAAATAAAAATCCAGAGCTGCCATCAAGTTCAGCTCCCAGCCAGCAGCGTCAGGATGGTGTCATGCTTTGAAGCAAAGACAAGGTAAAAGCTTCTGCTCACTTGGCAGAGCAGTTTAAATGAGTTAAACATCCCTTCCAGCAGCAAGTTCTCCACTGTTGTCCCAGGGTTTGAGGGACTGATGCTCGTGGAAACAACCCAGACAAGTCCCTGAGCCTGGGAGATCATCCAAACCCCAAGCCCCCCTCCTGCCCTGGCCCCTGCAGCTCCATCCATCACTGCCATCTCTCCCTTAAGTCGGGCTCTGGAGGATGTGCAAGGCAGGGAGAACCAGGACCTCTCTGCTGGCTCCCATAAACACCAGCCACCATCAGTCTGACCTGCCTCCTCGCAGAGTCCCACTGCCACAAACACATCAGCTTTTATTACCATGGATTTATCGCAGGTTTATTTTCTTCCTGTGCAGGTGGGGTGGTCCATGGCTCAACATTTGGGTTCTGGGCTTTTCTCCTGATCGCTGCATTGAAGAATGGTGAGACTGCCAGTGCCACATCTCCATAACACTGCCAGCACCAGGAGCTGGACCGGTCCGGATGGGATGGGGGACGCTCACCCCGCCGCCACGGAGCGGTGGCAGAATGCTCTCCGGGCATGGGCTCAGAAATCCTGCGAAGGCTCAGTCACCCCAAAAGGCAGCCAGAGTGCTGCACCTCTCCATGTAACCACCTCTACAGCGTCTCTGAGCTGCCATGGACTCGTGCCCATCACTACCTGCTTGACTTTCCACCCGAGCGGAGAGGTTCTGCCTTCTCTAGGCACAAAATGCTTTCAAGAGCAAACGGAGGGATTTTGGTACCTGTGTGGTAGCCGTCTTGTAACTCCGTGATGAAGGCGTGCGCGTTGGCCTTCTGGGCAGCCTGAACAACCGACTCAAAGGAAGCTGAAGTTAAGCCGTAAGAAATATTATCTGCAATAGAGCGGGCGAACAGCACCGGCTCTTGGCTCACCAGGGAGATCTGCAGAAAGGAAGGGAAGAGCAGGTGGTCAGGAGCAGAAGACGTGCTGGCCAGCATCTCGGATCATTGGTGTTTGCCCTGATGGGTAAGGACTCAAGCGGGCAGAGCCCCACTGTTAAACCCGTAGAGAAGTGCCTCGATGTGAGCTTCCAGCGAGGACACTAGTGACGGGGTGCCCAGCAGCAGCCCCAACCCAGTTTGTGTTGTCTGCTGGGAAGCCATTTCACAGGAAAGAAAACCGATGCAAAGCTTGTAGGTTGGCATCTGGGACGGGCTTCCCCCTCCAAGGCTCTGCTGTGGTTTTGCTCCAGACCTGTCATTCCCATCACTGTTTCTTCTTCCCAGTACGGGAAACCAGTTGCTGGGACAAGGCAGGCTGGAGAGTTCCTCTCCCAGGGTCTTGCTGATTTTCCATTCAAGGGCAGTAATCACGCTTGGGCCACGTGAATGAGCCCTCCTGTATCTTTTAATCCAAAATTAGCAAGTTAAGGACATAGCTGCTGCAATTCTTTAATTGCTTAGCAACAGCCTCCCTGTCCTACCTTACAGCCGTTGCTGCTCACTCTCGCATTCAGCCTGCTTTGTCAAACTCTCAATATTGAAATAAATTGAACCCTTCAAATTATTGCTCAGAACTGGGCATGAAGAGAGCCAGTGGGACATGGTCATATTTTAATTGCCTTCTCCCCATGCTCCTAACGCCACGCCAGGCTTTGTAAACTGAAAGACTAGCTTGTCTTTTAATTTTCGCTCGGTACGGGCAGGGAATGTAAATTAGTCACACTGACTTTGGCTTTCCAGCCTGGTTTTGATCAATTGTGTTCGGGTTTTCCTGCTGACTGGTGAGGCCATTTGCTCTGGGGGCAAACAAAGGCGGCAGTTACTTGCAGAGGAGATGAAGGCTGATCTGTGCTGACACACAGATGAGAGCTGAGGGGCCCGGACCCCTCTCCTGGGCAAACCACCCAGCCCCTCTGGTGTTCCAGCTGCTGCCAGGATCCTGAGAGGTTTAACTCCCCATTAGCTGAGAATTACTTTAAGATCTTAGGGTAGAAAGTGCTGGAGGAATGCAAAACTCTTTTTCCAAACCCTAAACTGGGATAATTAATCCAACAACCGAAACCATATTTCTATTGCGTTGGCCAAAAAATACAAAACAAAACATGCTTTTTGTTCTGTTTTTGGAAGGCTTCCCCCCTCCCCATGAAACCACTCTCCATCCCTTTCCCTTCCGCCCCCACAAATTATCTGAATTAATTTCCTGGACCACCTCCAGCCTCCAGCTTTCTGGACATTTCAGAAGTTGCGAGATCAAATCCAAAGCAACATGCAACACTACCATCCATCCCCTCTGATCACGGCAGGCGATAGCTAGAATACATGTATCAGTCGCTCGTACCACTGAGTGCAGGTACTTGTGATCGTACATGTTAATGGGACGCCCGTCCAGCAGCACCTGCCCGTCTTGCAGAGGGTAGAAGTTCTCCAGGATGTTGACACAGGAGCTCTTCCCACTCCCCGAAGGACCCACCAGCGCCGTCACTTTGCCGGGGTGCAGGGTGAAGGACACATTCTGCAACATGGATGGCAGAGCATGCTCAGGTCCTGGCTTTTCCCAGGACCCTGGGGCAGCAGCTACACAAGAAAGGGAGCCAAAATCCGGCCACGGTGACCCTCCACCCTGGTGACGTGCCACATCGGCCATCTCTCCTGGCTCTGAGGAAGCAAGAAGCCTCCAAAATTGCTTCAAATTTGCCTGCTGATGTAGCGGGACCTCTAAAAAGCAAACTAACCTCTTTGCTGCCTCCCCCTGCCTCATGACCCCAGCCCCTCTCCCATGGAAACCGTCCGAGGCAGCTTGGCACAAAGCCCTGTACCATGCTGACGTGTTTAATGCCTGAGCGGGGAACAAGGGTTTTATTAATAAATCTCATTCCTTGTAAGGAAGGCCGGCCCTAAACACCCGCTGTTCCTTATAATCTGTTTTCCAGCATGCCGTTGAGCCCGCCTTTACGCATCTCCAAAAGGGCAGCTGACATTTCCCGCGGGCTGGGGATCGGTTATTGCCAGGATGGAGAAGCAGTGCGTGATGCCTCGTGGCGGGGAGCACGCTGTGCCCGCGGGGCTCACCTGGAGGACCTGCGTTGCAGAGCGTGTGCGGTAGGAAAACGTCACGTTTCTGAACTCCACCTTCCCATCCACGTGGTCTGGGGCCAGGGACCCGTCGTTCACCATCGTTGGCTTGCGGTCGATGAACTCGAACACCTTCTCGGCAGCTCCCACTCCCTGCATCAGGCCACTGTAGACAGAGCCGACGGACTGGAAGGCAAGAGGCAATGGTGAGACGCTCCCATGTGATGGAAAAGGCAGCTGATGCCGCTCATAAAGGTAATGGTCGAAGCATTCCCAACTCTATCATCTGACATTAACTACAGTCATCAGACACAGAAAAAGAAAGCTTTTCTCCCTATGCAGGGTATGGAGGGGATATACGGACATACCTAGGGAAAGGGCATCTAAAGGGGTTTGTGCATGGGTAGACCCAGAGGGGAACAGAAGAAGGAAACAGATGGATTGGGAAGAGAAGACGTGCGCCAGGACATACATGACCCAAACTTCCACCAGAATCCTCCACCTATCTCTCTTTGCTCAAGACCAGCAGCTCGCCGACCCAACGGCTGAACGGAGCACGTCGCACCAGCTCCCGAGGGCAGCTGGCTCTTTCCCCAGCACACGTGTCTCAAATGCAGAGCAGCTCCAGGCTGGACCTTTCTAGACAACCATTTGGCAGCCGATATGGCTGTTCCCTGCCAAGATTGTGGATTTACCATTGCGCTTTCCCAACTACAACTCCTGCATGCTGACACCGGCTTCCCTGGAATAAACACCCATCATGTCGGCTCTTTTCGATATTAAACCCAGAGTTGCAGAACAGCTTGTACTGCAACTGCCTCTCTCATCAGGAGGGAAAAAAAACCCAAACCTAAGCAAAGCCACACCAAAACCAGAGCCTGGAAACACCACCTGAGCCTGCAGTCATTCAAACAGATGGTGAGAGCGGGGTGAGCTGCCTCCAGCTCCGCTCTGCTGCTGCACAAAGGCTGAAGTGCCGCTGAAGCGCTGAGAGGAAACCTCGACTTGATCATTTCTGCCCGCATTAGCCAAGCTTATGCCTTTGCAAGGGAAAGGGAGCCCTGGGTGGGCTCTACCATCCCACCCACAACCCCATCTTGCTAACGCGCTGCCAACGCAGCAGCTTGCAGCCTATTCCAGGGAAAGTTAAAAAAAAAAAAAAAGTAATTAAGTTTTTAATGAAGCCTGAAATTTAACAGGCAGCTTTGTAATCCCTGCATCCTTCATGCCAGGAAACGTGCCTGGGAGGCAGCCAGGACGCTGCCCTTCAGCGGGGCCAGCCTGACCCCTTTGGTCCCCATTGCCTTTTTGGGGGACGACCTGCTTCGGGCACGTTCAGGTTGTGAGGTCACCGCAGGAGGGGAGCGGGGAGCAGAGGGGAGAATCAGCCCACCGGTGGGCAAAGCCACAGCGCCAAGGAAACGCATCGCAGGGAAGTCAGCACTGGATCTAGCCCTGCAACTGCCCTGGGACCTTCCAGAAGACAAATATCGTCTTGATACGGGATAGCCCAGAGGGATAAACCAGACTCACCTCCATGCAGTCTCCTAAGACGAACTCGTAAATGATGAAGGATATCAGGTTGCCACTTGTCATTTGCCCCGAGATCACGAGGTGCCCACCGTAGTAAAGGATGCTGACCTGGACCACCAGGAGGGTCAGCTGAAAGCGAGAAAACACCCCAAAATCAGCAAGGACAACTGCATTTTGGTGCATTTGTAATTACTCGCACAACAGCCCACAATGCATGTGCAGACATTTATTCTTTGAGCCCCGAACTGAGCATCCCTGCCAGCGCACAGCTGACAGCCCTAGCAGCGAGCACGGATGCGAGAAGGAAAAAAGGACTCAGGTGGATGGGCTGATGTAAGGAGCCGGGCTGGCATCTTTCAACAAAACAGAAGTCCAGAGGGGCAACAGCCAAGGAGGGAGAATTTATCTGAAGTAACGGAGCATCTGACGAACTTCTCTCTTGGACTAACGTCCTCAAGTGCAATAATCTACGCTCAAATTATCCAACGCATGCAGTCGCCTCGCCACTAAAATAAACTTTCTGTTATAGGAGTGTGACACATTTTAATTTAGAGCACAAAATCAAGCCAAGAGTTAATGCAAAAAAATCCTCCTTGAATGTACAAATCCCTGAAGCATAACCTCAACTCTTGCCTGAAATCAGTGCGGGGGGGTACCACCTACTCTAGAAAGGAGACAGATCAGCTCTGATATGACAAATACCAGCCCCTGCCTTTATTCCACCAGTTCTGTTCCACGCTGCCTGGGTGCTCAGAAAAGCGGCGATGCCCTGGTGCTCTGTGCGACGTTTGCGGGACAGGCTGTAAATTCACGCAGACAAAAACACTGGGGAAAAAAAATTCCTCCTCTGTTGTTCTGCCACGATCTGACCTTAAGATCCTACATGCCCTCAGAAAGACTCTACCAGGGCTGTGCTAAATCCATCGGCTTCTGTCTACGCGAGCCCCGCAGGAGCGGTTTTTGAGGGTTTTTGCCGCCTTTGACTCGGCGGGATCTGTGTTGACCCAGTTTGTGCTCCAGCTTCACCTGGGAGCCCAGAAACAATGCTAAAAATGCTCCGATTTTGCTTCCAGACTTGGGACGCCATAAAGCCTCCCAGGGCTGCACGAGGGCACCGTAACTTGCAAACCTGTCACCAGAGGGTACTTAGATCCTTGAATGTGCAGAGATAAGGGCAGCCTCACGTGAGGGTTCTGCACAGCCTTAGTTACCGGCCGATGCAGGAGAAGTCCCAAACCATCTGGTCTTAAGCGATGAAAAAGCATTTTGAAAAAAACCCAAACCATCAAACAACCAAAAAAACCCCAAACTCCAGCAGCCTCCCCCTGCCACCACCCACACGCAGAAAATCTCTGTTTCTTAGCAGAAGCTCAACCAACGCCGCGGCTGTTTCCCAGCCGGAGCCCCGGAGATGAGCTGGCACAGGCACGCAATGCAGCAACACAGAAACATGGGGTTTTCCATGACCTTGAGCGGTTATCAATTATATTCTTATTTGCAAGAGAAAACAGACTGTTCAATGGCACGATGCAGCGCTGCCCTCGGGGGGGAACGGGATATATTTTTTGGATGAGTGAAAAAAAAAAATAATCAAGAGACAGAGGATTACTGGCAGCGGACAGCAAGGCTGGGCTCACCCCACAAAGCTCCCTGGAAGCGGCGGAGATACACGTACATCGCGCCACGTGCGTTTTGGGATCCGAAGCAATGTCCCCTGCCTGTCCCCAGCCCCGTGTAGGGAAGCCCCGGTGTCCACCACCTACCCCGCTGGACCAGACATAGTAGGTGTAAGCCATGGCCTCCCGCTTGTTGAGCTTGTACACCTGCTGCAGCTTCTGCCAGTACACGTTCGCCTCCGCCTCCTCGTTGGCAAAACTGCGGACGGTCTTCATGGCGGAGATGGTCTCCTCGGCAGTGTTGTTGGCCTTAGCCAGGGCGTTCTGCACGTCCTTGGAGAGCTTCTGCGGGGAGCGGGGGGAGGCAGAGGGGGCTCAGCGGGCGCCGGGCTGCCTGCGGCACCTCTCCCTGCACGCCCCAGGCTCTGCTGGGCTCGGGAAAAGAAGGCACGGTGACATTTTCCAAAGCCACGGGCAAGAAGGCTGAGCACTGGGATATATCCCACACCTCTGGACAGCCTGGGGTGCTGTGCCAGGAGGAGAACGGATTCGTTGTGCTGTCCCCAAGGAGGGACTTGGGCTGCAGGAGGTGAAGTGCCATGCTTGAGCTCACTTGGGAAGCCTGCGGCAGAGCTGCTGCTCCTGGTGCCCTGATGGGACAGGCCAGCCCAGGAGCCCAACCAGGAGCTTCCAAGCCAGGGACATGTCTGGAGACCGAGGGCAGCTTCACTCCTCCCACAAGCGCCTGACCCGCAGGAGGAGCCGTAGCCAGGGGAGGCAGCACCCGAGGACCCTGCGTTGGCAGTGCCCGTGCACGCCGTGTCCCCAGCACGCAGTGGAAAGCACCGATAACCAACGTGGTGCAGCAGTGCAGGACTCGCATGGTCCACAGGATGCAGCATCAGCCACGGGGGGCGGCCCCGGGCCCACGCTCGCCCCAGGCAGAGCTTGGCACTGGGTTTAACCCCCACCCAAGTCATTCCAAAGGGAGAGGAGAGGACAGGACAGATTGCACAAGGACAGGCAGGCACATATGGGACATCCCATGGCCAAGCTACCTCTCCTGTCAGACCCAAGATGCTTTGAGTCCTGAGCATGAAGCAAGGCAAGAGCCGAGGCTACGCCTGTCTGCCCATACAGGTTTAGTGCCGCCTTCCTGCCCCACTGCTGGCAGCAAAGCACCCGAGCATCAGTCCCACCAGCTCCAAGGCCACCCACAAGCTCCCCGATGGCTTCACAAGGGGAACAGCCCAGCGTTGCGGCACACCATGGCCACACCAGCTTCTCCTGCCTACCTTGTAGTACTTCCCATAGACATCAGACACCAGCATGATGATGGGGAAGCCCATGAAGGTGACGAGCGAGAGCTTCCAGGAGAGGCTGAACATGAAGAAGATCACCCCTGTGGCCTTCACCACGTTGCGCAGGAAGATGTTGATGTTCTGGGAGACCAGGTCGCTCACGATGGTCGTGTCCGATGTCAGGCGGGAGATGACGTCCCCTGCAGCAACGAGGGGTTGGGAAGGGGAGAGCAGGGACGTGTCACCACAGCAGGTCACTGCCTAGCCACGTCCCATGTCCCGTGCCAGGGGCCAGATGGAGCTCCCCGTTCAACGCACCCCTCAATGGGGGTCTGAAGGGCGGCATGGAAGGAGGGCAATTCTCCACCACTGTAGACATGCAGCGAAACAGAGGAGCTTGAATTGCTGCATGCACGAGGGACACAAAATGCATCTGACGGCACAAGCTACATCCCTGGGTCACCAAGGATGGCTGCAGGAAAGCAAAGGGGACTGTGGCAGCACCCTACACCGGAGGGCACCCTGAGGGCACGCACATGGGCAGCGGGTGTGTGGGTGGAGTGTTTGCTGGGCTGCTGAACGCATCTCCAGAGCTGTCCACCCAATCCTGAGCTCATTTCTGAATGACACCAGGAGCCCTGCAGGAGCTCACCAGGGACTGCTGGCACCTTTCCCTGCCATCCCGGCAGGACCAGGGACAACATGCCCTGCGGAGCACGAGGCAGCTTTGGAGACGGCTGTTTGGGTTTAGCCATGTGCCCCGGAGCCTGGAGCTGACTCAAGTGACCCTGAGGACACGGGTCCAGCAACTAAGGGGTGAAGGTCCTGCAGTGCCCTTTGGTGGAGCTGAACGTTATAGCCAGCAAACATCACCCTGAATTCCTAACTATTTGGCCCGTGTTTGAGTCCAGCTGAATTCCCATGCTTTTGTGTAAGTCCAGGGTTACCCGTATCCCACTTACAATAACATCTCTGGTGTCCTCAGCTACCAGGGCACCATGCAGCGATTGCTAAGTATGGCAACAGCCTCAAAACTAAAAATATCATCGAGAAGAAATTAAATGTGGGAAAAATTACAGTGGGCTGGGACCACATCAGAGCGGCACGGACCAGGACAGGACTGAACGGCAAGCAGGGAAAGCCACAAGCACGCCCAGCAAGCTTCACGCATCTGAGGTTTCCCATGCCCAGAGCAGAGCTGGAGAGTGGCCGATCAGCAGGCACTGATGGGAGGTGTGCGAGGAGGAAAGTGGGTGTTTTGGGGATGACCGGAGGTGAGCACGTCAGCCCCGGGACTGCTGGATGTCAGGCTGATTGGTGGCAACGGGACATCCCCAGGGTGCTGGGCAATCCTGTCCCAAGCCCACGGCAGGAGGCAGCCGAAAGGGAAGAGCTTTCTGCCGCTGTTTCTAAACACAAGCACTTGGGTGCCATCTCTAGCTGCCCCCAGTCGCTACGTGCTGGTAGGGTAAACCAAGGGGAAAAAAATACCGGGATGGGATAGAGGGGTCGGAGCAAATCCAGGGCAAAGGAGAACCAACCTGTGCGATTCTCATCAAAGAAACTCATCTCCTGAGACACCAGCGACCTGAAGAGGCAGTTGCGAAGGCGAATGTTCAGTCTTGCAAATATGAGCGTAAAAACGCCGCCCCGGATACCTGCGGCAAATGAGCTAATTGCAGATAAGAAACGTTATAGACCAATGGACACGAAACCCGCTCCTCAGCAACACAAACACCCCGACGCCCGGGCCAAGGGCTTGGGCAATGCTGCGCTGCTACCACTTTCCACCCCGGGAAGCGATGGCTCAGCCAGCCCACACCTCCTCTGGGTGCTGCCAGCACAGGGACAGCTGGTCCTAACCCCCATAGTGACAAGCTTCGGGAGGGGACGCAGCGTTGCTGGGCCAGCGTTCCCCGGGGAGCCCATCCCCTACGTCTGCTCCTGCTCCCCCACCACCAGCAGACGGACGCGGAGGGCTACGGCCTCACGACTCCCACCATGGCCTCTCTGCGTCGTGACAGCGCAGAGAAATCAAAGTGCGTCCCTGGGGTCTGGCAAGGACTTGGCGGAGCGGCTGCTGTTGAGACAGCCCGTGCCCACCACTGCCACCGTGAGCTCCTGCGGGAAAACCCCAAACTCCTCCTCATCAGGGCCAAAACCAGCCCCTGCGATTACCTTCCTATGGCGAGCAGTGACATGACCAGCACTGCCGTGGAGAAGCGGTCCATGCTCTTCTGCACCACGATGCCATCGATGGCCAGCCCCGTGTAGTAGGGCAGGAAGGTCTCTCCTGCCGGACAAACATAGGACATGGGGTTTCAGCCCCACCACGTAGGATCGGCACAGGACCTCTATTTCTAACTGCAACGGCCCATGGACACCCCATCCCCACCACAGAGATACTCAGCCATCACATGCGATGTCTCAGGACGTGCAGCTCCTGGTGGCACGTGTTTCATTTCCCAGGGTATTTTATTCCCTATTGCTTTTTTTTTTTTTGTCCCATTGCATTTTTTTACCCAGCTCATGCAGGATGTACCACCCAGCATCCCCAAAAAAGCAATCCTGGGGTGCTGCCAAGTACCCCCCCCCAGCTCCTTCCCTCCCGGTGAGGATGGGGAGCACACCGCAGCCCCCCAAGTCCCTTTGCTCACCCAGCGCAGCCACGAGGAGGAAGAAGGAGGCGATGCCCAGGAAGAAGGCATCTGGCTTGGTGTAGGACAGCAGTTTATGGATGGTGGGACCCGCCGCCTCCTCCCGCTTGCCCCGCGGGGCGCCTCCGTCGCAGCTCTCCTCCGCCTCAGCACGGGACTCGGAGCCGGGCCCCAGTGCCTCGCGGGAGGAGGTGACGCAGGCCAGCAGCTGCCACAGCCCGAAGGTGGCCGCCAGTGCCACGTAGGTCCAGGCAAAGAGCCCCCAGAACCAGGGGTCCCTGATGGTCCTCCGCACCTCCGAGTAGAGCAGCAGCTTCACCATCATGTAGATGCCCATGAGGAGGCAGACGACGGCGATGAAGGTCCGCGATGCCCTGAGGCGCCGGGGGCCATAGGCCGTGTTGGTGGCCACCCCGATGGCAGCCCCCAGCAGCACGCAGCTGCGGTAGAGGCAGCCCCCCCAGATGTCCAGCAGCGAGTTGAAGATGTTGAAGTGCCGCAGGTCCTGCAGGACATCCCGGCCACCCCGGCCATGGGTGTAGAGCAGCGTGGTGACCACCACATCGGCCCCGCTGAGCACCAGCGTGCTGGCCACCGCTTTCCAGGCGCGCATCCTCGTCGCTGGGCTGGGGGAGTCACCGAGGTGGTGGGGAGCAGCCCTAGCACCGGGAGGACGTGGTCATGTCGGCATCAGCTGCAGGGCGAGAAGAGGGGGACGGGATTGGTATGTGCCCCGGGGAGGCAGCAGGGAAAGGGAAGCAGGATGGGGGGACAACTGTGCCAGCTCCCCAGCAGCCCGTCCTGACCCTAGACACCGCTCTCAACTCCTTCCTCCCTTCCCCTGCTGCATACGCTCCAAGATATTTAATAAAATGAGAAGCACAAATGAAGACAAACTTCCCTTCCAGAAGCCCGCACCCATCCTGAACCCCAGAGCAGAAATGTGCACATCTCGGTGGGAAACTTTGTCCCCGCTTACTGTGGTGATGCCACGAGGTCCCCGACAGCTGGGTGATGCTGGGACATCTGTGCAGCCCACGTGTCCTGCGCTACAGAGCTGCGTAGGAGTTAAACTCGGACATTCATGGTCTGAGAGTCCCTCCCACCCTTCCCAGGATAAGGCTGAAACCGAGCACTTGATGAGAACCATATGAAAGCAGAAGGGAGAGCAGCTCAGCTTTGAAACAGATCCTCCTCATCAAAAAAAGAATAATTCATAGGTACAGCAACCTGTCACACCCTGCTGTCCCCAGCCCTCTCGAATATTAATTTCGCGTAACCCACGAAACCTGCTGCGCTGCCAGCGTGCCATTCAGCAAGGCAACAAAAATCCCAAAGGAAATTAAAAGGGGGTTGGAAATCTACAGCTGCGTCCTGGGGGAGAGGGAGGCTCCGGGGTGGGACGCTGCCTTCGTTGCTGTCCGTGGGTCTGACTGGCAGCAGCGATGGTGGGACTGGACCTGAATTGCCACAGAAAAGGGCCAAAAGCCGCTCACCTGCTCCTGCGCTGTGCCCAGAGGTGCCGCGCGTCGGCACGAGGGAGGTACCCGATCCTCAGATTTGTGCTGGCCAAGCAGCTCGTGACGGCGTGCGGTGCGGAAGGCACGGTGTGCGTTGGCCATGCTCCGGCTTGCGTGACCGCGGCCGCTTCTGCGGCCACCCAAAAGCAAACCACGGGGAAAAGGGCTGCCCTCGGCACCGGTCAAGCAGCACCCTTGGCCGAGAGCGGCTCGGTGGTCAGGCAAGAGAGATAAAAAGCTAAAAAAGTGGAGGAAAACGGGGCAGAGGCTGCGATCTGGGGAAGAACGGGGGTTTATGGGATGGGTGGGGAAGGAGGGCTGGAGGCAAACCCGAGCAGCGGTGTCAGGGAAGAGCTGGACACGCTTCCCAGGGTGCTCGCTGCTGCCACCCGCTGCAAAGCTCCGCGGATCCGGCCCGGTGGAGAAGAAGGAGGAGGAGGAGGAGGAGGAGGAGGAAAAGGAGGCGGCGGCCACCGCAGCTCCCTGCCACCCGCAAAGATGTCCCCAGCTACAAAGCTGGAGATGATGCCGAAGGTCCCCAGCCCCGTCCCTGCCTCCCCGAGATGCTCCTCCCGGGAAAGACGCCCGGGGAACGGCCGTGCCCGCCATAGTAAGGGGAAGGTGAACACGCTATTTTTCCCCTTTGCAAACCAAAGGCAACGTAATCCCTACCCACCCGGACGAGGGTCTTACCGGTGACGGTAACAGCGGCGGGGGAAATCCACCCGTTCCGACCGGGCGGCGACGGAGCGTCCCGGGAACAAGGTCGGCAGGGGGCGTGGCTTCAGCGCTGGCCCCGCCCCTATTGCTACGTCCCCTCGCTGCGGCGCGGCCCTGGCCCCGCCCACTGCTTAACCCGGCGGGGGGGGGGGGAGCGGGGGGGAGCCCGGGTCCCCCCGATAGGGGGGACCCGGCCTCCCCCCGGCTTCCCCCCCCCCGCTTAAATCCTGCCCCGACGCAGCAAAGGCAGCCCCAGGGTTCCCCCCCCCAAGAAAAATTTATATTTAAAAAAATTTTTTTATATTATTTTATTGGTTTTATTTCATTTCTGCAGCAGAAGGGGAAAATACAACACACGAGTTGGCTTTAAAACCAACCAGGACAAGGGTTCAACGTAGTTTTTATTTAAATAAAGCCCTAAATAAGGGCTCGACAGGGCTTTAAATTAAACTCCTAACACCGGGAGGGAAGCCAGTTTCATGAAATTCAGCTTATAAATTATTTTTCCCCTTTAGTTCCCACGCCAGCTCTGGGGGGATGGCAGTGCGCAGTGCTCAGGTTCTTCCCTGGCCAGCATCTGCACACCCAGAGAGGCTGGTCAGTGTCATTATCCCCAACCAAAAATAAAAATATCACGTTCTATTGTCAATTTTATTTCTGCTAATTAGTGCTTAAAATTAAAAAAAAAAACAAAAAAACCCCTCACTTCAAGCCATTCCCACATCCCCCAGGGACGCAGCCAGACCTGGTGTGACTCTTCCCGGTTCAGGCTGACGGTGGGGAGGTCAGTTTTAAGCTGAGGAAACATACTGTAACGTGGCTAAGCCGGGTCTAGTGTTTGTCTCTCTCTTCTCATTTGCACCCAGATCACTCCCCAGGCTTTGATGCAATTACTCCCAAAAGTAATTTCCACGCCATAATCAAGGTGGAGCTTTCCTGGCAAGACGGAGTCTCTCGTTGCCAAAGCGTTACCGAGGATGGTGCCACTTCTCTCGGTCGGAGGGATGGTCCAAGGGCAAAGCTGGACCAGGAAGGGAATGAACAGACACCCGTGTCTGAACCTTCCCCTTCCTTTCTCCCCAGGACAGAGCAGGCACGTCTGCGCCCTGGACTCCCACGCAGCTGGGCCACAAACCTCAGGGACAGTTCGTGCTCCTGTCCCCAGCCCCGCGGGACCCCCCCCAAAAAAAGCCCCAGAGGCTAACTGGTTTTCTTCATGCCGGACATACTCTGCTCAGGCGGCAGGACCGTCTGGATCTGAAAGGACACAAACTGGCCCTTCTTCAGCTTCTTCAGGGAGGTGGCCGTGTTGCTCCCAAACACATTGTCTTCCACTTTGAAGGCAAGAGAGGGCAGCCCCCGACTTTTCCTTTTCACGCTCTTCCGCTCCCGCTTGTAGGCTGCGGTCATGTTGGCGATCACCTGTAAAGCAGATTGCTTGGGTTGGGCCTTGAGACGCCGCTTAAAAATCAACTCGCATCCATCCCATGTGAGCTTGGAGAGCGAGAGTTGTGCAGAGCTCAGCTTGGTAAGGCAAGGCTGTGCCGGCAAGCGCCAGCGCTGCTGGTTACACCCAGGGGCAAGGGAAGGACTAAACAAGGTCTTTCCAGCCTTCTTCTCACCAACCCCAAGCTAGCAGGAGACCTTACATTAAGAAATTGTGATTTCATGGCCGTGCTCAGAGGAGCCAGTAGTTCTCCATCAGTAGAGGGCAGAAGGCGATCTAGGCTGGAGTAACAAAGGGAAGCTTTTATCACCTCCCGTTACTTACAGCCCCGATCCTGGCCCATCTGCAGGCAGGTGTCAGCGACCTGGACACCAGACATGCCCTTACGGACAGGGCAGGATGCTTTGGCGTTACCTAGACAGAGCTCTCGCTGCCCCGTGCCGCGTGTGCATCTCCATTTGACAGAAGGGGAATCCGAGCTAGCGAGCCTGAGCTGCCAAAGGGATCAGCTGGGAACAGATCCCACGTGTTCAGCTCCCAGGCCTCCTCCCTCCTGTCCTGTTTTACTGCTGCTATTCTCTGGCAAGAAGAATCACAGTCCGGGTGGGATCAGACAGGACCTCATAACCCTGTCTGAGTCTACGAAATGACTGAGCAAACAAAGGCACTTGAGCCTTGTCTATTATTTTTTGGCACACAGATCACCAAGCACTTTACAGGGGACACTGAGGTCATTTTTCAAGTCAGGAAACCAAGAAACAGAGAGACAAAATGACTTGCCCAAGGTCACCAGCACGTTAGAGACAGTCAGGAACTGAATGTGGCCCTTGCTCCCTGAACCCAGCTCTCTGCCCCCTGGGCCACCAGTCTTCACGGTAGCCCCAACCTCCCCAGTTTCTCTCCTCCCATTTTGGGGCAGGGTTACTTTTAACACTCTTAATTACACAGCATGTCCCTAAAGGCTTTTGGTCCCTGCCTAAGGACAGACTCCCTTGGCTGATCCGAGATGCAGATTACAAGGTAGAGCACTGGGCACGCTGAGATCCAGCTCTCATTAGCCTTGGTGGGGTAAGCCAGTCCCTCGTATTTCATCTCCCAGCTCCGAGCAGCAACACCACCAGCTTCGCCATGGCACCAAATGATGCTGGCTCCAAGGGTCCGGCTCTGCTCCTGCTGCCCTTGGCAGGCATCGAGGGGCCACCAGCCACCTCTCCTCTCAAGCCAGGCTGGTGGAGTCTCAGGCAGTGCTTAACTGGCTCCTGCCTCGCTCCTTCCCAGCCGGACACGCAGCCTCCCTGCCATGCTCGAGCCATCAGCTACCTGCTATGCTCGGTGACAGAAGAGAGCCCACAGGCAAAGGACTCCTGCGAGATGGCATTTTTGGACAGATGGAGCCAGGGGCTCTCTCTGTGCATGCTGTGGCACGATCCTTGTACGGGTAAATCCCTTCTGTGCAGCTCTTACGCAGCCTGGTGCAAGGGACCTTGCGGGGGCTTAGCCGCAGAATGATTTCAAGGCACTGCAAGACTTACAATTTCTTTCACTGCATTCTGCTGCTCCTGAACCGTGGTTGTGAATGGCGGAAGGCTGTCTGCCTTACCAGAACTAGCCTCCTGCTCTTTAGAGTCCTTGACAAAATCCACCTGCAAGGTACAGACATCTGGGTGTTACTCTATAACTGCACCAGTGGCAAACCTCCTACAAGAGTCTCTTTTGTCGAGAGGTTACCTCGGATGACAGGCATACATATCTGTTGAACATGAGGAAGAAGGGGGTGTACTTTGTGACGGAATTGACTGAGGTGCGGAAATCGAAGAGCACGGGGTCGAGGTGGGCGTCCCATTCACTGGGCTTCTCGTTCACCACATTGCAGATGGAGGATTTGAGCATCTCGGCGCTGCGGTCGTCCAGGCCTGCGCAGTCTGCGGGGTCTGCGGGGGTGAGGATCTGTGAGATGTTCCAGCGCTCGCATAAATGCCGGCTGACCTGCAAAGGCAGGGGATCATGCCCACGGGAGAACAAGGTGGGTTTGCACCACAGCAGCTAGCAGCTTCCACAGCAGAAGACGGCACTGTCTCTGTGCCAGGAGCTGCTGCTCAGCAGAAAAAGCTTCCCAGAAAAGTCAGAGCCTGACAAAATGTTTTGCAATGACTGTCCCTGTGCTTTGAGACTTTCCACAGTGCTGGGTTAATCCCAGGGTAGGGCAGGAATCTCATGGACATGATCTCACAGGACTTTTCCTTCTGAGCAGAAAGGCTGCAGTGTGGCTGGAGGACTTGCACCACAGAACCACAACCTTAAATCCCTAACGGGCTGAAGGCACTGGCAAATCATCTACCCCTGGCAACAGGGCCGGGGCAGGGAGAAGGCGGCATCGGCTCCTTGTCCCGATTACACGGCATGCTGCAGCTCTGCCTTTGGGACCCGCTGCCCAAAAAAAACCTGCTCAAGATCATGTTGCTTTTCCCTGAACCATCCAGCACCTGACCTACCTCCTCACAGAAGTCCCACGTCTGACTGGTGTAAATGTTCTTGGATGCTCCAAACCTGAAAAAAAGAAGAGGACACACAACTGGTTTTACACCATCAGCTGCAGGGCAGAGCCAGAGAAGTTCTATCCTCATGGGAAACGGGATACAAAAGGGACAGAGGCCTTCAAGTGGAGCTGGTGCTAAAGAGACTGGCATGGCCTCACCTCTCCAAGAGCAGAGATCTGCTGGCTCCATCTGTCCCAAAACAGCCAAGCCTGTTTGCTTTGGAATAATAAGGCAGCAGGAGAAACAAGCAAAGTTTCTTGCTCTGAATGCAAATCTCTACTGGCCACATGCCTGTTCCACGAGGACAATGTCACGTGGAGTCACACACACCACGTGAGTGCAAAATAAACACTTTTGAGGAGGGATTGGAGAGTGGATTTAAAACTTCTGCAGAGAACTGGGGAACCAGCTCTCTTGGCCCTGGAGCTACTCGGAGAACCACTTCTGCCTCCTTCTCCCCTCCCCTGGTAACAAGGGGGGAACAGGCTCTTCCCAAGTACTTAGTAAAGAGCAACCGAGAGGCACTGCGTGGCCTCTCCGGTAGAAAGGGAGAATTCCTGCTCTTGTGGGGAACCACCTCGTGGACACAGAGCACATCCCAGTGCGCCCCTCTCACTGCAGAGGTGTAATGTAACCAAAAACAGAGGAGCCCACCTGTAAAAAATTGTAGCTAGGGCTTTAGCCACCGATAAGGGATCTTTCTTCTGCAGAGGAGCAGCCTCAACCCACTTAGTGAAGTAGTCAGTCACAAGGAGGACATGTGTATTGCTCTGACTTGTCTCAGGAAAAGGTCCTGCACAAACAAACATCAAGAAAAAAAAATAATCAATGTGATGCCATAATATCACCCAAATGAGGAAAGTTAAAAACATAGCCCAGCAAAACAAGCAGGACAGAAAATGACCACAACTCTCATCTGCAATGTCATGTAGCCAGTACACTTCTGTGACCTTTGTCAGCAAAAATACACCCATCGCAGTCTCAATTCTGGGAAGTAACGCACGCCCACAGCTCCCATTGTGCGTGGAGAGGGAGCCGAGCCAGTCACACTGACCAGTTTGCACCCTGGTAGGCTGCCGTGGCCTCCCTAGCACCTCCTTACCGCAGACACAGGCGGCTTTCACTCGCGTGTGGCCGTAAGCCTGCTACGCTTCCTGAGGGCTGGTGTGGAGGCCTTGAAAAGCCTGTCTGTCAGCCGCAAACACTCACCATGAACGTCTAATCCCAGCGCTTCCCAGGGCGATTCCACCTTGACAGGCCTCACTTTCCGTGATACATTCTTGTTGTGCTCTGCGTTCTGGCACGTTTCACACATTTTGATCTGGAAAGGGAAAACGCATATCAAAGGACCTTAAAATATGCTGATGAATACTGTCAGATTCAGACTGGACAGCTTATGAAGCTATGAGAATGACAGCATGTCTGAGCAGCTTCCTTCTACCCAATAAAAACAGCAGGATGCAAGAAAAAGAGGACAAAACACAACAGGCCGACACAGCTCACCTTTCACAAAACTTACCTGACAGCTTTCTCTGACACAATAACCAATTTCCTCAACGTAGCCTATAGCTAAGACATTTCTCAACCTGTTTTTAAGCAAATATTTATTGGATTTTAAACTTTACTGCTGGCTAGAAAAATCATCAGCCCCAGGATGCCGGAGGAACATGGCCTGCTCAAACCATGCAAGGCAACCACACTTCTTCAAACCATGCTGTTGCAGAGCCCTGCTGCAGGGAACTTTTGGCAATAAAACAGGTGAGGCAAAGCAGCTGAGGAGAGCCGGTGGAAAAACTGAGCTCCTCTCGTTACTATAGTTTAGGGAACAGGGCAGCTCTGGCAAGAATCCAGCCTGCTCAAAGCTAGACCCAGCAGCACTCATCTGAAACAATCCCACCTTCCCACGCTGGCCAAAACTTCCCTGAATGAGGAGACCTACCTGAGCAGGTTTCCTGATGCTCGGGGGAAAGACATCCAATCTATCCAGCTGTCTCGGGACGTTCCAACAGTTTCACCTGCAGAGCTACTTAGTGCGTGGCTTCAAAGCAACAGGCACCAGAAATGACATCATCCCTGCATCAGGGCTCTTCTAGCTGCGCACTTGGGACTGTTGCCTGAACGTCCTGGGAAATACTGGTGTCACTGACACGGTCAACGCTCTCAACTTACCCAGTCCACAACATCTTTCACAATCCCCAGCCAGTAGTACCGGCTCTGAATCCGGTGTACGGTCTTCTTCTGGCCCAGATGGTTCCCGATTTCAGTGAAATGGCTTTCCAGAAAGACTTGCCGCCTCCGTTCAGGATCCACAATCACCTCGCGCTTTTCCTCCTTCTTGGGTCCCACGTAGTAGAGGCAGCCATCTGCAGGTGCGAGAGGTTTATCTAAAACAACACGCTCTCACAGCCATTCAGCTACTCGGTCCCAGTAAAAGGGTCATTTTCTACAGTGGGAAAAACAGGTGAGACACAACAAAAGGGTCTTCTGCTATGATAAAACCACTTTGGTCTCCAGAGGCCAGCTACGGCCTACCCTGCCGTGACCCGGTGCTACCCCAGGTTGCCATAATCCCCGCTCTGCGCCCCAAAAGCGACGCCAAGGCACAGAGGTGGCACGAGAGAGGCAGCGGGTACCAGCAGAGGCGCATCCTACGGCTCCCTCTTTGCGGGGGGCAAAGAAACCACGTATCCTCCCCGTGCCATGGGGAAGGTACCGCTGTCCTCGCGTGTGTGGGGGCCGGAACGTCTTTGCTTTCGTCCCCACAGCCCTCTGCAGCGTCCCCGGGCCCTCCCCCGCCCTTCATCCCCGCGGCCGCGCTCTCCTCAGGGGGAGGCCGCGGCCAAGGGCAAGGCGGGCGCCGCTCTATGTGTGTGTGTGTGTGTGTGTGCGTGTGTCTCCCCCCCCCCCCCCTTCCCTTGGCAGGCCCCGTCCGGGCTTGTCCCGCGGTCCCACCGTCGACGATGAACTTCTGGGCGTAGCGCTTGAGGTTCTTCCTCTTGATGGAGCAGAAGCTGGGCGGGAAGCAGCCCTCGGCCAGCAGCCGGTAAATGTCCTCGAATTTGCTGCTGGGGCCGCACGACTCGGCCGCCACCACCTCCTCCTCGGCCACCTGCAGCGCCGAGTCCATGGCCAGCATGGACCGGGCCGGGCCGGGCCGGGAGCCCCGGGGCCGGGCTGCCCCCTCCGGGCGCGTCCCCCGTCCGCGCGTGCACAGCGGCCGCGCGCCCAAGAGCGGGCGCGGCCCCGGCCCCGGGAGGGGAGTGGCGGCAGCGGTAAGGGACCGTCTGCAAATTACCCTCGGCGGCCGTTGCCGGCCCGGTCCCGCTCCTCAGCGGCGCCCCTCCATCAGGGGAGCGGTTGTTCCTGCCGCGGCCCCGCCGTCCCTGCGGTGTGAGCGCGGGCCCCGGGCGCTCCTTTGCCCGCCTCGGCGCCGAGTTAGCCGCGGGACCGACACGGGGTGGGAGTGCGGCTTGGGCCTTGCCGTGCATTGGGGCGGTGGGAGGCCGCGGGGAAGCGGCATCGCTGCAGGCCCCGGCCCTGGTGACGCCACCGAAATTACAATAAAAGAAGCATAAAAGGGGAGAAAACGGGCACGTTTCACCTCCCCTCGTTCTTCTCCCCGTTCGGAATTTGCCGACGCGCCCTCACTCACGCCGACTCGGCCGGAAGCGGCACTCCCCGCTGCGCGGCGGACGCATTTGGCGGCTGGACCCGCGCCGCCTCCGCTCGGCTGCCGGCGGGAAACATGTCCGCGGGCCGCCCGTTCCTGGCCTGCGCCTGCTTCTTCTCGGACAATATCTTCGTGGGGCGCTACGGGCTGCACGTCCGGTACCGGGACGAGGGGCAGCTCCGCCGCGACTACGGGCGGGTAACGGCGGGGCGGCGGGCACCCCTCACCCGGGCGCGGCGTCGGCCGAGGCCGGGCGGTGGATGACGGGCTGCGTGTGTTGCAGGCGCTGCGGGAGCGGGGCTGCGGGAGCCAGGAGGACTTCAGGGCCGCGGTGCGGGAGGTGAGCGCGGCTCCGCCGGGGAATCCTGTCAGAGCGGGCCGGGGGCGGGGGTAGGGAACACGAAGGCCGAGGACCTGGGGAGCCTCCGCCTCAGGGGGGCCTGCCCCGCGGCGGGGAGGGGACACCGCACCCCGGCTCCCCGCGGCGGACACCCCCCTTCCCCTGTGGCATTTCCACACGCGCGGGTGGCCCGGGGGCCGGAGGTCGGTTCGAGCGCTGAAGGGAGCGGAGGAGACTTGCTGAAGCCACCAGCCCTGGCCCTGACAGAACCGGGGCGCAGCTCCCCGGCGCCTTGTCCCGATCAAACCCGGCGCCGGGCAGCGACCGGAGGGAAAAATTCCCCTCAGGAGCGTTGGTGCGGGGCTGGATGCGGTGAGTGATGTGTCCATACTGGCAACACCCGGCAGGAAATGCTGTAATTCAACGCGCTACGAAAATGGCCTTCTGTGCCGCTCCCTGACTGGTTTCTGTCAGCTGGCTCCCAGCGCCCTTCTAGTCCGTCTTTCCTCATCCCTTCTTGTATCGATTACTTTTAGAGCATGAGACGGGATCACGCCGGGGTCCTGCGGGGCTCACATGAGGTCTGCCACAGAAGGTTGTCGCAAGAACTGCCATCCCCTCAGGGCACCCTTTAGGGAGGGATCTGTGTTTCTTTCCAGGCCAGGGCCAGGGATCTGTCACACAACCAGTTCCAATTCCACCCCACACTGAGGGCACAAACAGGTTCTTTTAGGGATCCTTGGTTGGATGATGACGGCACTAGACCATAGTTAACAATTAAAGCTTTACTTTCTTAACAGGAAATTTTGGTCCGTATATCATGGAATTTACAATTAGAATGGCACAGGATTTCTACAAGAATCTTTTCAGAATCAGTGTAGCACAATAAGCAGCGTAATACAGAATTTATAATACAACTTAACTTAGGATTTCTAGATCCTAACTTAACTTGTAATTTCTAATCACCTAGATCCTAACAACTTTCTGATCACCTAGACTCTCTGCAGATTGGGTCAGATCGTACTACATGGGTTTCTGTATCAATATAACCATCATAATGTAGAGTTGAAAATCATATAAAACAATATGAGTCACTCAGTCCTCGGAGGAAGCAGACAACGGTGGAGGTGTCCCTGGCTGTGGAGGGCTCATGGGTCTCACTGTCTCCTTGGTTCACAGGACCTCCAGGGCCTGATAATGAAGGAAAGGGAATGAATATGTGACCCACTCGGTCACAGAGAATGGCTGCTTGCCTTATAAAATGGCGTTAGTTATGCTAATCACATTACTAGGGGTTGGGAGCAGGGGGTACCGGACACACCCGCCTTCCTTTTTTGCTGAGGAATGTTATAAACTGGTCTTATGGGGGGGTATTAAAAAGGAAGAGCTGCCTGAATCAGCTGCCACCACAGCTGTTTCCTCTGAAATGACAGATTAGGCTGTCTCCACAACACTGAGCAGTAATCCCTTCATGACAAATCCTGTCTCCCACCCAGCAAATATCTTTATTTTGGACAATGCTTATATTGTCAGAACATAAGCCAGACTCTTAAAGGGTAGGCCAGCGATTCATGAGGCGTCAGAATGCCTGAAAGGGCTGAAACCTTGCAGCTCCACTTGACACATCCATGGAAAGACTTCAGTTATTTTTTAAGCCATCTGTAATGAGAACGTGTCTCAAATCCCTCTTGGGCATTTGGCTTTTCAGATATTTATTGGACTTGTCTTGACTAGAGAAAAGCAAAGGCACACACACTGTCTCCCAGAGGTGCCCAGAACAAAAATAACTGGTTTAAAACAATGAGCAAATTCCTGGAATTGTTTTAGTTATCCCTTTTGATTTTCTAACAATAAGCTCTATTGTTTATTTGTAGATTGAGGCAGAAGTGCAGAGAAGAAAACAGTTAATTCATCAGTCAGCGGAACGCAAAGCCATCATCTCAAAGTGCTACAAACCAAAACACCCAGAAGTGTACATTCTGCAGGTAGACAGTATGTTTGGAATCTATTTTACACCCAAGGAATTGCCTGACAGTTTATTTTTGCAGTATGAAGCCCTCTTCTCGGGATGGCCCACAGTGCTAGAGCTGGACTGAAATAAAACCAAAGTGTAGCATATTAAAACTGAATTAAAAACTTTTACAGCATAGCATATTCTCCAGGCAAGTTTCTGCCTGGCTTACAGCCAGATAAGACTCATTTTATATTGAAGCTGCACCAGCACCTGGTGCTGGGCTCAGAATACCATTGGTAAATTAGACCTAACGCGTCAGTGCAGGAAACAGGGTCAGTGAGGTCTAAGAACAGCCACAGAAATCAGCTTTTATGGGCTTAACACCCAGAGGAGTTACTAGTGACTGTCATCTGAAGGGGGGCAGCAGGCTGGAAATGCAGGGTAGTCCTCTGTTGTGGGCTACTCTGCTTTGAATTTCCCTCCGTTTGCCAGATCCAAGACTTCCCAGCTGGATAGTTACCGCAGATCAACAGTAACACACAAACAAGCTCTCACAGATTTCCTGCTGTATGATCCTTTAGTAACAAGGTCTGCCGTTGTCTGTCATGATCTGAGTGGGGAAGTGCTTAAAGCAGAGCATAGTCGCTCTGTTGTGCTGAGGCCATGACAAGATGCTAAATCTACTAGAAAAGACTTTGCACTTACCTGTTAGGAGTCCATGCGAGCCAGGCTCTTTCCCGTCACGCTAAGGATAAATCTGGCCAGTTATACTTAGAAATCCATGAATTAGAGCAAGCAGCAACTTACTTAAACCACCAAGAAAAACACCACTTCCTGCCACAGAAGTAACCCAAGTGTGAGTATCGGCCTTGCTCCCTAGACTCTACGTATTTTCCTGTGGCTGCCTGGAAGTCCATTTCCCTCTTGGGCTGTAAAAAGACTGCAGGCTAATTGTGTTTCTGTGTATTTTTATCATCCTTCCCTTGACACCAGGATTCATTCCTGGCCCCAGATTTTCTAGAAATCGTGAGATACTGCACATCACCGGATGCTCATCCCCATGGCCTCCTGCGCTACATTGAGTCCTTCTCAGGTAAAGAAAACAACACATCAGCCACAAAGATCTCCTCGAGTGACACTGCAGCTTCAGTGGTGACAGCTGTTTTCAAGCCCTGTCTTTAATAGCTCAGATTTGATACACAGCTGAGACAAACAGGATGTTATTTTCTGCTTGATGAGAGCCTCTGGAGAGGCAGAGTGGTTGTGCTCTGGATGAGATCCTGTTTTCTGCTTTTCTGATCCGTCTGCTGATGTCTCATCAGAGGCTCTAGCTGCAGCAGGGCTGGGGTTTTGGTTGTACCACAACCTCACGGGGGAACCTGCTGAAGGAACACTGTTAGTCCAGGGAGCTTGTTTTTCCCTCCCCGAGTGCTTTACTATTTCAGACAATCCCTGTCGGTTAGTCTGAGCTGAAATAGTTTCAGTCTAGATTTCAGTGTTTAAAAAGAGGTCTGGGTTTTCAGCTGCCCTGGTGGCATCCGTGAAGCTCTCTCCCCACCAGAAATGCTGACAAAATGTAGAGGAGAAGCTGCCAAGTTGCCTCCTTTTCTCAGAGATGCAAATGTCATGCATGTGCAGGGCTCCTGGGTTTGTCCACAGCCCTTCCATGCTATCTTTATCTTGGCTCCTATATCCTCAATACTGTGCTCCCCTTAAAGGCAGCTCGGAAGGCCTTGTCTCCCCAGAAGGGTGGCGCTGGATGAGTGAATCCCACATCCCCTAAATAACCTTGAGTCTCCTCCTTCCTGGAGGCTGTATTCAGACCGCCTGTGATGAGCCGTTGATTCACCGCCCTCCCTCTAGACCCTCTCAGAACATTTCCTTGGCACATTCAGCAGGCATTTAAATTGGTGCCAGATCTCCCAACTGGATGGGGAAGCCTGGAAACAAGGGGCCAACGTGAAAACCAACAAATACATCCTAGAGCCGATCCCAGGGAATGGTTCCAGCCCTTTGAGCAGCCCAAGTATGCACAAAGCAAAGCACGTGGGTCCTGCGTTCTCACTGACACAGCACAGCGTAGCTAGACAGCACGACAGCCAAGAACACTCTCGCCTGTCATTTTCCCCAGCAAACGGTGTCTCCCTTCTCTTGACAGATAAGAGGATCTATCGACTCCCAGTGTTCACAGAGGAGTTCTGCCAAGCGTTTGTCGATGAGCTGGAGAACTTTGAGCAGTCGGACATGCCTAAAGGCAGGCCCAACACTATGAATAACTATGGGGTAGGACTCACTAGCTCTTGTGCTTCTTTGCGGGGGGGAGTGTTCACGAGCAGAGTGTTTTCCTCCTTGCTTCACACTCCTTTCCCTTCCAAAGTGCCTGTAATTTGAGCACAGCGCAGTTTGAGTTCGGCCCCCTTGAAGTGAAAGGGTTGAGGGAATGTGTGTTACACACAAAAGGATGGGGGAGTGCAGGGAAAGGGGACGGGAGTTGGTATCTCAGAGCAAAGAGCACCTTGTATTTAAGCAAGACACATTTAAATCAAGGAGTCAATCTTTAAAGAACATTCCATTTTGATCTTACTCTGTCTTTTCCTCATCACTTTCTGCCTTGATCCTCCTTCTTTTGCCTGTAGCTAGAGCCTTTGCTCTAAAGTTCTTTATCTGAGCAAGCAGTAGGGTTGGAGGAGAACAAGACAGCTCTACAGCAGCTCTGATGAAGCAGCAGAAATAGTTGGTCAGCTGTTCCCATCTCTTCTCTCTGAGACAGGTTTTGCTAAATGAGCTTGGGATGGATGAAACTTTCATCACGCCACTGCGTGAAAAATACTTGCAGCCCATAACGGCACTGCTTTATCCCGATGTGGGAGGCGCTTGTCTGGACAGCCATAAAGCGTTTGTTGTCAAGTACTCGCTACACGAAGATCTGGATTTGAGCTCTCACTATGACAATGCAGAAGTCACCTTAAATGTTTCGCTGGGAAAAGACTTCACAGAAGGCAACTTGTACTTTGGGGATTTCAGCCAGGTACGGAGCATATTCCTAATCTGGACCCCGACTGTATTCCCCTCTACCTCCTCACCCCTCCCAGTTTCAAGGCATCAACTGTGTTCTAAAAAACAATTATTCACTTCTGACAGTCAAACCTGCTCTGTCCCTTCCCCTTTCTTAAAATGCCTTGGCTATACAGGAGCCTTTTCTGCTACAAGCACGTTGCCAATATTCAGGCTTCAAAGAGAGGCCAGAGAGCTGTCGTAGTAGGAACTGGAGTGAAACAAACCACTCTGTCTTGCCACAACTGAAATAGTGAGCAGGGAGAGAGAAGAAATTTATTTCAGATGAGACTTAAACCTAAATCTGTAGCCCCTGTTTCCTGGGGACTCCTGGCAAGAAAGGGGTAAAAGTTTCCATACATCGGTGAAACAGTTTCTTTGATTGAAACTCTATCTTTAAATTCCCTCTGGACCTGGCACTGGGAATGTCTTACTGGAAAACAGTTGTACTAAACTGCTGCCAAGCCACCACTGAAGTGGCTGCATTTCAGAGGTGCAGGGAGCCCTCTCCGTGTAGCTCATGGGTGACAAGGTGACAAGTAAAAGTTTCAGCTATTTGAGCATTGTTCTGCTGGGGGCTCTCTGGTGTAACGGTGTATCCGTCTCCCCTTGTTCCAGGATCCTACCCCTGTGCCAAAGTACGTAGAGATCGAACATGTGGGAGCCCAGGGGCTGTTACACCGAGGAGGGCAGATCCACGGGGCGCTTCCCATTGCCTCCGGGGAACGCTGGAACCTCATTATTTGGATGCGATCGTCTGCCATCCGCAACCAGCTCTGTCCCATGTGCAACAAGAAACCTGAGCTGGTGGAAGCAGAGGGCTTTGGAGACGGGTTCACAGAAAGCCCTGAAGACGATGTGCCCGAGACTGTGAATCTCTGTTCCCTGTGGTAGCAGATGGTAGAGCCTGATTTCTCCAGGCCAAGTTGCCTAAAGCTCCTTTCTCACCTCTCAGACTGCACTAACAGACTCTTTGATGGATGCATGAGTCATGTAAGAAGTAGCTTTCGCCTTGGAAAGTGATGCAAAACCAGTCCTGCCAGGGTTAGGGAAGCCTTTTGATGGGTGAAAGAGCTGGTTCTCAGCTCGGAGGGCTCATTCTCGGGCTGGAGGGCTGCTTGTAAGACGTAGAAAGCCTTAACACTTCGATTCAATAAAGGCTACAATAAAGCCCTGCGCTTACCCCTTCTCTGCTGTTGGCAGGGACTCCTGTCCTCTTCCAGGGAAAGAGCTCTTTGTTGCTGGGTGACAGCGAGGGATCTGCTCAAAAGCGAGATACAGGTTGGTCACAACAGGCTGCTGGGAATGGCGTGGAAAAATCCATCAGGAACTACATAGGGAGAGCTGATCCCGCAGGGTGGCTGAGAGCATCTCTCAAGGCCTCCGTGAGCTCTTTTGGGCAGAAATTTCCCTTTCAAAGATTCTGTGAACCTTATTAAGCCAGCAGAAACGGGCTCTAGAGACAAAGCTGTGGGAGCCACCTGCAACAGAGCAAAACTTTCCAGAGGAAGGCAAGAGAATATATTTAACTCCCTTCCTTTAGTTATATTTATTACGTTACTATAAAACAACCGTCTCGACCCGAGTGCAGCAGGCAGGTCTGGGACTTCTTGACTCGGCACCAAGATCCCCTGGCAGCCGACGCGTAACGAGGGTCGAGCGCTTTTCCCGTCTTGCCGCCGGCTAGCTGAAATCACAGACTCTCCCATCTACAAAACAAATTAAAGAAGCCAAATATCTTTTGATTTGGTGGCTGCATTCGGCTCTGTGGAAGGTCAGTTGTACATATTTGATGTATGTGTGCGCCACTGCATTTATAAGGGGCTTTTTCATTCATTTATTCAACTGCAGTAATTACAGCGTGTGGACTTTGCATCATCCATAATTGTGAAAGGCTGAATGGGAGCCGGTACAGCTCGCACAAAGGGCGCTGATTTGAGCCTTCCCAGCAGATCCGCTGTGGTTTTTGGCTGGGGATGCCATTAGCGCACAGCGCTGATTAGCTTTTCATTAGCAAAACCCATTAACATTGCATCTCGGGAAGGAAACCGGCTGTTGTATTTGTGGGCTAGTATCAAGAAACTCAGTCGTGAAGTCTTCATTTCCTTCAGCAGAAAACGTTAGCGCATCCTATCTGCGTCTCAATTAGCCCCCCAAAATTAAGCTAAATTAAGCTGGGCAGGCCCGACGGGCCCCGGAACCAAAGAGCGCGGCCCAGCTGCCGGCCGGACCGGCGCACGGCGGCCGGAAGCGGGGGGGGGGGGAAGGCCAGCGCGGAGCCGGCAGCGGGTGCACCGCTCGGTGCCGACGGGGCGGTGCGGGAGCCCGGCGCGGCCCGGCCGCGGTGAGTCCCTTCCCTCCTCCCCTCCTTCCTCCTCTCACCTGCGGCCGGGCCGGAGCGGCCGGGCGGGCTGAGGACACCGGGCGGGGGGAATAGGGGGCAGACGCATGCGCGCTGCGGCGGCACCCTCAGGCGGGGGGGGGGCTGTTAAAGAGGCGGACACGCGGGGCCGCGCTCTTAAAGGGGCCGCGCCCTGCGGCGGGCTCTTAAAGGGCCAGCACCCCTCGTTCTGAGCTCGTGAAGTGCCCGTGCACCTCGCGCGGGTTCTTAAAGGGTCAGCGCGCCTTGTGCTGAGCTCTTACAGGGCCAGAACAATTTTCGCTGAGCTCGTAGCGGGCCAGTGCGGCTTGTGCTAAGCAATTAAAGGGCCAGCACACCTGGTGCTGAGCTCTTAAAGGGCCAGCGCGCCGCAGGCTCCCCGCGTTGGGGCGAGAGGGAAGGGGCTGCCCCTCCGGCTGCGGAGGGTTCCCACCAAGGGTGAAGCTGGGTGGGCAGGAGGAGCCGCCCCGTGTGGCCACGAACATGGCGGCAGGATGGAGACGAGACCCCAGCTTTGGGGTGCCACCAGCCCGGGGTGCTGCCATGATGGATTTGGGGCTCGTCCCCTTCCCACGGCATCGCCCTGGGTTTGCCGGGACGCTCCTGTCTGCACCCAACTCCACAGCCATTGGCCATGTTGCTGCGGTTGTATAACAGCGGGTATAACCACGGATGGAGCAGACCCGGAACCCAAAGGCCGTCCCGCCAACGGGGCCCTCGTGCGAGGGACGGCTCCTGGCTGCGTGTCGAGGAAGGACTCTCGTCCTCAGAAACTTCCCTGCGTGTCCTTAATTGTTTTGATTTTTGGTCATTTTTTTTCTGATTGAAATTTCCGTTTGGAAATCAATCAAAGGTCTGATTCACTTGGGAGCAAATCGCTGCTTGGGAACGTCGAGGTGGTAAACATGCAATTAATTAAATGTGGTAGTTGGAAGGTGGCTGTGAGAAAGCATTTCCCAGATACTGCTCTGCTGACGGTGCCAGTTTGTTTTTTAAATTAATGAGAGCATATATCATGCCGTCTCTGGCCTGTGGCTGCTGGCAGCCGGTCAGGCTGATGGACGGGCATGCCAGCTCAATGCATAATCTGTTTTCTAAAAGCAAATTGGAATATTAAAAATTCATTCCTCCCTTTGGCTCGCGCCTGCTCTCGGTGTTTTAAATAATGGGGTGATTGACTCCGCGTTCAGCTGGGGGAGGATGTTTCGTTCTGCTGACTGTTGCCGCAGCATCGATCACACCTTGCTGGCATCTGCAGCCCCCCAGCCCCGAGGGGGGGTCACGGCCCGTAGCTGATCAGCCCGATTGTCTCTTAGTCCTCACATCTAGGGACAAACATGAGAAGCGCGGGGAAAGCCTGGTGGGGGTTTCACGCCCAACCTGCTTGGAGGCGGTTGTCTGGCGGTGGGCGAGGGCTGCCCGGGGACGGTCGTGCTGTCCCTGCATGGCCCCAGCTCTCCGCTGAGGGCTCCATTTTGTGGGTTGGTGAAATTAATTGTGGCCACAGCTGCGCGACGGGTAACCCCGACCTATCCCCGCGTGTTGGGAGCTCAGTGAGAGCGGGCAGGAGCAGAGAGGAAGCGTTACAGGAGCAGGTCTTCCAGGGCTGGTTGGCTCAGGGCTGGATTTAAGGGCTTTGGGGCTGCCAGACACGTTGCTGCTGAGCCAGGGTGGTCTTCCCCATGGCACTGATGTAACCCATTCCCTTCAGAGGCTGACGCGCGATGGCCCACAGCCAGTCTCGGAAGCGATCACGAAGCAGGAGCAAAAGCAATTCTCGGAGCAGACAGAAGAGGAAGGAGAAGAAAAGGAGGAAAAGCAGCAAGGACTCACACCGGGGCAGCAGCTCTCCTCTGAGGAAGCGGACCTCTGAGTCGCACAGACACAAGTCGAGCTCAGCGGCACCTAAGGAAGGTAGGGGACAGGCCCGCGACCCCGCGTTTTCACCACATTTTCCAGGGACAGGTGGGTGAAGAGGGTCCCTGCTTTTAGCTAAATCAGTGTCTGTCACCTTGCCGGGCACGTCGTGCCCATTTTAGTCTCGTTCTGACAAGCGTGGAGCCCTCCGGCCCCTCCGCGTGCCGGTCTGGCAGCGTGGCACCGCACGCTGTCATGTGTTAGAGGTGTTGGCACAGAGGGGTCTTTGCCCCGGTCTTTGGGGATTTGCTGTTCTAGCAAGAAAGAAACCAGGCTGGGGGCGGGGGGAGGGATAACCAGCATCCCTGCTGCCGGGGCCAGAGCTGCTCCACTCAACCTCTTCTTATGTGTTGCAGAAAAGAAGAAGGAAGGAAAAGACAAAAAGAAGAGGAAGGCAAGTACCTCTTCCTCTGAGACAGCATCTTCATCCACTGGCTCCTCCTTGTCGTCTTCTTCCTCCAGTTCCTCGTCTGATGACTCCAGTGACAGTGACTCCAAAACAAAGAAGAGTCGACACAGCAAAAAAAAGCAAGCAAAACAGAAAGACAGAAAGAAGATGAAGAAGAAGAAGAAGAGAATAAAGAAGAAATCAAAAAAGAAGTCAAAAGAAAAGGCTAAGGAGGAGAAAACCAAGGGAGAAGCGGTGCCCGGCCCCTCACTGGAGCAGTGGCAGAAGGAATCACTGGTGGACTCCGGACCAGGTAACGATGGTGTTTCCCTCCTGCTGAAGCCAGCGCACACCAGTGTCCTGCTGGGGAAAGACATTTGTGTGTTGCCCTTCCTGGGACCCACGCGAGGCGTCTGAGGGAAGCAGGGCTGCGTACAGGGAGGAGCTCCAGGCTCTCCTCCTACGTACCATGGCCGCCTTTGAGCCACACCAAGTAAACGTAAGGAGCCACATTCAGAGGTTCATTTGTGAAGGGTTCAGGTGTAGTTTATAGATGTGAGCAGGGAACAAAGATGCCAAGTGGGAGGACACAGTCAGCAGTAACACACCAGCAAAGCTGGTACTGGCTTTGGGACGTGAAGCGGCTCTTCCTCTGCGTGGTTCAGCACTGAACCCCGAGTACCACTGGGAAACTGGTGTGGTGTGCGTGTCTGCTCAGCGCGGGCACGGCACTGTGCCCCTCAGCCAGGAGCCGGCCCCACGAGCACGGCTCTGACCAACTGATCATTCCAGTTTTGACAGACGAACAAAAATCCCGAATCCAGGCTATGAAGCCAATGACAAAGGAAGAATGGGACGCGAGGCAGAGTGTCATAAGGAGAGTCGTGGATCCCGAAACGGGGCGAACCAGGTATGAGCCCTGGGGAAGAGGAGGCGGGTTGTCCGTCTCCAGCCGTGTTGTGTGCGTTGGAGTTTGTTCCTTGCACTGTAGCTTCCTCCCATTAAATGGGACTCTGCAAGCAGGGGCAGAGCAAGAACAAAAGGGTTGATGACACCTCCTTACCCCACTGCTTCACGCACTCGCCTTGCAGCCTCAAAAGTCCACACGCACTCGGTTAGCACCTGGGTGCAAGTGAGGAGGGAGCGTGTGCACCCCTTGGGGTTACAGACCACAAGCAAACTGAAGTTTGTTTAGCTGCCAAATAGAAATGACCCAGTTTTTAATAAACTGCATCTTCTCAGCAAGCAGAAAACATCATGCTGAAGAGAATTGGGTATGACAAGTCCAGTCTTAAAATAGAAGGCAGCCTGCGGGGCTCAGGGAGGTGTGGAACAAAGGTCGGTTCCCCGTAAGGCACCTAATAAAGACAATTAAATTTCTGTTCATGTTTGGAGGTGTGAGCCACCTCCAACACTGCTTGGAATTTGCTCAGCAAGATGCTCCCTGGTCTGGCTGCCTTTCAGGCCCAAACTGGCTCCTGTTTCTGAATGGCTCTGCAGTTTTCTGGGGCAGCCAGAACCAAACCTGAACTCTATGTGAAAAAAGGAAATGGTTTTGCAGGGGTTGGGGGGCACTGCCGTTGACAGAGAAGCCTCTGCAGATGGTGGAGTGGCAGGACATGTTTTTATTGCAAATGTTTTCTCTGGCTGCGTGCAAGCGTGACTGCCTCTGTGCACAGCAGACAGTGCCCACAGCCTGGGAGAGGGAAACGCTGATGTTTCAGGGTTCCACACCTGTCCTTGGGGATGACATTAATCCCACAAGAGCAACAGAAAAAAAAAAGGCTGCCATGTTATTTAAGCTTGATACAGCCAAAAAAATTCACCTAATGCAATGTCAGGAGTAGGTCATCACTGCCCAGCACCTAGTCCCGGGCAGGTACCGCTGGGAGGGAGCTGGTGGCTGTGTGCCCGAGCTGGGGCACAACAGTAGCCCCCGGGGTGGGGGGGGTCAGCGCCTTCTGCGGCTGGGAAACACAGCTGGCAGGAACTTGCCAGTAGCCCTCATGGCTCGTGGCCTGTGCTTGTCTTCCAGGCTTATCAAGGGAGACGGAGAAGTACTAGAAGAGATCGTCAGCAAGGAGAGACACAAGGAGATTAACAAGGTAGTGGGGACTTGCCACCACCACGAGATGCTGGTGGGTGCTGCTGCAACCAGAGGCATTTTCTTACCTCCCTGGGGATCCCACCAACTCTACCAGGGCAAACTGAGCCCTGGCAGCTGCGTGGGGCCCGCGTGGGTGGGTGCTGGTTGGCCCTCCATCCTCGGGCAGGCGGTCCCTGTGAGCACCCGTGTCTCTCCCTTTGCAGCAAGCGACCCGGGGGGATGGGCTGGCCTTCCAGGTGAGGACGGGGATGCTGCAGTGAGCGGGTGGGCGCCAGCCCAGCCGGGAGCCTCTGGACCACACAGACAGCACCACGGCAGGATGCTTCCCCAGGGGCAGTTTCCAACCACTCTGTAAGTTACTGACTGGGAAGGAGAGCAACTTTAATGGTTCAACTCCCAGTAAACAGCTTCTCCCCTCCCTCTCCTGATTGGGCCCAGCGTGGCTGTAACGCACGTGGACCTACTTGCCCCGATGATGCCCCTTTCGAGGCTGGAGGAGCTCAGCAGCACCCAGGCGCCAGGCTCGCTGGTGCTGAGCACCTCCAGGTGCTGCTGCCCCTCAGCTCTGGGCTTGGGTGGGCAGGCGCCAACACTGCAGCCAGGACAGGGTACATGCTGGGGCTGCAAAATACACAGTCAGCTGCGACATCTTCCCTTCAGGAGCCGTGCTCGGCCCCTTCTTTACTGGATCTGCGTGCCCTGTGCTTACCCGGTGCCGCAGGCTCGTGGGCCCTTCGCACTCTCCCACCCCACTCGGAATGGAGCAGCCGTGCTGCTGCGTGGCTCTGCTCAGCCTGCGGCTCCTCCGCGCCTGCAAGTGCTGCCGTCTGCTGCGCTCCAGGGGCTTTTCTCAGCCTTTCTGCGGCTGCAGCTCATCAGGTGGCGCTGGGGGAGCACGGGCCTGGGCCACCACCCTGGGGTGCGGGCAGGCATGCTTTGCAGAGGGGTGGCTTTGCCTTTATCTGTTCCTGCATGTGACTTGCATCCCTTCCCTGCAGCACAGCCCCTGGGCAGCGTTGGGGCTCTGGGCTTCTCGGGACCCCTGCCCACGGCCACTGTGAAGCAAAGAGCAGGCCTTTCCCCCACTGCAAAGTCCATAAATCTACAAACTTTAAAAAAAAAAAAAAAAAAAAAAAAAAAAGGCAAAAAAACCCCAAAAAAGACAAATGGGTTAAAGGACTAAGGGGGTCCTGCAGGACTGATCTGCGCGGAGAGTTTCCACGTTCTGTTCATCACTGTAACCCCATTAAACTGTCGCCTGCTCACTTCTTGGCTTTTGTGACTTGTCTGTTCTAGACTCTCCAAAAAAAAAAAAAAAAAGCAGACAGAGAAGAGCCTTCCCATTTCTTTAATCTGTGTAACTCACAATGATACTGTACACAAAGCACACCCAGGCATTGGAACGATGCACTAACAGCAAGGAGGAGAAGGAAGTTGTACAGAAGGTTTGTCACACACAAGCGAGTCATCGGCACGGTACTGTACACACAGGGGCGTACCCAGCGCGGCTCCCGGCGCCCTCGGGCATGCCCTCCGGTGGTTCCCCCCACACACATGTCTGTTACCCCCAAAGCAATTTTTTATAAATAAAATATAACTAACATCGTTGGAATATAAAATTGACAGTCGAGGGTATCAACAGGCAGAGGGTGCTGAGGACAGGGAGGGGACCGTAAGGCTTCTAGAACTAATAGGAAATGCAGCAAACGGTGGCGATACCTGAAGAAGGGGCTGCTACAGCAAGCACAGCGGCTGCTGGGCGGAGCGGGAGTTTGTTAGTAACCCTTTGGCTAGTTACTGCTCTCGGCTCGCGTATCAGACACTGTAAACGTTTTTGGTATTAGAATTTTGCCTCATCTGACTGAGTGATCGAGCAAACCCAGGAAAACAACTCGGAGGGAATGCATGGGCTCCTCTTTTTATTTTTAAAAGATTTTAAAGGGACAGCGTCAGGTAGAAAGTTGGGCCCAATAGTACAGTAATACAAAAAGCCGCTTTTTTATAAAAAAATCTAAGCTCCACAGCAGAGTGTGATTCCCATGGAAACAATTAAAAAAAAGAAAAGAAAAAAAAAAGAGACTGAGGCAGCCTGTGCAGCGCGGGCTGCATTGTGGTAGTGTGCGAGAACAGGACGTGGGCTGCAGCAGAAGCAGCGCGACTGTCGCCGGTCGCACCGATGGCTGCCCAGACAATGGTGATTGGGAGGAGTACAAGAGACTTCCTATTCTTTCATTTTCGAAGCAAACAAGTTATTTGTAACAAAGATAAATTAGGTCTGTAACCTGACAGTGCCCCTTTAGTAAGGATGGAATATACGTTCATCTTTCCCTCACTGCATCCAAACGGATCCTCTTCCATACGCGTGGAAAGGCATCGGGTCACATGCATTGCTCTCCAAAACAGCTCGGAACAAACAGGTTATAAACACAGAGTTAAACTATTGCTATTGTTCTTTGAGTGAGTAGCATGTTGATCTTTGCTTCAGACAGATGAGTGCCAGATGGGGGCGGCTGAGGATAGATTGATGTAGACTACGATGGACTGAATCGGTGGAGAAAAAAACTTATTGGCATATTTCCTGGTAACTACACCCACCTCATCTGGTATTATTGCAGCAATAAAGGTCCTGCTCTACAATTGCTTCTCCGCGTTGGATCCGTACAGTGGCAACAGATGGGGGGGCCGGGGAAAGGACCCGGGCAAGTTTCAAGAAGCTCAACAAAGGATGAGGACGGAGGTGCTATGATTGTCAGTCTAACGGGTTAGTAGCTGTTTAAAACATGAAGTGATGGAGAGGTGAGTATAATATTGCACTTCTGCATTCATTGACAGTTACATTAAACTTGGTCCATAAAATAATTGCTTTGTACATAATGCCTGAAACAAAAAGCTACATTTTTAAATATTAATAAACCCTGAAGGTTCCAGTCCCTCCAGACATTTTTTTTTCCCCTCTACATAAATAAATAACTTTCAATTTTATATATCCACTTTTTATGTTGAACATTTACATTCGCCTCTGTTTTACACTATCTACACATAAGAAAATGTGAACATCTTGTCAGCATTGGAAAATGTACAGATCATGCCTTGGTTGTGGACTTGGAGGAAAGTTGAATTTTGCAAAGGCCATATCCAAATTTGCAGAAATTATTTTATGATGTGGTTTGGTGACTTCACAGGATGGATTGTGGCTTGGCTTCCTACTCAGATGGCATCTGTTTGATAGAACATTCGACTAGCAAAAAAGCTGGGACAATTCACATTGTTTTTAAACTCAGTAAGCTCTAGATGTACATTCAGAGAGAGCTGAGCTGAGTCGGCAGAAAGGGAAGTCAGTTTTCGGTAACAAAAGTCATCAGATACGTTCTGTAACTGAATAATTATCAAAGAGAAGTGGCTGAACATTTTGCAGTCAGGCTGCAAGACGTGGGAGATGCAGTGGGCGGCGGGCGGGCAGTTGGGTTTGAGCGCTCCACCGGCTCGGACGCCATCGGCAGCTCAGCACTGTCCCTCCTCTGCCTCCGCTTCGACCCTCCAGCGCCACGAACACATGAGATCTACCTTGGATGTCTGATGAGTTAGATTTGCCTACCGTGGCCCAGAGCCAATTAGCAGAGCAGTGTTCACAGTGCTGTGTGTCTCAGTGCGGCCATCCTGCACTTCATATTGAAACAGTTAATAAAATGAAGCAGCCAGTCTAAAAAATTCTTTGTTATAAATAAGATCCTCATAAGTAGAAAGTGATAGAAAGACGGGAAAGTGTGGTGGGGGAAAGCAGGGTTACACACGGTCGGGGAGCTCGGTAGGACTATAAAATCTCCATGTGAAGAGGCCAACTGGAGCCTGTAAATGGGCACCCCGGAGCCCCCGGGGTGGATGCCCCTCCGCCCCGGGAGGTGTGTGCAAGGAGGCCAGGCTGACCTGGGAGGGACAGGATGAAGGGGCTTTTCGGCAAGCCCTCGCTCTAGGCACTGTTCTCCTCCGCTGCCGCAAAGCGATGCGCTCCCGCTCCTGTACCACGCGTCGCACGCGTCTCGGTGTCACCAGGGACGCCGGCCAGCAGCGAGCGCTTCGCCCTGTGCGCCGGCAGCTCCCCTCTGCCACGCACCCAGCCCCCGGCTCGCTCCAGCAGCACAAACCACCAGCTCAGGCACATCCACTGAGAAACACACCAGGAAAATTAAGATATGGCCTTTTCTTAAGCTTGCCTGACATTGTTGGCAATGACACTTCCTTACAGTCTCCTTACTGCTGGAAAAACTTCTGCACAGATTTTTTTTTTTTTTTTTAAAATATATACATATATATACGTGTGTGTGCATATGTATATGCATATATGTATATATATACACACACACCCTGGCTTAGCAATATTTCATTGTCATGCACTACAAAGAGTTAGGTGTAGCTACATGAGATGGTAACAGGTTTCCATTCTAAAAATCATCAGTGCAAAAAACAATGAGGTTTTACAGTTCAGTAACTACAGGTAAAAGAAGCGAGTCTAGTTCCCATGAAAGCTGCTACTGAACTTGGAGAGAACCTGGGAAGAAGAAAACGTCTCAGAGGTGGGTGTTGAGAGAGTCAGACCCTGCATTTGGATGAGAAAAACTGCAATGCAATCTAGCTGCTGAGTGCCTTCAGCTGCTTCCAAATATACGGTGGTTACTTTTGGAAATAATATATAGCGAGAATATTTGGAGACTTTAACAGCAAATTAAGTGTCTGAGGTTTGTAACAGCTCAAACAAAATAGCTTGTATTCCTCTTCTAACAGGTCAACGCATTGAATGCCATCGGCTTCTAAAAGGTCTCTTTAAAAAATAACAGCAATAACAATAACGACCCCACTTTCTTGGGAGTGAATCTGCTGACGTTCTGCCTCTACCAACAGCATCGATACGCCTTTACATTTTGCCACTGCACGTACTCCTTGAGAAAGTGGCTGAACTTGAAGCTCTTTGTACAGGTAAAGCTCTCGGTTGCCCTGCCTGGCACAGCCCACGATAAATCCCTCGCTTGGGGCTGTCCGTGCCAGGGAAACAACAAGCGTCTCGAACCCCAACCCCACCCCGTGCGGCACCGGCACAGCACCTCAGTCTGACTCCTGGGACAACCACGAACAAGTTCCCCCGGCCTCATCCCCCGTTCCTGCAGCTCTGAGGACAGCACTCGGTCACGCGTATCGGAGCGATGGCTAACAAGGCGAGGAGGCACGTATTTACAGTCACTAAACCTGGATAAGAGAAGGAGGCAGGAGAGAGCGCCATCTTGACCTGGAGACTTCCCCCCCGCAACTTCCAGCTGTTCTTGGGCTCATGCTGCACAAACCTGACGCTCCCGCTGCAAGGCCTGCACGTTCTGCGTGGGAAACATCCTGTCTCTTCCCAGAATACCGTGATGTTATTAGAGTAGCACCATATTTACCCTTCCAGCCCGTAATGCTGGCCTCATCCCTCTTTCCTTTTGTTTTCTCCTCCCGTGGCTGCAGCCGACAGTCACTGGCTCTGGCCGGGCTACTTCTGCCCCAAGAGGCCAGATTCCAGCCGGGATGCTGCGCTCCGGCCCCAGCACCCTGTGGCGATGCTCATGCTTCTTTGGCTGCGTTCCCTGTCCCTCTCCTTGTCACTATCGGACTGGCTTTGGGTGCGCTCGGGACGGTGGCCAGCGCTGCTGCCGGTGGCCGAAGGCTGGGAGGAGATGGTCCGCAGCAGGTGATTCCTCTTGCGCAGGAACTCGGTCTGGCTGGGCAGCCCGAAGCTGCCTTTCCGCAGCGCCATGCGCGTGGTGTTCTTGGCGGGGCGCGAGCGGTGGTTGTACTCCAGCTGGGCCAGGTGGGCTGCGTACCCCTCCGTGATGAACTGCGAGACAAGAGGGATGAGGGCAGGCGTTAGAGGGATGGGACGCATTTCCCTGGCAGCCACTGCCAGCCAAACGCGTTTGCTGTGCCAGGTTCTCTGGGGTGACAACGTACAAGATGTGGAACCTCTCAGGCATGTCCTGCTACGTGGGACAGTTCCTGTCCTCTTGGCGTCTCCAGTCTTAAGATGGCCAAATTCCCATCACCCTCCCACGGGAGGCCCTTGGCACCTCCAGAGCTCAGAGAAGCTGGCTCCTACCTGACACTGGCTCTGCAGCTTCTTGGTGGGTCGGCCAACGATGTAGATGTGCGTGGGCGGGAGGCTGATGGAGCTGTACACAGAAATGTCCTTAGTAGATCCATATGCCGCGTGGATCCTCATGTGGAGCTGCGGGAAGAGAAAGCAACGCGCGGTCAGAACATACGGGCACCCCATGCTGCTCAACAAGCAGGGTTTTTTTTTTTTTTAAATAGCATTTGTGGGAATCTCAGGTCAATAACTTATGTAAGTTCCCAGCTGGATAATGCACCGCTGTGCAAAGTGCTAATTAACGGAGCCGGGGATGTTTACAGGCCAGAACAAGAGGAGTAACAGCAATACGAAAGCAGATCTCCGCTTGCTGATCCACAGCCTTTCCTTGAGGTCTGCAGGGAGGCCGCACACTTTGCTGCCTAATTGTCACTGGGGGAGAGGAGTGGTTTGCAACCCCCCCGTTCAGTAATCGTTAGCGGGGAGCGTTCCCCTCCGCCAGCCATGCTGCCGCACGCAGTGCTGCTGTTAAACTCTGCTGGGCAGAGGGAGAAGGGACAGGCAGCAAAATATGCTGCTTTTCAGGGATTCGTCAGCCTCTACTCCGAGCAGCGAGCAGCTCCTGGCCAACCCCTTCCTCAGTGGGCTGAAGCAGGGGTGGTGCGGACACCAGTGCCGCCACAGACCGGCCGGCTTTGCCCCTGGAGCCGCAAGCTGGGCAGGGAGATGGAAAGGAAATCTCTGGCCATGGTCACAAACTTGTTCTTCTGGAGGACAAGGGAGAGCAGGCTGCAAGTAAGGGCCAGCTGCTCCCTCCGCTGTGACTCAGGGCTGAAACAGGAGTCCAAGAGAGTCAATGAGGTGTGTCCCCGCTGTTCGAGGCAGGGCACAAGTGCCGGGACACTGGCAGCTCCTTCACTTGCCAGACTGAGAAAAATCTCGTTTTATCTGGAGCTTTTCTGAGGCTCTGGGCTGAGCAACATTAAGACCTCCCTGGAGTTGAACGCTTGGGAAGATGCTCTGTGGAGTCTCCCGTCAAGGCTGGGTGGTGCGAGGCCATTTCTGCAGCCGCTCCATGCTCTCTCAGACCTGTTGCTTACACCGCGGGCAGCCAGAAAAACACCAAAAAGGTGAAAAAAGTGCATGCGCGGGGAAAAGGAGGCACTGCTGCCTCTGTTTCATTAGGCATTTGGTGTTGGAAGGCCCAGTGATGAAATGGAGCAGTGCAGGGCAGGGATGACACAATTTAACAGCGTCGACACTTTTGTAGAGCAATAAAAGGATGAAAATAAAATGAACAGATTAATCTTCCATTGCGGGGCACATTGCTGCCAAGAGACTGGTGCTGACAGGGGCAATTGGACGAGGAGCAATCTAAACCCGTGCTACGATCGTATTTCAGCAGACCCAGGCTTACGTCCGTGATGAGGGATTTCAGGAAGTTGGCCTTGTGCCGCAGCGGGTCGTGAACAAGCCCATCACAGAAGGAGACGATCCCATGGGGGAAGTTGTGCTGTGCTAACCACGCTACCACCCTCTGCTTCTGCATGTCGGGGCGGCCCGTGACATAGATAATGAGGTAGCCAAGGTCTTGCCAGTGCCTAGGAGGAAAGCCAGAAGTCAACGGATTGCAGACCTACAGTGATGCCGGAGTAAAACAGACCAACTGCCCCAGTCGCTGACCTTACAACATCGACTGCTCCGGCGCGGACTTTGGGGTCGCTGCCCATGATGGATACGCTGGCTGCAAAGGAGCCATCGATGCTGAACACCACAAACTCTGTCCCCTTCGGCAGGACCGTGATGTAGCTGTCTGCGTACGTGTGGTCGCCCCTGAAAGGGACGCAGGTATTTACAGGCATCAAGATACAGAGGTTCTTTCAGAAGGTATCACCAAGTCCTGCAGCGCATCACAAGCCCAAAGCAGCGCCCAAATCCAGCCCAAAGGCTCTAACAGCGATGCCACCCTCAGCTACAGCAGTGACAGCCACTGCATGAAGGCAGCTGTGTTAAAGTGGGGCCGGTGATAGTACTCTGGAGCTCTGGCATCAGTGACTCAAAAAAAAAAAAAAAAATACTCCCAGAAAACCACTGCTGGGTTCACCACTGAGAAGATGCTCCTCTCCTCCCCTTTCCAGAGCTCAGCACCAGCAATTGGAGCTGAGCTAGAGCCTCTGGGCTCTGAATTATCATGAGTACAAAGCTCTGTCCCTCAAGGACAAGTTTATGGTCTTCAAAATATGCTCAGTTGTGCAGTTTTGCAGATGACCGCGAGGCCACGTGCCTGTGGTGCAGAAGATCTGCTCCTGCAACGGGAGCTCAATGACCATCCTGTTGATGATGTAGGAGTCAGAATAAAACCTGGATCTTCCTCTTACAGCTGCAGAGCACAAATGGTTTTGTCCCTCTCTTGCTGGCAAACCAGGCCCTGAACCCACCCAACAGAGCTGCCCCGCAATGAGGGACCATATTCTACAGTCATCAAATTGCACCTCTGCTCCTCTTGCAAACCAAGCCCCAGCACCCCAAGGTACCTCACCTGACCACCATCTTCACGGGGTACACGCCAATGCCCAGGCGCCGGTTCTCAGGGATGACGTAAGAAATCCTGCCACTGCTGTTGCTGATCTCTGTGTCAAAATAAACCCACTCTCCTGACGGTGGCTGGGTCATGATGTGAATGTCCACCTGGGAAGACAGCGAGGCTCGGTCAACAACAGCATTAGAGACAGAGATGAGCAGAACAGGCCAAGCGCGAGGATCTTCCACCAAAGCCCCTTTGGATGGCAGCAGGGCTGGGTCCTGCTTCCACCCTCTTCACTTCACAGATCTGAGCTGAGAAGCACCCAAACATCGGGACGCTGGAATGAAACCCGGCCTCGGAGGTGAAGACCTCTGCAATGAAGGATGTTCCTGGTAGGAGGCACCACACAAGTCTGAGCAGGGGAACCTGGCCAAGACGCAAAGGTAGCAAACCCCGTCAGGGACCAAGGGAGCACCGAGCCTCTGTCCCTGTCCCCCACACTTTTCACCCCATGACTGCGCAACCCCCACAGCAGACAGTACCTTTTCTCCCGTGAGTGTCACCATATCTAACGGACCGTACATAAACCTTCCAGTTAAGGTCTGGGGCCCATCTTCATTGGCAATGGTGTCGTTTATCCTGTGGTTGGCTGTCACGTTCTGCACAAGTCAAGAGGGAAAGGGGAAAAAAAAAGTCAAAAAAGAAAGAAAAAAGTTTGCAGCGATGGACAGCCTTGCAGGGGAAAGCGAAATACAACCAGACAAATTGGAGCGTGGGTTTCTCTGCGCCATTCCCCCCCTCCACTCCACCCACAGCTCTCAGCTTTGGAGAAGCATTTGACCTGCGGCAGAGGTGAGACTCTGTGCCCTGCATTGATGGTGGATTCGGGCGTACATGGCTGAAGAGCCAATTTAAATGGCAGTTTGAACATGTAATGCTGATACCGTCTATTAACTCTTACACTTTGGATTTAAGAGGCAATACAAACAGCTGCCAGAGAAATTTGCTGACATTGTTTCAGCTCTAGCAGAGAATTACCCTCTTTTGGGAATCAGAGACATTTCCTGGGAGCGAAGGGCATTTACCGAGCAGAGAACTTGCATTGTTGGACTTTGAAATACATTCGGTCCCTCTCCCTGACCCACAGCCAACGCTTTCTGTATTCTCCATAGACTCAAGGCCAAGAGGAAACCCTGCTGATACAGATCTTTCACATCACTCTTGCACAACTACACGGGTAAGATATAATCACTAATAAATACCAGCAGCGCAACGTGATCCTCTGCTCTGCCGTGGACAGACACAGCCGTGCCCACGCTGGCCGCCTTCAGCGCCATTCTTACAGCCCAAATCGAACCCCCTCCACACGACAGCACTCCCTCCCGCCGTGGAAGCGGCCTCAAACCCACCCTTACCCGGAGCTTCACGTGCGTCCTCTTGCGGAGCCACTTCTCGCGGGGCTTGGAGGGGGTGAAGACAGACACCTCCTTCCCATCCAGCTCCAAAACGCTCGAGTTCTCGTGCCTCATCACCTGCGGGAGGACAGATCCCATGAAGACGTCAGCCACTGGCGCAGTGACCCCTCTCCTCCTGCCCACGCTGTTCTGCATCTCCCGAGCCAGCGCTGAGTAAGGACAACGCCTGGACAGAGATGGCCTGGGTTTGCCTGCCAGGCGTTTGGCTTGTCAGCTTGCAGGTTTTACAGGCTGCTCCCTTAATTGCAAGGACAAGTGGTCTCTTCTGAACTAGTAAAGCCTGCGGCCAGTGCTGACTTAATCCTGGCTTGGACGCAGGTTATTTACATTGTCAGGAGGTACAAAACTGACTCAAACACAGCAGGACAAGCTCTGCACAGTTATCTGCCCTTCCTCAGGGCGTTCATTAGTCTCTTCCCATGGTTTGCGAGGGACTCGTCTCCTTGAAGCGCATGTTTTCTGCCGTTCCCGCAACAGATCTAGCACCGGCTGCTGTGAGCAGCCTCCTGCTGACAGGTGCCGTTCCTTCAGCTCGTTTCTTATTTCCATTTAAACACAGTTTGGACTGCTCCTGTCCCACAGCTTTTGCTCCTCTCATTTTGAAAGGAGACAAAACTATTGATTTGACCCCAGCGGAGGAACGCAGGGGTCCGGCTCGGCCATGCACGAGGCAGAGCCCAGGGTGTCCGTCCATGCTGACCTCGTCTCCAAGGCTGACAGAGCTCAAGGACATCGTGCTGGTGGGATGTCACCGCACCAGAGCAGCATCAGAGGGGCAAGGTGATGCCCACCAGCCTTTGGGAGCAATTCCTGCCTGTCACCAGGGTGCAGGCAGGGATGGAGAAGCAGGATTAGATCCTACCTAGATTGCTTTTAAGCTCTAGAAGGGAGAGGGAAGAATAACACCACAGACCCCAAAGGCGAGGGGACATCTCAAAGACTGCTCTAAGACTGGGAGGTGACTCTGCACGGAGAACTCTGAAATCAGCAGTTGTCCTTAGTGACCCTGTCCCTCCAAAAAATTAAGGAGGCTCCTAAAGTAGGCTCTTTTACAAGGTCTTGAACATACTTTGTGTGGTCAGCAGCTCTCCAGCTGGCCCAGGCTGTAGCGGTCTGACACAGGCCAGCTCGCTTTGCAGAGCTGAAGATAGTTTTCTTCCAGGGAAATGGAAAAAGCACCCCAGGGAGGATGAGCTTGTGGGGGAGGGAGTTCAGGGAAATCCAGGGTAAACAAAATAACAAGTTTTACTGAAAATTATTTAAATCAAGAATCTATTTCCAGTCCTATTTGGGCTTGTTTTAACAAGATTTAATCTTTGGAGGCTAAAACTATTCAACAGCTTACTTTTAACATTTTGTCCAGAGATTACTTTCAAAGGCAATTTGAAACAAGTCCTTATTAGGGGAAGAAGCGGCGCAGTGCTCTGGAAGGACAGCAAGAAGAGAGGGAATGAGAAAAGCCCTGGTCTCAAGGCAGAGACAAGTAAGTAGAGACAGGCACTGGGGAAGGGGGGTGCCAGACGACTGAGGCAGCCACCGCCAGGCTTCGAACGGATGGAGCGGTACCTCAAGCCATAAGATATGAAGCACCACACTGTGCTAAAGACCCAGGTTCGGGCTGAATTCTGAGTAATTGGCTATTTCTTGAGTGGAGCATTTTGTGTACAAGACTGTCGTGACTGTTCCCACTCATGCCCAATTACAGGTCTGTCTGTCTGTCTCTCTCTTCAGCCCCGTTAGTCTGAGATCGATGCAGGGTTGGGGTTTCACAGCAGCAGATCTAGCAAGGTGTGTGCAAGCACTGAGATGTCTCGCTGGGCTAGATGCAGCCCAGGAAGAAAGGGTCTCACTGGATTATCGCTACCACTCAGCTGCCACCAGCACTGACATCTCTGCTGTTTATGGTTCCCATGCTATTTGGAAGATAGCGCTGAAAGAAAGTTTGCCAACAGAATCATAAATAATTGAGAGCTGCAGTTGAGGAGGCTGGAAGAGAGCGGGGACAGCTTAACAGCTGAGCTAACACAAAGCAAACCCAAGCGCTATAGTGGGCAACGCAATCCACAAAGTTGCTTTCAGTTTTGTTTTTTCCAATTCCATGCTCTAAGTAGCATTCCTTGGGGGGCTCATACTTTGTAAGACAAGTAACTCTCTCTCATCCCCAAGGAACTGGAGGAAAACTATTTATTTGAGGAAAAACACATTTTAAACAGTAAATTTAAATCTCGGGCCAAATGTAGGTTGATAGAGTCGGAGGTGTCAGACTCCAGCCACCAGCGATCCCCATTTACCTAGCCCCAGGAGAACTGCTTTGTACTGGAGGAACGCAGGCTAAATCCCAATGCAGTGACGATGGTCTGAGTTCCTAGAGGAGACCACAGTAACTCAGAAAGCCAAAATGGAGAACCCAACCCTGTCTATCAACGCACATCAAATTCATACAAAACTTCTCCTTTGGTTTTATTGTATTTGGTGCTATTTTTATTGGTACGTCAAGAAGTCTCCTTTAAGTTTCAGACTAGAGATCCAAACTCACACATACAGAGAACAGCTCAATTCAAGAAACAAGTGCCACTGACACTTGCCACTGGGACCTGACAGGAAATGACCCCGGGCTCAGTCCATGGCTCCTCGGCAAGCCCATCTGAAACCCGCTCCGATGATAAAACCCAGACTCAAACTAACCAGATGTGACAGCACACGTCCGAGGAGTTTGCATGGGTGCAGCTCCACTAACAACACAGGTGAGGAACAGAAAGAAAGGGAAGAAGATGGATCTGCAGTGGCAAAGGGTATTTTTTCTTCTTTACATGTCAACAAGAGTTATGGAGGGTGCAGTGGAAAAACCAAAGAGCCAAAAATATTTTTCAGCAGAAAGAGGACCCAAGGGAGATCGGGGGAGGGAAGATGATTGTACCTGTCTCAGCAGGAAGGAGACGACATCTGTGGACTCCCAGTAGCTTGCATGGAAGAGATGTGGCAAGGCGACCGTTGGGAAAGCCGTCAGAGCGTCAGGACAGTAGAGAGCGTAGTCGATCCTTTTGGTTCCCCACCACTTGGCAGCAACTAGAAGCAAGAGACTCGTTCAAAGGGGGCTCACACGCACGCGCGGTCTCAGTCACAAACGGTATTTTGAGGCTCTGGCTCCTTGCTCCAGGTATGCCGGGAGGTTGCTCCCTGGCTGGTCGCACTGCTAAGAGGGAACAACTGACCCAGGTCTCAGTGTCTGCTCAACCCAAGGGAGGAACACACAGCAGCATCACCACTTGAGCTCTCCTTTATTTAAGCAAATAGGAAGGCACGAGAGGGCAGGTATTAATTGGCCATTAGTCCAGACCCTGGGGAAGGGGTCCAAGGCTCATGTGCAATGAGCCTGGGAATCCACGTGCCAAAATGTAAAACAGAAATGCATCTCCCCGGAGCTGTGGAAGGAAGGATGTGTGTGCTCTGCCCAACACAGTACATGCTCAGGCCATCTCTGGCCCTGCTTCCAACTCCTTTAGCTTCCACCAAGGAACAAAAGACTCTTTAGCACCCAGATATTGGCCACACTAGAAGAGGATCTGAATACTGGGAGCCCACATAAGATGCTAAAAGGCACCACAAGGCAGAATGCATGGCACATGCCACTAAGATTGGCAGTCCTGGTTGCCCTCCTGGGCTACCACATTGCAGGCAACAGAGACATCCAGTTGAGCTTCCCTGGGAGCACAGCCTCTGCAGCGGCCAACCAGAAAAGTATCTGGGAGTGCAGGGACATCACTGCATGGGGGACTGAAAAATACACTGGGATTTTGGGTGGGCAAGGTTACAGACAATGCAGAAGACCTTCTCCCTTGGGGAGTCAACAACTTGCACACAAGTAACCAACAGCCACCGTTCACCCATGAGACACCACCACACTTCAACGCTGCCCTGAACTCTGCCCACGCACACATCCTTTCCGACTCCCTAGCAATGAGCACGTTTCAGCCCAAAGCCACAGTACCCAAAGGCGTGGGCTGCTTTCCAGCAGCGAGGAGGAGTCCTCAACCCCTGCGTGCTCCAGCCTGGAAAAGCAGCCATGGAAAGAGAAGGTGGATCAGATCAAGAGAGCAACAGGAGGAGCTGTGTTTGCATGCAGGTTCCAAGCTGGGGCTCTGACACAGGCTTTCTCAAGCTTGGTTTTTCTCTGTGACAATGTTCCTTTTTTACAGACTTCCAGGAAAGTTGCCAGGTACAAGGTCCGATCTAACAAACCCCTTGTTAGGGGAAATCTAGCTGGTGATGAGCACTGATGCTGAACTGAAAAAAATGGACCCACCAGCTCCTTCCAGAGACCTGCACAAAGCTCCCACCACAGCAACGTGCAGAAGGTCATGGCATCAGCAGATCCCCACGGCCCAGCCCTGGCTGTGCTGAGTGCCCAGGCCACCCTCGTCCTAACGGCCCTTGCTTTTCTGAAGAGCCATGGGTAGGAGGAGGAGGGTGTTGATGGATCAACAAGGCTTTTCCACAGCACACAGGCACCTCCTCGCAGCCATTTCTGACTCCCTGTCTTCCAAATTGGCAGCTCCTGGTCATGTCCCAACCTTTCATTTCTCATGCAAGTCCCCAGCTTGGGTAATTTCAGATTCTTTGTAGGGAGCAGACAGGATTTACTCTTCCATGCTCAAAAGACAGTGGTGAGGGCAGAAACATTGTCCCCACAGCTCTGCCCAGAACTCCTGCTCTTGCCAAGTTGTTAGCCGTGACTGATCAATCTTTGTAGCAAGGTGAGAGAAATACTTGTTAAAATGCAACCAGAAATTGCAAGTGCCTCAGTGAAAGCGCATAGACTTGTTGTGAAGTTCTGTGAGTACCGAATGAGAGGAGGTCGAGCAGAGTAGATCTCTCCAGAATACCTGTCTTGATGTCCAGGTCGGGTATCCGAAGAGCACAGTCTGCAGCCTGACTCCATGGCCCTTTGAGCTTTCTTCCCTTTGAAGGGATTTCATGTTTATGCTGCCTACGTCTCTTGGACGAGGTTTGGGTAGGGGATTTGTGAGGGAGGGCAAGCTGGGACAGAAGGCTAAACCCTCTGCAATGATTAAGGTGGTGTTTGGTTTCTAAAAGGAAAAATAAAATTTAAAAAAAAAGCAGAAATCACAATTTATTATTATGGCACACACATGCCGCAGGCAACACTGGTTTCATTCTCCAGAAATTCACAGTGCAAGGGAAACTGCACCCTAGGGAGGGCTCCCGGGAGGGAGCCGTGGTTTCGCAGGGCACCTCTGGACTTCCTCCGGCTCTCCCTGCGGGATAAGCACGGACCACATCCAACCCTCAGCGCCGCAGCTTCACATCACCACCGTGCTAATGAGGTCGAGCGCAAGAGCTGCAAAGCCAGAGCCAGGGCCCAGAGGATGTGTCAGCACCGGGGAGGCGAATGAAGGGGCTGCGACAGCCCTTGGGGCAGGCTGCGCATCGGGTCAGCCCGCGCCGGGCCAGACTCTTCCTCTCCGGTCTCAGAAACAGGTTTTGATGGCTGTGAAGTGTGTGGAGGAATAAATCACACAAACCAGAAGCTAAAAAAAAAAAAAAACTGGGGAGAGTGTGGGGAAAGCAAAGAGAGGCAGCCTGCTGTCAGTTCGCAGAGGCAGGATCCCTCGGTTGCATCACGCGGGCCTTCAGGCATCACCCCGGTGTAAACACTTCGTAAGGAACACCCACCGCCCCCCGCTTCCCCTCCCGGCCAGCCGAACGCGGCAGCTCCCCATGGGCGTGAAACCAGCACAAAACAAACACCTTTTCCCCCAGGAGCCTTCTTCCCAAGCAGATTCACATTTAGCAAGCACTTGGCAAGATGTCTTAGGGGGACAAAGATACATGGGGAGTGCGGCATCAGCTCTCGGATGTGCTTTGGGAAAGAAAACCTCGTTTGTTGGAGCGCAGGTGGTTTATTCCTGTTGCCGAGTGTTGCCTCAAACAGGGCAAGAAGTTACGGCGGCCCCTGACCGGTGCCCACAGACCTTCAGTAACACTTGCCTCGGGGAGCGCTATTAACCTCAGCAATTAATTATGAAGTGAGTGTTCATAGCCCTGTGGTCTAACACGCCAGGAATGGAGTATTTCTAAATTTCTGCCACCTTCTGGGACAAGAGTTAGGGCTGAAGGGGTTTTTGGTGTTTGTTTGGTTTTTTTGATTTGTTTGGTTTTCAGTCTTTTTTGGTCTGAGTTATCAGAGGTTCCTGAGGACACAGACTGTTAAGAAGGGGCCAAACCATTAACAAAGGCTGTTGTTCTCCACTGTATTAGCTGGGAAGTTACACAGGTCTTGGGAAAAATAACAAATAAAAAAAAATCTGTTTTATTCCTCATTCGGCTCTGGGATATGGGTCATAACTGGCTAACTCTCTGAGCTGCCCTGCAGGCTACAGAAGAGCTGAATTTCTAATGCAAAGTAATAAATAACCCAAACCTGTTCTTCCCTTTCAGCATTACAGAGGGGCTTACTCATCCCCATTTTTGTGGGCTACATTTAAGTGATCTGCATCAAGCCACATGCCACATCCTGCGTTATCGATCTGGCAGTGCTGATCCCTACCAGTTCTGCACGACTTATCAACGGCAGCGTAGAAACATCCCTTTGGATTAACCCTCACCACGCACAGCAGCCAAATGGTGCTCAGAGTTATCAATGTTATATTTTTTTTTTTGAACAATTTATCACCAGCACGGTCCAACATGCACAACACAGCGATGGCCCCTGTATTATAATCGCATATATCAGCTGTTCCTCCAGGGGATACGATAACACGCGGCGCTGACTACGACAAAACCGGGCAAAGGCGGAATAATTCCAACTTTTTGTTATAAATGAAAAGCATAACCCCAGACAGATGGACAGAAGCTGCGTGGCTCTGCGTGGCGCTGAGAGAGCGGTGCGGCAGCGAGCGGTAGTCTCGGAGGGGGTGAAACACTTACTGTTGGCTATGTTGGAAGCAGTGTAACTGTCTGCCATTCCTGAGACCTGGCTGGCAATGCTGATCTCACTGGCTCTCCGGAAGCCCCTGAACTGAGGGGCTGAAATGGGGGTGGACAGGGACGCGCTTTCCATGAAGACGGCACCATGAGACTGAACAACATCTGCTACAAAGTTGAAACAGGGAAATCAAAATATTAGACCAACAGACAGAGGCTGGGCAAGATGAACTCGAGGGGAGGAAGGAGGCAAACAAGGCTGGTAGGCGCAAAAATCTTTCAGAACTGATTGGAATGAAAAATAAACCAAACCAAAAACCCCCAGCATTTCATCGGAGCTCTGGTTTGAAAAGAAAGCAACCACCACAGCAGGCAGAGAGACATGTGGCTGGAGGAGCAGTCTTTGATTGAGAGAAGCAAAATAAGTAGCTCAAAAAACAAATCCAAAACCCCAAAGAAAAATCCAGGCAGACTTATTCAAGCAGCGATAACAGAAGCATGTGTCATACATACAGATGTGAATATACGCAACTTCATATATTCACATCAAGACAAAATAACCAAGGTAAGGAGAACAACAAAAAACAACCTTAGAAAGGGGCTGTTTGTTTTCTTGAAACATTTAGACTTAAATGAACATCTCCAAGATAGAAGCATTAGTGCAAAAAAAAAAAAAAAACACCACCTTAAAAAAAAAACCACCCAAGAAAACCTTTTCATGCCTGGCAGGGACTAAATTTGAACTTGTATTTTATTGCTAATGGATACAGCCAACACTCGTTAAAGTAAGGGCTATTGAAAGAAAGGAGTCTGGTGCCGAGCACTTACATCTCCAATCGGTGTTGGCAGATCGGGGAGCGCTCAGTCTCTGTGAAAACAGAGCTTCTTTCGTACAACGTGCAAGTCTGGATTTTTAGATCCCAACCTGAGGTTTACCAAGTGTGGCCTAACCCTTTAGTACATAAATACAGAAAAGGAGGATTTAAAGTCATGCTCACATGGACCTTATACATGTATTGGAGGGAAATGGACCTAATACGTGCAGGACTGGCAAACCCAGAGATGCTGAAAGTCACGACAGAAATCTCTGCATTTCAGTTTTCTCCCTCTAACAGCGGTGAGAGCACCCAACCCCTCTGTGGACGCTATGAGGCCGAATTAAGTGTCTGTGGGATATCCCAAGATCTGCACTGCAGAAGATTTGTAATGCCAATACCAAGGACTTCACAGCAGGCAGCACCGGTATGACACTAAGGTGCAAAAGCAAAGCTACTTACTAGCATTTTAACATTGCCCATCTCTGCTGTACCTGAGCAGCAGCATCTGAACTTTATCCCCAGGTATCAGACAGGGCACAGGTTTGCACCCAGCCAGGCAGCAGATGCCACGGGGAACGCAAGCACGTTGCTCCCACACACCAACATCCTCCACTTATTTCAGCCAGTTTAGATATCCTTGGATGTGATCCCAGCATGCGGTTGACACGGGGCATTGTTTTGGCAACTGGTTTATTTTAATAGCGCTCTTTTTTGCTTGGGGCTACTGATTTACTTCCTCCGATCTCTCAGTTCGCAGCAGCAGTGTCTGCGCCCACACAAATCCTGCTGCAGCGGAGGGAAAGGGAACGTATGAAGCAGAAAATGTGTAGCTAAGTGTTGGCAAAAGAGTTCTGTTCTCTGCAGGGAAAATCAGGCCACAAGCTGCTTTGTGTAAAAGCTTCGTGGACTGCAAGATCTGAGCCTTAGCGGGAGCCTGACCTGATGATGAGCTGCACACACTGCCCACATTGTGCCTGAAAGGCCATTACCAGCATCACTTTCTCAGCACTTTCCTCCTCTTTTCACCTTGCCTTGAGCTGCTGGCTGTCAAGGCTGCTACCAGTATCCGCAACCCAGCCAGCCCCACTGGGCCAGCACGGCTTTCCTACTGCAGAAACCACCAGCACAAACAAGAGGAGAAAATTCAAGCGGAGACTGCACTCGGAGAACATGAGCCAAGCCAGGAGCTGGCTGTGTTCAACCCCACAAAGGTCTCAAGGGTAAAAAGGGTCTCGTTCCCATTGCTGCATGCCTTGGGACAACTCTCTCCTCTCTTCCCTGGTTGCCCCTTCCTCTCCTTTCCCTTGCTTATACAGACTGCGCGATCCTTCTGCAGTTATGCCCTTGTGTCACATCAAACGGGTGCCCCAACATGATGACGACCATCAGCTTCCCTAAACTTGGTCAGATGCAACGAGAGGTTTGGCTTTGTCTGCACTAGGCAAAATGCCAGGTCCAGATTTAACTAACACCTACCAGTGAAGCCTGAACTTCTTCCTCTCCCTTAAATATAAAAAAACCCATCTGTGGCTTGAATTAGGAAGCAGCTGGAAGACACGCTAAAGAGCATTACAGCAATGCCACTCAGGAGAAAAAGCTGGGCCAAATGCGGTGCTGCCTGGGTTGATCATGGCTCCGGCTCCCTTAGCGTGTCTACACTTAGCTCTGCCTCAATTTTATCTCCTTCTTCAAGAATCCAGAAAGTGGAAAGAGAGTAAAGGAAGAAACAGTGGTATTTTGGGTTTGCTCTTTTTAGTCAGTCTCGCTTTCCTGGGCCTGACTGGGGATTTTTGAATACAGTAAGTCTGAAGCAAAAAACTCAACCTTAACGGCCCTTCCAACACCATCCTAGCTAGCGTCACCGCGGGAGTAATTTTCACTCCTATAAGAGCCTAAACCATTTTAGCCTTACTGAACTGTTCGGTATTGCCCGTGTTGGTGGCGGGAGTCTGCTCTGCAGGGGATGAAGCGCTGGCCGACAGCAGTGCTCGCCCCCATGCTCCAGCCCACTCAGGTTGCTCTCATGTTTCTCCCCTTCCCAAGCTACACACCCTAAAAAAGGACAGTTTCTAAGAAAAACGAGGGCCAGGAAAAGGCAGGGCAGGAAATGCGGACAGAAAACCTGTTTTACACATTACTGCCCCTTCAGCCAAGCTTCCTCAACTCCAAAGCCGCAGTGACAGCAACTTCCAGATGAAACCCTGGGACCTGACTCACAGAAAAAAACCCCTAATAACGTATTTCCTAAACTCCATGTATTCTTTGCACCAAATACCTTGTGCAGCACCGCTTTTGCAATTTTGAAACTTCAAGGGGGCTTTCTTGGGAAGTGCGGTGACCAGGGTGGGACATCGCAGATGCTGCCACACCAGCACAGACTGACGCCCAGCCCCGGCAACCACTCCTGCTCCTGAAGGGCCACGTCTTCTGCATTGCAGAGGTGGCATCCCCAGCCACAGCTCAGGTCCTGACAACAGCAGGGAGGTTTTTCAGACAAGCACTACGAGCCCAGGGGGAAGCTGGATGGCTGGACCAGGACCAGCGGTAGCAGGACCTTCATCAAGATTAGCTGTTCGTTTAGGTCGCTAGGTAAGGACAGAGGTGCCCCCGGTTTACTGCACTGGCTGAAGTTACCTGGTACTGTGTCTGAAGGCAGACTTTATCAGAACGAGGAAGCTTCAGGAAGAGGAGAGCTGGCTCGAGCGGTGCTCTGAGCATCCTCTCTCCCAGCAAAGGACCTGCTCAAACTGCAGCACGCACACGTCGGGCCAGTGCAACGAACTGAGATTTAACTGCGCTTCCAGAAGAGGTGACACAAGAAGCAAAATAACTTTTTTTTTTTTTTTTTTTTTGCTTAGCTATGGTTCCTTAATACTCATTTCAGCACTGTGCCTTTTCATTTATGGACTCGTTTGTCAATGTTCTTACTAATTGTTTCCCACTAAGTGAGCGGCACTGGGCCATCCTCCTAATGTACTGCTGGCACTGAGTTAAGTCCTTGGGGTATCCGAATGGCAGATTTCAATATGTGCTATTTGCAGGCTGAGCTGTGGCACTGAAGCGGGAAATACTGAAAGCAATCAAAGATATGTAAAATTCAATAAAAATAAAAAAATAGAAAAGCCAGCCAGCTGCTTAGCACAGGCCAGACCCTGCTTGCACTGGAGTCACTGGTCAGCGCTGGGCACTCTGCAGTCGCTACCCTGAGATCAAGAGCAACGTAGATTTCTGTTGTACGTAAGTGTTTATGATTCTGGAAATTTCCCACAGTCCAGTGGCTGAACTGGGATTCAGCACTCGCTACAGTCAAACCAAGCACCGCTCGGCCACATTGTGCTCTTGACACGCAAGGTAAAGAGCAGAGAAGCTTCTAAAAGCTCTGTCCTGACAGCAGGAAATATCAGATGACAGCTAAATAGCATTTCATCAGTGACCTCCAAAGTGATTAATTAATAGTACCAGATCCTTTCCCTCTGCTTTGTTACAGAACATCGCAGCACAGGCAACATGGCAACTGCATACCGAAAAATCATCTACATCTTCAAAAGACAAAGGGAGAGACTATCTGGAACAGTCAGCAATGTTGCCATCCTGTATGACCACATAACATACTGGGACTGCTCATAAACAGCAAGGGTCAGCTTGTTAAAAAACAAGGCAGCAGAACCAAGCTCTCAATGCAAAACACTGAACAAGGGGTGAGAAAGGGCAAATAAGACACACGGGGAAGAAAAAACTAAAACAGAAGCCAAATCTTATTAAAACTGCAGATGTAGCACCAGCCACAACCAGAGTAAATTAGGCCATGCAGCATTTATGATGGAAAATAAGGCAAAACAAATGCATCAAACTTTGCTTTTAAGGCAGAAGTCGAGAAATTAATTTTAAAAAGCCAACATGTATAGCCACCTTGGGGTCTGAAAGCCTCATTCACTGTATTCAGCAGAGCCACAAGGAGTGTCCAAACGTGAAATACTCAAGGGGACAAAATCTGTTCCGACACAGACATTAATTAGACTTCTGGCCACGGTGCAGCGTGGCTGACTGCTGGGGAGAGACACGCTGCAGACAACCAACCCATTCCCAGGGGGTCCTGTGCACGCTGTGTGCCACACAAGCAGGGCCACCCAGGGACTATGTCTTGCTCTGCCAAAGCCTCTTTCCAGCAGCACAGCCACCACAGACAGAAAAAGCAAGGACATGGCAGCAGCCTTCCCTTCCAGCATCGACACCGGAATGGGACAGTTTGTAATCCCAACTCATGCTTTGCACGCTGGGTCTCCCCGACTGGGTATACCCAAGCGTGATCTCAAGTGGTTATTTCATGTGGCACAGCCTGAGACACAGTGTGAAGATTTCAACTCCGGGAGGCAACAGTATGATCTCCAAAAAGCACCCCAAGTACCCAACACCATAGACAATACAAAAGTGTAGATTACACACACTCAGCAAAACCAGCACTTTTATTGGAAACATCTTGCCAATTCAGTACGGGAACGGGGATACTTGTTTCCATGAAGCTGTCCTGGTGCTGGAGAGCACCCAGAGGGCTACTTTCCATGAGGAGGATGGGATTGTTCTGGATTGTCTCAACTAGAAGCAGATGGGGGAAAAAAAAAAAAACAAAACAGAAGGACAAAGAACAACAGACATGCGGCCACAAAGTGTTAACATACAAACAGTTACAACTGAGCACTTCAACTATGAGTCTTCAATGGAAGGACAACCTTCAAATAGAATAAAAGAAATGAAAACATGGGTGACTTTCCAAAGAGACTCACATCAGAGAGATTAACTGGTAGCAGAGGAGAGCACAACGATGGCATTTCAACAACAAAAGAAAAGGGAGTCCTCTTAACCAGCTTCTCCAATGAGCCAAATCCATAAATACCCAGCAGATCCAGAGAAATCTTTTTACTACGTGGAAAAAAAAGTACGCTCTAAAGGGAGCTTTACTTGAATCAGACTCACAGCCTACACAGTGCAAAGCACGGGAGTAAGCAAAGATGTGAATTTGATTTCACTCTGCAAGTTGGTTGTAATGAAACAGGGACCCAACATTTACTACAGATGGGAAAAGGAAAAAAAAAGTCTAAGAGGCTTTCTGAATCGTGGACTTTAAATAAGCTAGCTATCTGCACAAGGAAATATGCACAAGCAGTGTTACAGAAGGTTTTGTACATAACTACTTATAATTGAGCACCTGAATTTTACGTGATCACCAAATCATATAGCTTAATTATAGCAGCAATTAACTTTTCTGGAGCGCCCTACAGTGCACACTAACTTCAGGAGCAGTTTTGCAAATCATGGTTAGAACAGTCCTTCTGGGTAATGTGTAAATAATAAGACTGAAATTTTGACTCTAATGGAAAGGAATAGCCTGTTACTTTATGATAAGCAAATGAAGAGGCTTTGTCTTACATGAGAAGAGAATTTAAAGCTGCTTTTTTGTCAGTTTTATTCATCGTGGCAGAGCAGCATCTCTTAAAATAACAAGCCTCAAACCTGGAGAGGGTTTTGAAATCACTCTACCCTTCTCATAGTTGAGCTAATTGCTGTTTAACTCCTCTCCACTATGTAGCAAGTGTCTCTCTCAACACAGCCAACTCAAAGGTCTAGGGAGGCACAGCAAACTAGAGAGATCCCTGCTGTTGTACAGGCTGACAACCAGAACGCACGTTGCTCCGTGTCAGTGGGGCTTTTACCTCCGGCTTCAGTGAGAATAGGGAATTTGAAATGTATTTAAGAGGAAGAAGGTAAGATGTTTAGGTTTTATGGGGTTTTTTTAAGAAGGCACTTGCAGCTGATGCCTAGAATACACCCTAAATTCAAATTGCTTTTCAAGTTGCTATAGATTCCCCGAGCTGCTGTAACTGGACCGGGTACAAATGTAATTGTGGGTGGATCCATTTTTAAAAAGTGTTGCCACAAGATCTTTGCTAAATTTGACAAGTGAGTGGGGCCTGCAGAACGTATTTTATTCACTTTATTAAACATGGGGTTTAGTTTATGCCCATTTAACAAATCAGACATCCAGATTTAGCAACTGCAATACAATCTTTAAAGATACTGATACATAGGAGACCACTGCATTGCATTTTCAATTTACAAGTGATGCAGAGTATCACCAGAATTATTCAGCTCTAGATATGTATTTCTCTTCATTTAGTTCTGCACAATTCAAATATTAAACAAACAGAAAGCTACCAGAGCTTTGGGAAAAAACCAACCACCAAATCCCAATCTTTCTAGCTGGTGGCTTTGATATTCTACTCCGGTTTGCCAGCGTGATTTCTTGTGTGCTGTAACTCTAGTTTTATAGCAGAGACTCTTAGTTGCAATGTTGGCTTTAAGTAGCCATTGACTAACAACCTCTAACAAGGGAAAAATTACAGTGCAATTTTTCTTCCTGCCCCAAAGCCCCGACGCTGCAGGGAACCAAAGCTTCAGGTGAAGCAGAAAGGTCAAATTTAGTTCTGCACAGTGGTGAGCTTCCCTGAGAGCTCCTTGCAATGAGATCCTGCACTGAAATGGCAATGGACATGAGAGTCTAGGCACAGAAGTGAGGTGAAGATGGTAGGAAATATAACTTATTTTATCAGATCAACTGCAAGAGCACTGATGTAATGGGAGCTGAGGCAGGGCATGGTCAGGACACAGTCATTTCAAATGCAACCCGGTAAGACAAAAGGGCATGCACACAGCCATTTTAGACTTCGTTACTGCTGCAATTGGGGTAGAGCAAGTGAAGAGGCCACTGATGGCAGAGGAATCCTAGGTATCCTAGGAAGACAAAGTGTCTCACTGGCAAGGTGGCAAGGCACTGTCACCAGCCCCCTGATCTGCAGTAGCCTGTCCCATGAAAAAGCACAGGTTGCAACCACGTAAATCATCTCGTTATCTCCCTGTTGACTCTGCTCCTTCCAGTCTTCACTGGCTCTCCAAACATCAAAGTCCTCAACTCAGCCAAGTTAATTGTGTTTCACAAGAACCAGCTTGGGTCTAAGACAGAGACCTTCACAGAGAGGTCACCACATCATGTTTATCAGCTGCTGATGGCCTTTGTGTGACAAATGAAGGGTATATGGGTCACAAGGCGCTGATTTTGTTGGAAGAAAACTACTTTTCTAGTAAATCGTGAATATAGCTAACATTGTAGGGCCAATTCTCTTTCTTGTCATTCCCAATTGCTTTGATAATTTAATGTAAGTGTGGATATAACCCTTTAGACAGCTAATATGGATCCAAAGTGACTTACCCAGAACAGCAGAATTGCCATCACCCAGTGGGAACCTCTGGTATCGGGGAATATTAAAGGGGGGCAAAAGGTAGAACTTCCTCTCCAGAAGAGGCTCGAGGCGTGAAGCAGATGGGTCTGCAGGGTGGAACAGGTTATAGACCTGCTGACAAGCTGGTCTGAGCTGAAAGACTAAAAAGATGAAGAAAAAAAAACCCTCAGGTATCAAAAGGTTGACTGTTAGAATATTGTAAATATGTCTGTAAAAAGGAAAACTGTTGGGTTAAAAAAAAGTGCAATTTATCATCTCCCTCATCTTCCAGTTTAGTCAATTGAAACAATTTATTACAATATTTATAGACTCAAGAATTGCCCAGTATTTTTAATGTTTGGAAGTACATTGCAAATAAATTGTATAATCAGTACTGGCTAGAGCACAGAGTGATCTGCCTCCTTACGGTGCAATAAATATTATATATGAATGTTTGGGTTTTACCAGTTTGTCTCATCAAATTACTGGATTTGCAGCAGGAGATGCTTACACCATCCACTAAATGAGCTCAGCGGTTTACATCAGGACTTACTGTCAAGAGCTGGAATGACAGTTTTTCGCAATGCAAGAACCAGACCCAAGGGAGAACCAAAGAGGAAGAAGTCAGTGATCTCAAATTCAAACTTTCCAATATTTCCTCCATCCAACATCGTAGAGCTACTAGATCGCCTGGATCCTGGGTCATTTCTCAGCACACTAGAATGTAAACTAGGAAAAGAACAGAAAATAAAGTAAAAATTTTATTCACACTGTTTTTTTGTAATTGAAGGCCAGATAAGTGATTGACAGTGAATATAATTTCTATCTCTTTCATGAAGGAGCTGTGCCAATCAACCCACCATACCTCAGTACTGTAGTTTTACTACCCAGCAAAACGTCCCCCCAAACAATTACCCCATTTCATTGGTATAATTTACACTGCACAAATCCGAGCTTCAAGTGGGTTCATTTACACACTCCTATCTCCTCAAAATGTTTTTTTCTTTGAGGAGTCAAAGCCTTCGTTGGTGCTAGCAGAATAGTCATTTGCAAGATAAAATAACAAGCAAGCCAAAATTACTAGAGTAGCAGGGAAAAAAGCAGGTTTACAGTAATTCACCCATTACACACGTTACTGCTACACTTTCTGGTTGCCAACATTTGAGGTCCTTCCATCACCTTATTCTCAAACGGTACGGAAAGCTGTGCTTACCCGTTTCTTCCTCGTGGAAGTAGTTGGACAAATGTTATAGGATTGAAAAGGAAAAAGAAAAAAAACAGGAGAGGAGAGAGAAAAAAAAAGATCAAAATCTGCCAGAGGGTTTCTAATACCGTTGTACACCAAGTTTGCAGCACAGCTTCCATGCATGTTGTGGCATTCACTGGGGATGGGAATTTGGGGTAATTAACTCAGCGGCCATATGGTAAATTGTATTTACTGTGCACCCAGGACTCTCCCGTTTCTCTTCTGCCCATGAGGCCACATCTGTCAAGTTATTACCAAACTACTTCTCAACCCCAGCCCAACACCTCCAGGAAACTGTACTTAAAAAGATTAATGATACGAATCATGTCTAACTTCCCCCTCTCCTCTTTCAGGTGTCAAATCTCTTTGTTAAATTGAACCTGCGTGCAGTGCAGGCTGGGCAATATGCAGATTTAACACAGAGATTTAAATTCGCGTCTCGCTTAGACACTGTGGAAGAAGAATCAGGAACTCTTAAGTGAAAATCCCAGGAATCCACTCCCACGTTGGGAAGCAGGGCTGCTTTGCAGTCTAGATCTGGGATCAGACAGTGAGATGCCAGATGGGTAACACTAATAACCTGGTTCACTAAAGGGTTTCTGAGACTCTTCTGTTACCACCCAAAAAGTCATAAGCTGTGATTTCTTCTGCTCTCCAGGTTCTACAGATTCATACAGCAGCCTTGCTGAGTTATCGTTGTTATAATTAGAAGCGAAGAATTGAAGACAGATTACCAGCAGTGACTTAACAGGGTGTTTGCAAACACTTTTCAAAGCATCTGAACTGGTTCTATAAAATACATAGGATACCACAACAGTTGGGGCGGGTAAGAGGTTTACTGGCCTGAAGTCAGGGATGATGCAAATGCAACAGTCTCTTGCCAGCTCCGTGGCCACAAGTCAAAATCCCAGGTGGTCACCGCGTCTCCGCATGCAATAGCATTTGCTCATCAAGGCCACTTCTGAACGCAGCGTGCTGGCTGCCCGGCTGGGCAGTGACATCCCAGCACTGCTGCGCTCATGGAAACAGGGCTGCTCACTCCTCACCATCTGTAGCACCGGAGCAGTTGCTCGCACACACTCCTCTGGGATAGCCATTCAATAAATGAACAGCTAGAAATAGCCACAAATTGGGGTAGAAAAATGGGTTTCACTTGGACTTTGTTTTCCTGCTTTGGCAAATAACACATTATTCCAGAGACGGCACCTCTGCTGAACGCCACTCCCAACAGATGCTAAAAAACCTTCTCCTCATGCCACACTTAAGTATTCTCTAAAGGTGCACGCATGCACACGCACGGTACTATTCTCCCAGTTACCAACCGCAGGGAAATAACAAGCTTACTTATGCCAGACGTACGTGCCAAGGGAAGTCAAAACAGTGATGTCAAAAGCGAGAGGAACAGGAGGTTACAGCAGTGACAGCTAAAATGAGCATGTTCCCATTTCCGTGATGTGAACGAGCTTCCCTGAGATCACGCTGCCAAGATGCGCAACGTTGAAATACGTTTAAAAACAAGCCACCTTCAGTGAAGCTACAATTATTTTAGCTGACAAGACTGCAATGCATTAAATTTGCTCTGTGTAAGGAATACAAAGTTATTTACAACACATTCAGTTTTGCCGAAGACAGGGTGACAGCAACGGGATGCAAACGAAGGCACAAAAGGAAAGACTATCCTGATGGCAGGTGTGTTGTGGCAGGACGGGTGCAAGGGGTTTTTGGTGTATTCCACCCATCTTCCCACGGCATCTCTTCGTGGGGAAGGGAAGAGAATGAGAGCACTCATACCGCTAAGCGATTTGGACAGCTTCTCTCTTTTTACTGGGAACTTGATAGTCTTTTTAGCAATCAAAAGAAATGAGAGCCAAGGGGAACTCTGAATCCGTCATGCTCCAAGCAACCTACAGTGCCCTGTTCTCCCTTTAAAAAGCAGCAGATGTACTGTGTGCATTAATTAAACAAGAGCTTATGGATTTCAGAAGCAAATCAACTCATTTACAATAATACAAGTACAGCACAGCCAGAAATAATGTAGTTGTGCAGAAGGACTGAATTTAAAAATAAATGTGTGATTGTAATCTCCAGATGCTGCTCTGGCTTGCTGGGCATTATCCCAGGGAAGGGGGAAGGTCTGATACATGAATAAAAATGAGTGTCTTTGGCACAAGCTGAAATTTGCAATCGGCACGGACAGAAAGGCCCCCATACGCCAGGTTGCCCGTCTGCTGCGCCCATTAGGAAAACTTGGCTCTGTTCTGCCAATCTCCTGCACAAAGCCGCGTCACATCAGGGCTTGGTTTTTGTACGGGGAAAATCATTACTTAGTGACAGAGAGGCCGAAGGGGTTTTCTGCTGATGACTGTGCTGCTCAGTAATGACAGCTGTAAGCACAAGGTCCAGGGCCGGGAGTGATGCCCTGCCATCACGCAGGAGGGGAAGAGGTGAATCGCTGCACCCATACAGCAGCTTCAACCTGCCCTTTCCCTCTGGGAATCTTGCTCTTGAGCCGTGGGGGGAGACCCATTTTTGACCCAAGGTCTAAAAGTAGATTTAAAAAGATACAAACCCCTAAAAGAAGTAAAGGTGCACCAAGCCATCAGCGCACTGAACACCGACAGTCCTTGCCAGGCTCCCCCCAGGTGCTTCACGTTGGGAGCAGGTGCAATGGAGCAGGAGGGACGAGGACAAAGCTACTTGAAACAACAAACTGCAATCCTTTATCATGCCAGGCCCAGCACTTATTGTAAACTAGCTGTAAAACTGCAGCAAGATGCCAGCCCGCTTTCCTTAGCTGAGTCCGTGCCCCTGAGGTCAAGAACAAGTTGGAGAAAGAGCACATTTTTGCACGACTCATATTTTTCTCCTGTAATACAGGAGGCTGTTTTGATAAGGTAAGAACAAGAGACTGATTGCCTTTTATTAACCTGCTGGAAATAGCCAAGAAGCTTATTGTGGTTTTTGTAAATGCAGTTGTCTTTCTGAATATAGTATCTCCATGCACCGACGACATTCACTTTGATACTTTTTCTCTCCTATGAATCTTTTACAAAAGGGCCCCTGGCATGGCAAGACAACACGAGTCCCGGTGCTGGAGCAATGATTGCAAGTAGTGAAGGAGGGGAAGAAGCGCGGGACAATCCTTCAGCTCAGCACAGGGCAAAAGGAACGGCCTCAGACACAGTTGCAATGCGATAATGGTGTTTGCTGCGGGGGACGACACATCGGTCCCCAGTTCCTGGGACACGGGGAAAGAGGGATTAACAGGATGTTGCAGTTTCTCCAGGCCCACAGGAGGAAAAGGTCTGGGCTGTCCAGTTCCACAGGCTGAAGACGATTCAGTCAGAAAAAGCCTCTGGGCTCACAGAAGTAATCCCTGAACAATCAGCAGCGATGGAAAGACCGCTATGAAAGTTTCATTGGTTATGTTAACGGATAAATTTCTGAAAGTTCATTTGAAGAAGCTTAAGAATGCGATACTGGGGGCTTCAATAGTAACAAATTTGAAACACAATCTTGCTGAAACAGAGCAGCCTTGGCAGGGGACAGATACAATCCCCTGTCCCTGCTCCATCCAGGGGACTTGGGTCGCTTTGCCAAGGAGTCACATGGACAGAACAATCCTCACGTGCAGTGGAAGGTTGCTCCATGAAGCAGGCAACCAGCTAGGGTTTGGGATGTCTCATCCAGAGCATCCTGCCACCATGACAGCACAAACCTGCTCCTGCGACAGGAAAGGGCACTGCAATTCAATCTCACACTTCAACTATACCAAAATTAAAGGATACTCGGCTCAGCCCCACCTTCCCCAAGAACAGTCCAGCTAACTCAAAAATCATCTCTGAGAGATGCTTTGAAATTAAACCAACACTGGATTCCCAGTTCCACTTCACCCTCTTCTCTCACACTATTTCTGCATTTGCTTTATGATCTCCATCCTGCAACTGCAGCACAGCAAAAATGCAGTTACCCAACTGCCTTGGCTGTCAAGCAACAGGATGAAGGGTTTCTTGCCATTGTAATAACGATGCAGTAGAGCAGCTGGATTTGCTCACTGCCACTGAGCAATAGTGCTGGTTTGGTGTTTTTTTTTTTTAAATCTATACCCCTCTAATCTAAATTAAACACTTTCCTCCACCTTGCTTATCACAGGATGGTAAAGCAACACTCGGGTTTCACAGATGCACCAATCTCAGCTCCAGAGTATCACTGGTTCCGTTCCTTCAAAATCTTACCTTGAAAGAAAGGCTTGATGCTGCTTTATCGTGTCCAGTTCATAGGTTGATGAATCACTCCTTTTTCGTGGCAGCTGCTTCTTTGGATCTTCTCCGTTGCTACGGGGAATATCAATGTTGCTCCGGCTGAGGTGTCTGCTGGCTTCCAGATTAGAGCCACTGGAACAATAGCTGTTGTTCACTGTTATTCCAGGAGACAGGAGGTCGGTATCCTGGGATTTGAAAAATACGGATTTAGCACTCTGACAGCTGAATCAGGAATACACCCACATTATAACCTTCTCCTTCCATCCTCCTTTCTCCATCTACCCCAAGATCCAGTTAAGGGCAATACAGTATCTCAGACCAAACCACCTCCTAAGGGTGTGGGTGACGCTTCACACCAGGGGGTGAAACATCCCTGTTCAGAGCAAGTGCACCCAAATTGAGACACATATGCACCTTAAGAAACGTTTGCCATTGATGAGGAATAGAGTCTTTGTTGTTTCATGAAAAGATGAACCTACTTAAAACCCTCACTAAAACCAGGGGCCACGGAGGTGCTGTGGCCAGCAGACCTATTCCCAGTAGACACTGGGAGCCAGCATTACCTGGACACTCACAACGCTTCCTCGCCGACTGCTGTTCTGGCTCTCGGACACAGTCTGATTGCTGTAGCATAAGGCATCAAATCCCAGGATTCCTCCAACACAGTCCCCTACCAAGCAGACCTGAAAAAGGCAATGTCCCTTGACTTCAGTTCAGAGATGGCAGCTAAATGGAGTGCTGGATTATACCTAAGAAAGCTGCAGTAACGGGATGCCCAGTGCTTTCATCGGCAAATGTCATTCTGTCAATGAACTTCCACTCACATCCTGCGGACTCTCGTTAGCTAACATAGCTAATGTGTTCTGGCTGTCCCCACCAGCCGACTGGAGTGAAGTGAAAGCAACACAGAGCGCTGATCACGGCGCTAACTCCAGCCTCAGAAAACCAAGCTTGATTCCCTCCTTGCCAGCTGTCTGTGCTACTTCAGGCAAGCTTCCCCGTGCTTCTGTGTGTACCCTGAGGAGATTACGCTGTCCTGCCTCCATGAGTATTGAGCAGATAGGCACAAGAAAGCACTAAGAACCCTGGGTAGGAGAGAGCTGCCTCGGTCCCTGTGCACAGCGCTGGCTGGGAACAAGCTCGGAGTGGGTAATTCACACTACAGCAGCGCAATGAGACAGCTAGTCCAATGGCTCAAACCTCCTGGGGCTAGAGAGTCACTTTGCTCGCAGAGGTGCGAGGCTCTCAAATGGTCTTTTATGGGGCACAGCAGCTGTGCCATCTCAAAAAAGAAACCCACTTCTGTGAGCTGGTGAAGGTCCTTTAAAGACAGGAATACTTAAACAGCCTTAGTTTGCAGCGGGAGTAGAGATCACGTTTAGTAACAAAGGTAGCATTCCTGATTTGGAAAGGTATGTCATGCCGAAAATTGATTGACTTCATAGCTTTGTAGCTTCATTTCTAAACACAAGCTCAGACTTTGCCTTGAATCCCAAAGGTTCAAGACAGACCATAAGCAATAATCTCTCTCAGAAAGAAAGAAATGGAAGCACAACACTTTCCCATTGCAGCTCAACACTGTCGTGTTTCCATCCCTCCAGAGAGATGGATGAAAAAGAAAGCTTCAGAAGGAAATTGGTTCACTTGCTCTTCCTTTCTCCGTGGCTATTAGCAGCTGCTGGCTCACCTGGCCGTTGAATGACATGCCCTCCTGGGATCTGATGAACTCGCTGTAGGCCTGGTTGGCTCTGACAATGACTGCGGCTACCGCCTCTTGGTACTGCGGGGATGATGTTGCTAGCAGAGGGAGCGCAGCAAGGGGAATGTGGTCCTGGCTGTTGGACAGGCAGCCTTCGTCATAACTGTATGGGCTGAGGCTGGAGGGGGCAAGAGACATTAGAAATATTCAGCCTAACACACAAAGTGGGGAAAACCATTTGCAGACAGTACAGTCAGTATTGCAGTTCATTAAAAATACGCCTCAAGATAGAAAAGCCATTTATTCCACTGTGAATGGGTGAGAGCCTAATAAATCTTTCCCTCCCATCAAACGTAAATCTTCAAGGACAACATACTTACATTGATAGAACAACCCTCAGACAAGGAATTAAAGCCTTAGTATTTATTGGATTAATTAGAATAAATCAATCTCAGAACTCTTGCTTCATGATTACTGTATTCACTGCAGCTAAGTATGAAATCGAGATTGAATGCCTCACTAGTATAGTAATAAAGTGCGTTCTCGAAGCGTGGTCAGAGCTTTCAATACAACATGCAGAACATTTCAGGGATGCAAGAAAAGAAACACAAAACGAGAGTGAAATTTTATATGTTTCTCTCCGTGACAAAGTAGCATCAACTTACCTGGACACCAGGGAAAATGCTTCGGAGCAGATGGCTGGGCAAGGGACTAGCCTGATGGCAATGTGTCCAAGAGCAGCTGGGTAATGTACCCTCATCACTGTGTCAAACACTGTCGTGATGGTGTTGACATCCCCTTGCTTAGAGCTCTGGTCACCACTTCCTGAGTCCAGGATGTTCCCTCCATGGAGTACCAAGAGGAGGACATGGATTTTACTTGGCTGCATTAACGGCTGCACTGATTCATCCTAGGTAGGAATGAAAGAGAGCACACTAGAAAGGCTTATTTTGCAAAGAGGTTTTATTTGGTCCAAATGCATTTTATGCAAATTTTATCCCCTTTTCTCCTCCAACCTCACACACGGTGCGTACAATATATGCACTATCCACATCAAGTCCAGTTAGGGATGAGGCTAACAGCAGTCTGTGAAGCAAGGTATTTCAGTTTGGGCCATCGACACACAAAGATAATTGCAGTGTGAGCAGGACCACGGAAGGACAAGAAGTACGGAGCCTTTCTGAACAGAGACTGAAAGAGTTCAGCTTGATTTGCTTAGCAAAGCTACCCAAGAATGAAATGCCTGCTCTCAAACACAGTGGAGATGAGTAAAGAAAGCTCAGGAAGGAAGGGAGGCACTTAAGTCAAAGGACAGTGCAGGAGCAAGCACAAAAGAATCTAAACTGATCCTGAGTAAGTGTAGACTGAAAATCAGGTTTCTAAACACAGGAGATACAAGGGTTTGGAATAATAATATCTGCAGGTTTCTGGATAAGAAACTAAACTGACTTCAAGAGAGAATGTGCTTAATTTATGGAAATGGTCATTAGATACATCTGGATACAACAGCTGAGAACCTCACTCCTCCTTCCAGGTCTCACATCCTACACATGTGCATGCACAGATCTACACACAGCCTCAGCATAACTGACTGTCCTAAGCAGAAGGAATGCTGAAAGTTTAAAAAAAAAAAAAAAAAAAAGCATTAAATTGTAACCAGGTAAAACATGGCACCAGTAAAGACAATACTTGTGTGCGTTAAGGTGGAAAAATAAAGATATGAGATGGGTGTTGTTGCTTTCTGTTGGGGTGCTGAGCTCAGCTGCAGCAGTTGACAGGAAGACACATTCAGCAAAATTAACAAACGAGATCAAACAGGTCAGCAAGCGGCAAGTTACTGGAGAAAGAAGTCATAGGAAGAGATCAGTCATTGCATCAGCTTGCCTATGACAGAAGTTATAAATAAGACTTCAGATTTGCTTATACTGTTGCAAAAGAGGAACTGAAGAGAAAAAACTTCAAGACCCCATGACCCAAGGACTGGCCAACATCTGGCCGGGAGACCACTGCATGAACACAGTAAAGGTTTTTATTTTGGCTGTCCAGGTTGTTGGCTTATTATGTTGAATGAATTCCTTGCCTAAACACACAGGCTGTAGTTTGGGGGAAGGAAGGGATTGTGTCGGAACTCCAGAGTAGGCTGTCATTAAGTGCCCTGCCAGAACAGCCATAAGCCCAATCCTGATGCCCCCGGAGCAGGTACAAGACCATCCATTTGTAGTGGTCGCACATTACAACACAATGGAGCAGTAACTACTTTTAATATCTATATACTACCAGGGCTTTCAGTGCTTATGGCTTCCGTACAGACTCAAAATCTCCCACCCCAACACCTTTGAGATATGTGAGAGAACATCCTGGGCAACTCCTTGTTGAGGCAGAGAAACAGCCATTGGGAGGGGGTGTAAAAGGGGCGGAGGGCAGCAGTATTTTCCATTTGGCAAACTCTTTTCATTTTAGCATCTTCAGTCACCTGTTGTCCTTTGAGCAGTGACTGAGCCCCTGACAACCTGCTGGTGGGAGGAAAGCATGCCCCAGCACACATTAGCAACCTAACAACTAGCTTTCATTTTTACCAGATGATATTAAAGCATGTCTTAATACACAGCCCACCAGAAGTATTAAAATTCACCTCCAAGTCTGTAATAAAGATTTTCCAGACCTCCTGCATATGAATGGTCTTTAATTATTTAGTACCATTACACCGTATTAATGCCTGCTCTTTAAACCTTCTCTGATTCCAGTTCACAGCGCCTGCAAGGTGAACTTTAGCCTGGCTGGAGGCACGGGAGGAGCACTCTCAGCATCTCAGCACTACTTTTGCTTTCAGACAAATGTTTTAAGCGCTCATTTGGAGAGCAACATGAGTCACCAAGCTCAGGTCATCCGGAGGTTTATCAGCAGTTTTTTGGAGGTGCCTTTGTCTTTCAGTTCATTAACCTCTGCTCTTGAAGGAAGTGGGGAACATGCAAGCAACTGCTGATTAGTTTTGGGGTGGAGGTGGCTATTTAGAAATTTCTTGTAAGATCCGGAGTCTCTTAAGACATCTGATTCTTGAACTACCTTTTGGTGATGGAGGCTCTTAGCCTGAAAAATCACTGCAACAGTGGCTAGGAATTTCATACTATTTTAGTAGACTGTTTGTGAACAACTACAAATAACTGTCTTTTTCATCTCACTTTGAAGTCTGTTCTTTTCCTAAAATGAAGGCAGAAATGGGAAGGGATTGAGTTTGTACAGCCCTCTGAAGAAGTCAACAAGTTTTCCACACCATCTTGAGCTCTAAGAGAAATCTTAGGGCTGCGACTTGCTTATCTTGAGGTAGTTACAGCCATTCCCATCCTCAGCCACCCACTCTCCCCGTGGCCCTTGAGCTCTCAGTCTATTATGGAAAAGCAAAACCACCAAGAACTTACGGCCTGACACACAGAGTAATACCAAAAACCACACCCACAGTCTTTGATAGATCATGACTTGACTTAGGCAGTTCCACAGGCACTCTGCAAGCGGCTACATCATCTCTGCAGCACAGACATGCAGATGTCTTCAGGGCAGGATGAGTACAGTACTCAGTAGGACACTGAATTGCAAAAGCCCGTATATGCAAGTCTAGAAAGCCGGGGAGGTGGTGCTATTTATTATTCTACCCAGAGCGCTGATACAGGCTAGGCTATAACTGGTTGCCAAACAAGACCCTGAGCAGCTCCAAAGAGTGGGCTACAGCCAAGCCGTGTCACTTGGACTATCGCAGCTGGCGCTTTGGTGCTGCGATAACACAGCTCTCCTGCTCCCACGTCCATGCTAGCTCATTCAGCATTAGCAGGGTAGCTCTACCCAGCAGTGCCTCAGGCAGCAGTTATCCCCACAGGATTAGTATTTTTTTCCAGCTGGATACCTGACGCTGCCTGCAAACTACAGAGCGTTTTCTATATGATATTCAAAAGACGGGTGAAATAATCCCTTAAGCCTAGCCATGAAGTACACAGCATGCCAGCGCGGCTCCGAACGACACGCAAAGACGATACACTGCTCACAGCAAAAGGAACCGTTTACCCCATTCACCCCACGCAGACGTATTCCAGCGACAAAGCATCTCGTTACAAGAAACCAAAGCACTTACTTCAATGATGCTGAGCCTCTCCACGCTGGAGCCAACGTGGTACTCTGCTGATGTCTCATGATACAGATCACCTGGAAGCACAGAGGTTTAAAACATCAGCACTGCAAGATGCCATTTGGCAAAGATGCTCTTCCATAAAGACACTGTTTGTGCCAATGCCGCCCAGCCTCTTCTGCCTCATATCTCCTTTATTATTTCATCAAATTGCCCTCTCCCTCCCGCCCGCCTCCTTCCACCTGAGAAGCCTGGGCAATACTGGGTCACTTATTTTCCAGCAATTTCTCATCACTTCAGTAAGCGCCGAGGACATTAGCAAGCTCTTCTCTCATTACAGCGACCCAGTACCATTGCTTTATTAAGAGTAGCAACAATGGAAAATCCCTGCACAACTGTCAGAAATGATTGGTTTGTGGGAAAATAAAAGGAATTGCTTGAACTATGCTGGGGGAGCAGAGATCTGATGCATTCATGCATCTGGTGCGTACACAGACCGACTTTGTACCAGAAAGCCTAAGTGTCATCTTCTACCGTGCCGCTACATGAATCGATCTGGCTGAGGAACTAGCTTCCTTTCAAAATTTCATAATGATGAGCAGAAAATAAAACAGAGGCAGATACAGACAAGAACAAAGGATGGAGCAATAGGAAAGAAGAGTCAGGAGAAATTCAAGACGGAGCTGGAATATTTCATCATTATACGAGAGAATCCTGGCTGTCACACAAAGGAGCCTAACCAACATGGAAAATAAAAGACAATCAAGAGCCATCCCAACTCCCACTGGGCAATTCTTTTTTAGCAGCGCTTGGCAGTCATTTTTATGCTCTGTCTCAGCTTCTCCTTTTGTGAGATGAGGATAACAAGTTTTACCTTTTTCAGAATGTGGCTGTAACAGTTACCTGGAAATACTGTAAAATATCACATGCAGTTTTTACTTAAAAAAAAAATTACCTTGGACATCATCACATTCAGGGGTTTCAATTTTATCCATCAGATCATTGGAACTCCATTTGGTTATTTCTTTCGGGAACATTTCCTCATTGTCAGACAAGTCCTCTTTAAAAAAAAAGAGATTTTTTGAGGGTCACACACACACACAAATAGGTATACGGACAAGAGCACAGAGCAGAATTTTAAATAAAAGTAAGGTCCCATAACTCTATGCAATCTTACAAACATTTGGATGGCTTAAGTCACAATAAAACACGATACTTTACCAGCTTTTGTTATACAGAAGCCAAAGCACCTTTTGAAAAGTAAACAAAGTGTTTTAGTTGCATGTTTTTAACAAACAAAACTCCTAAAGCATGAAAAAAATAACATGGATTTTTAATGCTACCATTTCAGGTACCAGTTTCTTGCCGTACTTTCTGGTGATGCTAAAGCAGGCAGAATACTCCAGTACGGGAGGGGACAAAGCAACGTTTGCTGCTGGAATCCTCCCAGACCTGTTTGAAAGCTGTGGGATGTCTCCGGGGAAGCAGTGACAAGGATCACTATTGTGAATAGGACTGAATATGTAAAAAGGCATGAGTAATAAAGGAAACGTGAACTCCCCAGGCTATCTTTAGCCTGATTTCCTTAGGAGATGAGACTTGTTTGACCACACTGAGTGCATATATCTGCCACTTCCCTCCTACTTCAGGATCTTCTGAATCCCCTGGCTCAGTTCAACTACAGCTGATAAAGAATAACCACCCCAAAAATACTATGCTCCTAGATGTGTAATTAAAAGGAAGAGACATATAAAGGAGAGAGCCTATAAACCACCCCACAGTAGTATCCGGACATCAGAAAGATGAATAGCCCTGCTCTGTAGCAGACATCAGAGGAGTTAGCCCTCCGTTCCCCCCTAACCTGGCTGTGGGGCGGGTGAGCCTGGCAGGCAGGCTTGCACTTCGTGCTGCTGGGCTGCAGAGCCCTAATCCACCGCAGAGAAAGCCTGACACGGGCAGAGTCCAGCCTTGCCTGTCTGCAGGCCTTTGCCGGTACATCCGCACGGAAGCAAGCAGCTGAGCCCCGCGGAGGCATCACTAAACAGACCATTAGCAGCCATAGCACTGGAAAAATTCATGCCAGTGCCCCCACCGGACACCCCACGCACCCACCCCCATGACTGCTGGCCTGGGCTAGGTTATCCAACACGTCCGGACTTCTCCCACGGGAGGCTGAGCTCCCTCTCAGCCCAAGCCTGAACACAGGGTGGCCAGTCTGGAGCTGAGAAAGGGCTCACAAAAATGTTTATGTCAAACCAGAGGATCTCTGAGACGTCAGCAGCCTGATGGCTCCTTTATCGGGTGAGAGCACGGACCAGCGGAGCCGGGCAGGGCACCCTCCAGCCTCCATGCTCCATGCATAATCCTGGCAGGTTCCTGGGAAGGAAACAGAGCCCAGGGCTCCCACTTGAACCCACGGGAAGCCAAACAACAGCAATTCAAGTCTTATGAAGATGCCTTTGGTATGGGTTGCTGGTTCCTTTTTTTATTTTTTTCTCCTTTCTCTTTTCTTCTTTTACATTGAGGATGTACCTTTTACTGTTACAGAGGTTAAGTGCTTTCTAATTTATTTATTGTTCTGCACTTAGTATTTCTTTCCTGAAAATTTTAGGCTTGTAAATTTAATAAAGCATTATAAACATAATAATAACAGCAGTAATTACAGATGTCTTGAAGATCTAAAAGCTGTAATCTTCAGAGTCCTAGACCAGGATTCCCCCTTTCTTGTTGCTGTACAGTTACTAAGAAAATAATTAACTGGAAGAATCCTAGGATGGGTAACAAAAATATTATGAAATATATTTATCTTTTCAGCAAATCTGAGCAATATCTTAAAAAAAAAATGAAGGGAACTAAGTGCAGAGCCAAGCAAAGACCAATTATTTTTAGGAGTTTCTATTTACACTTTGACCATAAAAAGAGAGTGACCTGGAAACTTTGCATCAGCATGCCATTTCCCTTCTCAGCTATGGAAAAAATTTGAGTAAATCCCCATTTCCCTGCACAAGGGAGCGCAGAGCTACCTGTCCAGAGCAAGCAGAAAGCACAAGCGTGCAACACACATGCTGCCAGAAAATTAAGAGGAAGATTGCACTCAAAGCTCCTCTAGCAACTTAATCTAAATATTAAACTTATTTCTTTGAGAGGCTTAATTACAGCCCTTATTGCTGCTCAAGTGATCATTGAATAGGATATTTCTCCTGTTATTAGCATTTATTACAGTATAGAAATTAGATATTACTGTATTTGTCACTATCTTTACCAGAGTATGCCAGTGAACGAGGATGAGTGGGAGCCCGCGACAAGAAATCTTCTCAGGCTCAGGTTACGCCCACCGCACTGCGAGGAAACGTGTGTGTATGTATGGGAAGCCCTTCTGAGGAACTCTGCTCGGCGTTGACTCACATCCTCATCCGTGCCAGTTCCCTTGGTACCGACCCCGCAAGCCTCCCCGGCAGGATGAGCTGCAAGCGGTGCTTCGTCCCTGCTCACGGACCTGGAGCTGGGACGTGGCATCTGCGGGCCAAGGGGCGACAAGAGGTCCCTCCCGAAGAGAGGGCTGTGTTCAACAGCACACGCATCACGGCTTCAACTCATAAGCCAAAATCCCATCGGGCTAGGCAGACTTTTCAAACCCAACTGTGCGGATTGCGGAGGACAATCTGTACGTAGATGGAGACATGCTGTGCGCTAGCAGAAGAGGAGCTGCTTTTTCTGTTAGCAAGCTCCTCGAAGTATTACAACAGAGGTGCCGTGCGACTGTGGCACAAGGCTCATTTTTGTTAATCCTCCTTCCCAGGCCTGTTAGGAGCACATCAGGGATTCCCTGGGGGCCTGGAACCCAGGCAGAGCCATCTCTATCTCAATTTTATTACCGAGTAATTAAAAAGGCAAAAAAGAGCGTGGATAGCAATGACGCCGTTTTGATGACTCACTCCTCTTTACTTGTATGTATATTGCTACAATAAATCCCTTACACAGGTTTTGTAGATGCTACATAAGTTAATAAATGGAGACACTTAAACTAAGTTGGCTCTTCTCCTTCCAGGCAAGAGACACATCCATCCCCTGACTTGCACGCATCCTGGCCACTAAAGCTGCTATTGTGCAAGTCACTGCTCCACAATAGCATGCCACTTTCTACCCCAGAATTTGAGATGCATGCCTAAATACTTGATGCGAGAACTCTTCTGGAACACGGTACTACTCATTTTTTGAGACTGAGCTTTAGCTGAACATCAGTGAAATTCTGCTTTACAAAACTGGGGCGTGATCTTCTAACAACTGCATTTCACAGAAAGGTCACCAACTTCATCAGCACACGTTGTGCATCTAACTTAGATTAGCATTACCAGCCGAGAGAAGAGTCCATCTGTTGTCAGCAGAGATGGAGCCTTTCAGGCTTAAAGATGCATTAAGTACAATATATAAAATGAGTGCAGTGGAACAAAGCTTCTTCACACACACATGCACAGAGGAAAAAAAACCAAAACACAGCTTTCTCCTAATATGGACAGTCAAAATTACTTTAAGAATCCTGGAAATCAACACTGATTAATTTTGGCACCTTAAGTACCTTGCTGCATTCATTATTGTATTTCTTGAACAGGAGAATAAGGAGTTAATAAAGGCAAACTTGGGTGTCTTCAGGCCCAGACAGGACAATTAATCATACCTTCTACCGATTAAAAAATAAATTAGAAAAATAATCAGTCATACTGAATCAGAATCATTACGACACATCCACAGTCCAGATCATATTGCTGAATTTTACCCACATTCATTTGCACCAAATAAAATACAGCTCCAAAGGTTAAGACTGTTCAAGATCCCTTCAAGTAGATCACACCGAATCTGAAATGTTGCTGCATTAAATATAAGAGTCTGCTGGATGATGCTGGTGACGCTCGAAGAAGCTGCACTGATGCTGCACGTATCTTGGTTAGAAAGGAACAGAGTTCAAACAAAGCAGAAAAAGTCTCGCTTCCTTCCCCGCTCACCCCCCACCCTCATGCCTTCCGTTCTCTTACCCCACCATTTCAGGAAACAAACGATGGTGATTTAGGCTCCACATACCATGTGCATCAAAGAATTCATCATCTGAGCTGTCATCTGAATCCCTGGCAATGCTCTGCATCCTCCACTCGGAGATACTATGGCGTGAGGGACTTGCTGGAAAAAACAAAAAAGCCTTATGCGATACGCTACATCGACAAGACGGAGAGTTCCCAACATGATCTTTGCTGGAGGAAGAGTCGTGTGTTCTCTATGAAAATTCACTGCTGCAATATTAAAAACACAAAACCCCGATGATGCTGGTGTGATGTCAGTGTACCGCTTTACAGATCCTGTTTGTTTACTGTTGTTAGAACCTGCCAGCAAGATGCTACATTAAAGCAAGCTGTTTGTATCACTCTTATGCTATTTTGAATGGCAGCTATTTATAATTGTTAGTAGGACGTGCAAAATCAGCTGGGTTTTAAAGTTTGCAATTAGGAAGGAAGCAGGCTGATTGGAAGCTTTCTTCGTGCCTCTAATCAGCACACAAACCATGCCTCTGCTTCACTAACTTTCGGGTGGGTAGCTAAGCAGAGCAGCCTGGATAGAAATAATCTGTTTTCTGGAAGGAAATTGCTTCCACACAAATTGGATTAGAGATCTATTTAAACTTTAAACTTGAATGATTTAAACAACATGCTATCCAACTACTTCATAGGGAGCTGTCAGAGCGGCTGTCCTGACAGCGAGGAGAAAACCCAACGGTCCTTTTGTTCCTGTTCGCCCTCCTGTTCTCACACCCACCTGCTTTTCATTTTCCCCTCCAGAGTTGCTCGTGCTAAATATAAACATATTACCTTTTTTTTTCTTTTTTCTTTTTTCTTTTTTTTTTTTTTTTTAGATATAATTTAGCAATGATCCAACCTGAGCTCTTCTTGGCTGAACTTGTTACAGAACAGCCGCCTGTCCAGAGAACGACGAGTGATAGGGTTTCTCCCCTCTTTCCGATGGCTCTCGTGTGTCACACAGCGCGCACAAAGCGCTTGCAGCAGCCACCTAACCTAACACTGCAAAAAATCTGAGGAGACTGACAAATTCTCATTTAGCATATACAAAGACGCTGAAAGGTTCTGGTTACTGTGACAGCTGCACAAGCCGTTTCGTGCTATTGTTGTAACAGTATTAAATCTGTAAGTCAAATTCTTCAATTTTTGCTACGCGGGTTGTCAGATGGAAAGAGGATGGAGACCCTGTGCAGAGTCATCTAATTGCAGTTCAGCCTTGGCTCAGCAGCCCCCAACCACCCCACCGCCCACCCCTCAGGGAGCAGCAAGCGAGGAGGTTGGCAGAGCAGAGCTAATTCACGCTGGAGTGACGTCAAGGCACTCGCATAATAGTTGCTAAAAATAGAGCATATAATAACATATGGGATGGCGACGAGGGTCCTGCTATCACCAGAGGTCTCGCTCAGATGGTATAGAAAGGACCGAGATCTTTTAGAGAAAAGGCGTTGCTTTTTTCAGCTGGAGGTAGCGGTAAGTCGAGACAGCCCTCCTTGCTTCCATATGTTAATACGCTGCCAGCATGAAGAAGGATTAAAATATCTGCATGACGTACTTCCCAGCACATCACAATTCATTTCTTTCATTACTTTTTCTTGTAAAAGCGGAGACATTCTGCAGTTTAAGAGAAATTCATGCTTTGCTACCAGTGAAAACCTTCGAGTGAAATCTTAAGAGGTCTGAAAAACTACAGCTTCCAATGAACATGTCAGCTCTGGAAGAGGGGGTTCATAACAAGGAGCATAATGAGAGATGGGCACATCAATATAAAATCCTGGTGCAAGGAAAGTAGCCAGCATTTTTATCTTTATACAATGATTTATGAAGCACCTGGTAGGTTCTTCCCTGGGGCTCACTCCAGTGAGTCATCGCGAGGTAAAACTACTGCTCATCTCTCATTCACCCCATGATGAAATCAGTGATGGAGTGGTAAATAAAAATGGAGACTCAACTCACAATATTTAGTGCATACGAGAGATGGAGAAGCTTCACTCACCCAGATGTCCCCTTCCACCGTCACTGGAAGAAATGCTGCCCCTTGGGGTTTTCAGAAAAATCAAGATTTTTTTTGCCCTCTTGCTGTGACAGCTATTACCCAGCTATCAGCTGCGCTCGACTAAAAGGAGAGGGAATTGCTGAGGGTTCAAGCCTTCTGCCTGTAACTCGCTGAGGATTCACCCCTTTGTACAGAATGGTCTGAGGAAGGGAAGAATTTAACACAGGAAAAAAAAAAAGGTGACTGCCTAGGGAGAGGTGAATGACAAAATTCAGGACTCAAAGCTGAGTCCTTACAGGGGCTTTAACAGCAAAATCCGGAAATCTTGCTGAATGGTGTTTAAAAGGGAATACAAACACGATCCATGGTCCCACCTAATCCCAGGCTGTGAGGTTTGGTTTCTGAACAGCTATCGCACATCACCACCAGTGGAAAGCAGCAGCCCCCACCCACTTTTCTGGGGGGTTCTGCTTTAATTTCCTCAGTAGCTGATGGAGATGCTTCGCTGTGTGAGCTACACTGCAGCACCCATGGAAATGAAACAGCGTGCAGGAACGTGTAACCCCAGCCACGGAGCACGGGGTGCCTGCTGGACCTGCCTCCTGGAAAACAAGAGACAGTTAAGAGTGACCCACAGCGGGGTCGGTTTCGTGCCACAGCAAAGCAGCAGACATTCAGAGAGGGAACACCACTGAAGGATCGGGCCTTAGAAAAGCCACCAGTGGCTCTTGGATAACAGGGACTAACTCTCTGCGCCACTGTTTGTCATCTTCTGAGACCCAACGCTGGTAGCCAGCTGCTGCCTGCTCTTCTACTGCTTTTTCAAAGTTATTCTGCTTTTGAGATCGGCAAGAATTCTGCCACGTGCCACTGAGTCACAGTTATGGGATGACTAGAAACGTTCCCAAACCCATAACAGGTCACCTGAGAAGACTCAGCCTCCAACAGCAGCAGAGAAGGCCTCTGAGTTAAAAGGACTCACAGGAGAAATATGCATTGTCCCAAAGGTGCCAGCCACGAGGAGACATGGTCATACCTCCCAAAAGCCCAACGTCCACACAGTTCAAGTCATCATCAACATCTTACCTCCTCTCTTTGAAGATCGTGAGGACTTGGAAGACGTGGACCACTGCTTGGTGAGTGATCTCCCAGAGGCTGTTTCGCTGTTACCAGTGGTATCCTCTGTGTCAACAGGAGAAACTGCATTGGCTTCAACATCCTTCTCACCAGGAGTGTCTTTGACACCGTGCTGCTCAGTATCATTTTCACTGCAGAATTGGGCCATCTTCTGAGCCAGCATCAGCTGAGCTTCTTTCTCCAGCTGCCGGATATCCTCAATGGTGAGCCCATACCATTCGTCCTGCCAGCACCAAGCCTGCCGATGGGCACGGACCATGACCTTCCGCAAGCCTGCAAAGCCAGAACATCCCAGTCACCACTGCTACAAAACGGCAGGAATCGATGCGTTCCCTTCCCCAAAACCTCAAGACATCGTGCCAAGGATATTACAGTGGCATCAACAACACGATGCTATAAGCTGCACTAAAGCACTTTCATATAGCAAGAATCAGGATGGCAAATCAGTCACTTCATATACTTTATCTCCTCAATTCTTGCTAACCAACCATGCATGGAAAAATTAGCCAGTCTTCTGTGACTGCTTTTAATTTGGGAAGGGATTTCCTAATTCTGGATCCAGGACTTTGCTCTGTGACTGCCTGCTCCACCAACGAGAAGCCAGGCTCAGACCACAATTGCAACTCCCATGAAATTCTGGGAAGTTGTAACATTTGGATCCAGCCCTCAAAGTGAGGTATGCTCCCAGAAAGGGGACACACACAAAAAAACCCAAAAAAACCCCACAAACCCCAAACCAACATCAATAACAAAAAAACCCACTGTTTTGTTTTGTTTTTTAATCCAGGAGACTTTCAAGTGGTTCCTTAATGAACACTACATAGCCCACCACAATTGTTACATGATGGAAGCACATCCAGCATCAGCAGTGCTAAGGTGAAAATCTCTCTTTTCCTTGGAAACCTGGTTTCTGCACCTGCTTTCTATATATCAGCGAAACAGCATCACAAATACGACGTTCTGAGATAATGGGATGGGAAGCAAAGTCAGGGAGGGAACAAAGATGCTCTATTTTGCAGATACCATCTGTCTTCTGCTGCACGAGAAAAATGAAGCAGGTTAAAGCCAATTTAAAATATTTCAACATATCACATATCTAAAAGGAAGAACCGTCTCAGTATCAACACACAATGCTCCTGACCAGGCAACAGAAACTCTCCTCCAAGACTTAAACTTGTTGACTAACATCATCATACCACCAAGACTTTTAAAACAGTATAGTCACTCAGGATTTTCGACCAATATTATTGCTTAAAAACTCATGACAGGTCAAAGCTCCAAACTGCTATTTATTGCTGATGGGAGCACACAGCAGTAATGGTGTTTTTAAAAGCTTCTATAAATACTGACGAACTAATCCTCAGGAGCCCTTCTGAAAAAAAGTAATTAAAAAAATCAATTCATATTGTCCTCCCTTTAATTACTGGGAAACTGAGGCAGAGATGGGTTGAAGGACATGCCAAAAGCAGCAGTGGGATTATGGATCCACAGCCCTCCGCTGCTAAGCCTGGAGCAGAGACATACTGTGCCGAAAAGCTGGCAGGCAGGGTAGCCAACCTCTCATTCCTGGCCAAAGACCACAGGCCACACCACCACCACTGCTATTACAAGATAGAGAGCAATCAACAGGCTACGTTAAAATTATTTAGGTTTTGGGAGCTGCAAATCGAGCTCTCTAAGCACCACCAAGAGCAACAATGGCCCTTGCAAGCCACACTCCAACACCAGGAGCATGGCCAAAGCTGGATGGTCCATTCCTAAGGTGTTTCCAGCAACGTTTGCTTCACTGTTGTACAGTAAGTCTTAGATCTCACTACTGCCATGGTTTCTGTGATCTTCAGCCTAAATATCTCTTTTGTTTTCAGCAATCACTTTTTCTTTTTTTTTTTTTAAATCATACAAAAAGCCAATTTTTATACAGTTATTTTCTTCCAGGCCTGGGCACTTTGTTTTCTGCTCTGCGCTTTGGTTAGTTCTTAATCCTGCCAGCCGTCACAAGTCAACCTATCGGGAGGAAATAACCATTGAGATCTGTAGCTAATGCGATGGACCAGCTCAACCTGAACTTCATTTGCACAGTAAGATTACAGCTATCAATATTTTATGCATTTCTCTGCCTGACCTTCGGAAGGGAGCTCCATGGAGGAGAGACAAGTTTGAGCCAGCAGACTGTGACCTTCTGGGGGCTGAACAACGGGCCTCGGCAACCTAATTCTGTTCAACCTTAGCTGAGATTCAGAGTTATTTCCCCCACCAGATCACTTTTTGCAGAACTACAGGAGAATGTTTTAGCCTCTTCACCTCCCGTTACGATTCACAATCCTTCAAGCTTAAAAACAAAGATTAAACTCCCATCACATCTACACTGAACGCCAAGAAAACATTTCCCTTGCTGTAATTCAGTCCCCAACACCACAACCATCCTTTGGACTTCCACATCGTCCACTTCTACCTTGCTTGAAACACCTTGAAACCACACTGTTGTGATCAGACACAGAAGCAAAACAGCCCGCTCGCTCTCATCCCAAGGCTTCCTCTGTTCCAGGGCTCAGCAGCCTCTGCTCGTGCTCCTGGATCCAGCCTTGATATATCAACGCACCAGCTCCTCAGAAATCCTGTGTAAAGGCACAGATGCCACCGACCGCATACCTTTGTTTTAATGGACTAACATCATAGGGAACATGAAAACCCTCGGGGGGTAAAAAAAAAAAGTCTCCTGAAGTTCCCCTCTGCCTTCTCTCACTTAATCTCTTAGATCACCAAAATCACCTGTATTGCTTCCTCCCAACCCACAGACCTCCCCACATCTGCACCGCTCACATCACTTTGATTAGACATTCCTTGAAGCCTTGTTCTTTTGAAAACAGGATGGCATTACAGGGCTTCGTGGCTGTTGTGCCTCTATCACTCCCGATTAGTTACGTAGTCAAAAAGACGGATTATTTTCCTAGCCTCTGGCCTTCACCTGGGATGTGTCAGCAATGCAGCATTTCTCTTTCTCAAGCACAGGGAGAAACCCTGGAAGAGAGTCAGACTGTCCAAGTACAAAAGAAATTGAAAAATAAAAGTCATGGCTTGCAAAAAATATCTCTACTGCTAGGGATGGAAAACTTGAGCAGTCCCTCGGTGCACAGCAGTGAGTATATCACTGAATTAATCTTCAGCCTGCAGCGCTGAAGCTTTCCAGTAGGCAGCAGAGACCCAGAGGATGCACCGTGTGCCCCCACACAGCTATATGCATTCAAGTTCCAGCTATAAATGACTGACCTCACCTGTCTGGACACTGCTTCCCTCCTTGTGCAATGGAAAAAAAAAGAATCAAGCCTTAAAGCATTTTTTTCTCGAAAAGTTAGAGAAAAAACAAGCTTTTTATTTGAAAAGTGAAAAGGAGGGGACAGATCAGACCCAGGAAACAGATTGTAATTGGGAAAAATTCTCTTTTTAACAGATCAGAGATGCCCATCAGGAAGTGCTGAAGGCATCTGTGGTCCAGTTCACTTTTATTTTTCTCTCTGGCAGGAGGGGAGGTGCAAACGTCTCCTGCTCAGCCCAAGAAGTCCCTGTCCCACCACACTCAGTCCCACACACTGTGCTTTCAAGCCGTGCTTCACGGCCGGCAGTTCGCCTTGCAAGCCTGTGGCATGCTGCTCTGGGTAGCGGGAGCTGGCCAGGGTGACAGGTTGGGTGCAGCATCCCACTGGTCACCTTATTCTGGGTCGGACAGAATGCAACAAGCCCAGTGGAGGTAAGGCTCCAGGCAACGCAACGCTCCTCCATCCCTCATGCCCCCATCTGCTGCAGGGTGTGTGCTTCCTTCTTGGCCACAGAGCAAACCAACCCAGCAGTATGGAAGAATTGCAGGGCAGGAGATGGTCTCACAAAGAGGTGTCTCTGGTGTTTAAAAAAACCCCAGGGAAACCACATGCACAAATGTACACACGCAGACTGAGTTCAGAAGTACCCATCATTGTGGTGTTGATTTAATTATAACATTTTCCACTGCGTTGTGCAGAAAGATCATCTGTGAAGAGTACAGCAGGGTGCAAACGTTTAAATCACTTGCCTTTCAACTCACCACCTCAACAACTCTGCTGCAGAGACTGGTTGAATCCGTGAGGTGCTGATTTGTGTAAACGATTTGCCTGCAGGTTGCGGTGTTGAACTTAATCTCACAAAAGGAAGTGTAAATGACCATGAGACAAGCCAGGACAGAGAGGACTCTTCAGCTGAATTTTAAAAGGTTTTGTTTATAGTTCTGGGTTTGTTTTTCACATTGAAGTAAAAATAGTAACTGAAACAAAAACTCAATGCAAAAAAAAAACCCCAAACCAAACCAAAAACCCCACCACCAAATCCTGCCCAAACCCCCTCAACTATCCATATAAAGCACCTGTTCAGATACCTATTGACTACGTACCCAGTGGCAACATCCCAAAGCATTTTATAATGCACTCAAAATTTCCTGGCAGCAGATAAAGGATGCCCGATTTCCCTCATGCAACACCATTTCCTTGATAGTCACAACAGATCCCATAACCTCATCCGTACAGTTCTGATTGTCTGAATGTATTCAATCAAAGGTAACCTGCAGCTCTATCTGCTTGCTTCCCTACCTTCCCTTCTTCCCTTGCTCAGACCATTCATGAAGAAAAGCCTGTGGTCACATCTGCGTTGTGCTATCTGCAACCTGCCTACCCTTGAAAAGACTCTACCTGCAGGCCCCAACAGGCAGTGCCCTTCTGGATGAACTTTCCATTTGAGGGCTTAAGTGAAACAGAAGTTCTGCAAAAGAACTTTCTAAAACTGCTCCCGCTTTATCACTGTGCGCAATTTGGGCATATTTAGCTTAAGACGCACTGGCTTAGGCAGAGCTCCAGTTACTGGGATGGGAACCCACTTTGCTGTAGTATATAATCAATAGCCCATACACAGTCAACATACTTGTTTAACAGCAAAAGAATCATGGCCCACGTGCACCATTAGGAAGCAAGTGGGAGCAGAACATTATGCAGTGCCAGTCCAATCAAACTTCAATTCTATGGGAAAGGAGTAAAAAAAAGCATACAAATATTACAGTCAAGAAGACTAATAGCCCACAATGTTAGTCTGTGTCTCAGGCTGTCAAAGCACTGAGTAACCGTCCAATTAGTCATCAGAAAAAATGGCTGTTGCACTCAGTAAGACTGAGAACATTTCAACACCATCTCCCAGAGTTACTCCCTCTGTGCTCAGTAGCCTTTCTACATATTGCAATCCATCCGTCACTTAAGTCAGACATGTTCTTCTTTCAAGCCATTCTCTAATTTTAGTTTGCATCACTAAAGGACTGCTCCCCTCCTCATGCAGAGTTTGGATCCCGCTCTTGGTTTCTGCCTCGGTTCTTTGCTGGCTTGATGACCCTGCACAGAGAGCACTGTTTCCCCAAGAAACAAATTTGCAGAAGCTAGGAAGAGAGGAATCAGAAGAAAAATGCCAAGGATGAGCTGGGCCACAAGAACATCTCTGGCACCTAAGCAGTGTGGTCCACTGTCTGGTTGCACAACACTCAAAGGTCTCCATCTGCTTTGGGTCACCAGTTGAAAACCCTCAAACTGGGATCAGCGTATAAGCCTGCTCAGTCATGTTGTAGCCCACATCTTTCCAACTTAAACATCCTCATACCTTGCTATCTTTGGTACACGTGCTCTGGCACTTTTCCCACTCACTAATGGCTTCCCCATGGCTATCCCGTTGCAGGGGAAGGCTACACATCTTCTGTAGATACGCAAGTTATCGCTTTTCACTTGCTCAACTTTGTCTTACCTTAAAGACTTTTCTGATTTTATGCATCTCAACCACTTTGAAAAACAGTATTTGCCATCATTATAACAGAGTGGAAAGGCTTTTGAAAGGCAGACAATGAGCTGGCTCGGCTCTCCGCAAAGCCTCAATCAAGAGGAAAATGGCAGGCAATCTTTCATGAAATACAAAAGAAACATTTCTAAAGGCCCACAGTTTAATCTATGCCAAACACCTCTGAACAACTGGAAGAGTCACATGCTTCTTTTCCATTTAGCAGATACAATGGAGTTGTCATTCTGCCCCCATGTTTTGCAGTATACACTAAATTAACCCATGTCACCAAAACGCTGAGGGAGTGCATTGCAGAGAGCCACTTGTAATACAGTCTGTAACAGGTAAAAACTTCCATCTGGGGTAAAGTAAAACCAAAGGAGCTTTAAGAAGGCAACCTGTGACTACTCAGAGTGGTGCGCACTATTCTCCACTGCTCTATCAGTGTTTTCCACAATAGCTCTCAGGAGCACGATATGACTGAAAAGAGCTATAAAATTACTTAATTATGCTAGCATCAGGCACTTCAGAGAAGCTTTGCGTATCGAAAGGACAGCTGTAGAGGTCACGTAGGAGGATTTACTGTGTACAGAAAGCAGGTAGCATCCTTTACACAGCCTTTCTTTGGCCTTTTCTTTGCCTGAGGACAGCTATAGCTCTGCACTTTTTTTTTTTTTTGAGATGAGAATGCTTCTTGAAAACATTCTTTAAGTTTTCCACCTGGCCATAGATCCTGTCTCCTGTGGCAAGGCTCAGAAACCGTATCAGTTGGGTTATAGATTTTCTGCAAAGAACAAATTACTGCCAACACAGCTACCACCTGGACTGTCTCCACTTAGTTACTTCTGGGACACAAACAATACCTCCTTAAAAGCATTGACCTAAGAATGATTCATCAATCAAAGCAGCACATTTACTCACAACTGAGAGCTGTCGATGACCCATGGTGGGTTATAGCACAGAGAGGCGGGGAGTCCTGAACACCGCAGCCTGGGGGACAGAATGTTTGGCCACACAGAGACCCACCAGTGCTGCCACAAGGCAGGGAGAAACCAGGGACACTCCAGGAGGTTGTTTTCTGGAGCCACTTAAGACTCAGAAGTGAAGCTTATTTCTTTGAGCAGGATTTTGTTCACAATAAAGAAAACTGGCAGATTTTGAAAATAACCTGGCAAAATTTAACAGAGAGAGAATTTAAAAAGAGAGAATGCAAAACCTTGCCTACACAGGACTTGAAGCCCTTTCAGTGGCTACACGTTGTTTGGATTCATACATACTATGATTATAAGTGACAGAATAACATGATTTTTTCCTGAACTGATCCACGGCTCTGCAAAAGAGTAAGTGGATCCGAGAATTTCTTCACAGACATGTCTTGGGATACGATACATTGCACATACCTCACCTTTGTGTTTCAATTCAGAAATGACATTAAGGAGTTGACAGAGAACTTTGCAAGACTATAAATGCTCACCAACATCGTGGATAAATCGCTCGATTTTCGACTGCATCCCCCAGTATCTGAACTCGACTTTACACAGTTTATATGCACACATGATGGGGTATTTCCCAGGGTTGTTCTTGTACTCTTGAATCCAGTCTTCTGAGAGGGGGCCTCTTTTAGTCTTCACTGATTTATAGAGCTTTGGATCCTCCTCAGCTTTGTATTCATGTGGAGGGATAGGATCTTTAACAATATCAATAGGATCTACAGAAAGAGAATAGAAACAGTTAGACATTTCCTTGTCCTGAACAAAAGAAGAAAATACCATTTTTCAGGAGTTATTTCTGTTTTAGTAAGTACCAGAAGCATTACAGCAATTTAGTTTCTTTTTACTTACACTTAAACAACTGATATTTAAATTGTTTATGTGTTGCTTCTGAGTAGTTGTCAGCTCTGCCAGAGGGACTAGTACACGTAGTTCCAGCAAACAGAGGCTTTGCTCCAAATAGACGTTTTTGCCTACAGTGACTGCAGATCCACAGCACTCTGGCAGATCTGCACATTCCGACTTTCCAGCTCTGAAAAGATCTTTTGCACATTCCATTTTTCAGCTTTTCTAATATCACTCACGGTGCTACAGCTGTCTCGTCTGAGACAGTTAACTACACCTGCCCTTTCTCAGCAGTGCTATGGAAGAGACATTACCCACTGAACGTCTTATTTTTGGAGTCCACCAAGTGGGGTTACTGGTAACTCCTCACATGCTATTGTCACACCAGATGTACTATAGAAGGCGGAAAGTTTAATGTAAGTCCAAATTGTTCTAATTAACACTTCACAATGGAGAAGTGGGAACTGCAGTGGGAGAGGAATGAATGAACATATTTTAAAGACCTGCAACCCCCACCCCAGACCTCAGCAGCAGCATCTGAAGTTTGAATTGAAGGGCAGGATTGCACTTCCCAAGAAATGACAGCTCTTCTGACACTTCTCAGTGAGGCAGCATGACTGAAGCCTATTTGTTCAGTATGAAAACCTGACCAGACAGGTTTAGGAGTGAGGACAGTCAAACTGAAGTTCAAAACAAAGAAGTTCAAATCAAGCAACACTGAAGTAAAATTGCAGGGGGTTGCTGCCATGTCCTCAAGGAGGCAGAGCAGCCACTAGATGTCCTTCCCCAGAGCTCCCGCTGTGGCCAGCGCAGCCTGGGACTGCCAGAAGTCAGCCCCAGCTCAACACTTCTCCAGTCTCAACAGCTTCAGAGCAAGGGATGCTTCAGTCCTGCGTGGCTGTAATTACCAGCACCCCCTGCCACGCAGTTAGGTCTCCAGCAAATGCCATGGGCACAGGCTACGACGGACAGCAGGAATTGCTATGACGCTTGCCATTCTCTGCCTGTTTATAAGATGTTCCCTTTTGCCTTTTCTCCTTAAATCCTTACATATATAAGGCTCATTAACCCAATCTTCACCTACAAAGTTGAAGTGTTAACTTGCATGAGGGCAAGACAAAAAGTAGAGGAAGGAAAAACGAAATACACCTTCATGTTTCAGAAGTGCAGGTAGGTATGATTTTCATATACAGAGCAGTATTTTCCTTTTCTATGGTTATTTCTACTTATTACCCCAAAAATCATTAGATATCTTACTCCCCTCAGGAGCTGCACAAATAAGACAGGAGAGCATCAGCTTCAATTTACAGACAGGGGACTCAAATGATTTCCATGTGATTTACATCAAGCCTAGAACAGAACTCAGGTGTCCTCACTTTACTTGGTGTAACCCTACCCAGCAGCCTGACACCAACAGGGGTGCAGGTGTGTGCTTGGAGCGGGGGGGGACAGGGGAGGGACAGGCAGATGGGACATACCAAGCACAAAAAAAAGCAGAATAAAGGAAAAAATAAAAGAAAAAGGCTATTCACCTAGAATGGTTTGTCTTTTTTCTGCAGGAGAAAGGTTGAACACGTTGACATGCTCTCCTGGATCAGTTTTGTAGTAGGTCTCAATATCAATAGAGAACTTCTCCACAAAAGGACACGTATACCTGAAAGCGAGAACAATGCAGCTTAGAGCAAATCCCACTCCGCTTGGCAAGCGGAGAAAATGCTTTCCTAAGATGTACAAAATCAGCCTCAAATCCAAGCCAGCCTTCAGTCGTGTTTTATTTCAGATGTACTTAAAATACCAACTGTACAGATTAAAGAGATTTTCTTTAATAACTTCTTAAGACAGGAGCTCGCCTTGGACATGTGGCTTCACTGGAACAGCTCTGGTTTAGTAAAACCCCAAGCCCGCAGCAAAAGGGTGTGCTCCCCATGAAGTGGTACATGGATAACAGGTGAGAAGATACCAACATGCCCCACGCAGTTACTGGAGACCCACATTGACCAGGAAACAACTTCCCAGCTGGCACCAAGCAAGCAGAAAGCTTGAGGGGACCACCAAGTCATCTCACTTTGCAGAGACACTGACAAAAACCTGTGACTTAATTTGACAATGTCTCCTCCAGGATACTATTATCAGGACAGACTGTTTTTAAAGGAGCAGTTTTCAGCAGGGAGATAACTTTTGGGCCCTCTATACTGACAAGTTATGTTATGACACAGATACTAACACAAGGACACCCTGGAAACGCACCTCTACCATGAGACAAGCAGAGCTCTTGCCTGAAATCTATGGCAGAATAAAATATGGACTGGTTCTGTGCAGCGCCAGGTTTCCTGGCCAACTGATTGACTCATGGGCATTTCAAGAGAATAGATAAAAACAGACTGGAAGTGGACTTTAATCACTTGAAAGTCAGACAGCTCCATTATATTTAGCCAAGAGCAGCTGCCCGTATGCAGCTTTCCCCAGACTAATGTTACTTGTAGGGAACAGCAAAAACAGAACTATGAAACTTTTCTAGATTTTTTGATAAAAGTCAAAATATCCATTAAAGCCTTTTTGTTATGAAAGATGACAACAATATCATACATGTACACCTGGAAAAGGGCAAATGCTCTAAACCAGAGTAACTGGCATAAAGGCTATTTATTCCAGGGTATCTGAAGTCCTCGCAGACAAAATCAGCTGAAACAAGGAGGTCCCCAGAGGACTCCCCAGAGCCTCTGGCTCTCTTTCCTTCTCAGGGTGAAAACCATAGGATGTAGGTTTGTTATTTTCTAGCTGAATGACAGTAAGATAGTTCCCAGAAAAGAAGCACCAGATTTATTTAGTAAGATTTTTCTCTCCCCACACTTTCCCCTCTAGAACAAATTAATCCTGTCTTACTTGACAGTGTTCAGCACGACAACTGTCCTACCACTGTGTACATTTATAACTTCACTGAGCTAGCAGATATCTGCAATGTTAAGTAGAACATGCAGTGCAGGATACAAGACTAAATAAAAAACATTCAAGATTTCCCACGCTTCGGTGGACAAAACAGCTCGCATTTTAGACCAACCAGCCACAAGTTCTCAAGTACATACGCAGTCAGCTCAGGCAACACTCGCACTCCTGAGATTAAGCACTGTGTAAGAATTTTAGGACTTGATCCTGGTTTCTCTAAAGGATATTACTGGAGATGGAAGAGGTGCCACTGCCACACAGAGTGACATCAAATTCTCTCTCTAAAGTAGAATCATAGAATTGTTTAGGTTGGAAAAGACCTTTAAGATCATCAGGACCAACCATTAACCTAGCACTGCCAAGTCCCACTGAACCATGTCCCTAAGCACCACCAGTTGAGGTCAGGCTGACAAGCCTGTAGTTCTCCGGATTCTCCTTCCGGCTTTTCTTGGAGACGGGTGTCATGTCAACCGGGACCTCCCTGGTTAGCCAGGACGAACCTCTGGGACCTCCCCGGTTAGCCAGTAGGGAAACACCTCTGGACATCTTGATAAATTTTACCTTGTCCTTGTATAAGGGTAGGCATTCCATGACTCCTCTTCGACTCGCAGAGCTGCCTTGGGCAATATTGACCGAAACCAGCTGGGTATGTGCATACCAATGTGGTACACTTTGTGAGTATACTGCCCGTTGCCTCCCGGTCCATCCATGTATGGCCTGTTCTCCAAGATCTCTACTCCACTGCCTTCCCCACATGTCTCCTCTCTGCTCTTTTTCTGAAAGGGAAAATATATCACATAGTTAATCCTTCCGGTGCATGGTACATACCAAGGTCTCAAAGCACGTGAACACTGGGGATGGTTTCTAGGACTCCTTTTGAACAGCACTTCATGCAGACAGCAGAACTGTAGCAGCACCCTGGCAGTAAAATTACCAAACCTAGAGATCATAAAAGAAAGATTTAGAGACTCATCTGGCCAACACAGGAACAGAGATCTGATTTATTAGGGATCCTGTAAAAACCTGGATTTGGACACTAAGAGACAGTTTGAATGGAGACCTAAAGACACATCGGTTCCTGCTCCTAGAACAGGTTACACACGGCTCTTCCCGAGAGCACACGAAACCTTGGCTCCAGATGTGAACCATGCAAAAGCTTTTTGTGCTGTTGGATCAGCGGATGACACGGCGAAGGGGAGTTTGTCCAATCTGGCAGATTCTTGTGGTGGTGTATCATACACACGCTCAGCGCAACATCACAGTACTAAAAGCCATTTTATGACCTAAAACCACAGGATTTGGGGGCTTGTTGCTTGTGGTCTGGCAGGGCAGCAGCTCTCCAAGAACAGCTTGGAGAATATGCTCTGCTAATTAAGATATTTAGAAGAAACAACCCAAGTTTGCCAGAATGCACACAGCACCCCCTGGCAGCCTCCATATTTTGGCTTATTTGTATTATTGTCCCTCATTGAGAAACCTGGCAAAAATTCCTTCAATAATAAAAAAAATTACTAATTTCAGTGCTTCTAAGAAGAGCTAGAGGCAAACCAAATATTTATTCATTTGTAACACATTTCAGCAGATTGGATGATGTATAACCTTCATCATTTCCAAACAACAGATTCATATTGTTAGTATTTTGAGTTTATTGTTTGCATTTGAGAGGACGGTACTTTGGAAATTAAGAAAAAAAATGGAATTTTATACAAGAATCAACTGTGAAATATAACACAATAACAACCTCTCATTTTTGGCATTCAAACAATTCAAAGGATAACATGGTTTAACAGAAAATGATTAATAAGATGCAAGAGATCAGCTTCTCGTCTTTTGAGGACAGGATGATAAGCCAACACAGCTATTTAGAAGTAAATAGTCTTCTTTTTAAAGAACTCTCAAGCAATTTTAAATTTAAACAGCTGTAACCGACAATTCTAAATAACTGACAATCTAAATAGTAATTTTTTTTCCCCGCACTCCACAAACTGCAATAGTCCTGCAAAAGAAAAGCACTTTTTCACAGTTTATATCTAACATTCAGCTGGCAGTTCATTAAAACACACATCCTCTTAAAACAAATTACTGTCTTTCGGTTCTTATATAAGCACTGACCAAGTCCTGTACAAATATTTATGACAATAACATTAAATAATCTTGATGACCCAAAAATCCGGTTAATTCAAAGGTCTCAGAAAAGGCAGTAACCCAGCAGGCATAGCGAATGTGTCAGACTGAATAATAGCACAGCATCTGCTCTGAACAGTTGATACAAATTATGGAGATCTAGAGTTTTATTATATGGCAGAAGCACATAGAAATCATAAGCAGAGGAAATACAGGCTCTCTTCGTGCCAAGTTATCACATGTAGAATCGTCCATAATCTGGATTTAAAACTCCTTTCTGGACTGCACGGCTACCAGCAATTCCAAGGCAAATCTGCAAGTCCTCATTTGGGACCAAAACATATTTAGGAGCTTTTCAATTTCCAAAGAAACCCACAGCACCAAGCGGACTCACCACTTCCTAGGACAGTCCCAAGCCAGACCTGCACAGAAGAACTGGGTCCCCAGATTTACAAATGCTTGTATTGAACTAGAAAACCAAAACACTGAAGATTTATTTTGTTTTAATAGCCATGGTTGATAGAAACCCTAGAGGGTGTTTTTATCTATTTTTATTTCTCAGAATGCAATTTCATACTCTTCCTTTCAGAGCTCCATCTGAGATATGCCTTATGTCTTGCCTTCATCTAATAGCTCTCCACCTCTTGAAGCTCTTCAGAGGGCTATGCAAGGGACCAGCTGCTTCCATGATCATAAGCTTGAAGATTCAAGATCTTTTGCTGCCGATTCTGACTTCAGCTCCCATCAAACAGATCAGCAGCAGCCAGGGAGCTCTCCTGCAATATGTGTTTCCTTTTACCAAAGGAACCTCACCCTGCAGTACCATGTCACTCTGGCTTATTACAGCTCCCAAAACATGCCGTTTTCTTCTGTTGCGTTTCCTGATGGATTGAAGATGAATCAAAGCACGAGGTTTCTCCCCAACTTGATCCATTTGAGAAGACTAAAGACAAGCATTCGAAGCAAAACCAGGCTCTGATGGTCTCCTGAAGTGTGACTTCTCCATGAGAGGAAGACTCAAGCTGGGGTGAACAGGAGACAGACACTTGCCTATGCCCTCAGTCCCCAAACAGCACTGTTCTGATCCATGCCCTCATCAGCATTACCTGTCTTTGGGGATGAAACACTCTCAGTCTCTGCGTAGGTTTCAATTGAGGAATCTATCTTTTTTTATTTCAACACAAGCAGAAATGATTTTCATCTGAAGCAGTTCAGAAAAACAACCTCCAATTCTTTCATAACTGTGGGGCCTGATCCAGGCTCAGGAGGACGTCTGTTCAATCCTTTCTGGTTTGAAGCCCAGCAGTTGTCATAGCCCAGACACATACAGCTAACACTGACGTTCTCCACTTTTCTTTCCCCCATTTAGCCAGTTTTGACAAAAATCTCTCTGCATGAAGACGAGCTACCTGGTTCTCATCCTACAGCTAGAACCCTGGTGAACCTACAAGATCGGCCAATTTTTGCTTTACATGAATACCTCCATAAGCAGCTTTTCCACATGACCTGGCAATGCACACACACAGCTTCTCAGAGCTGTCTGATCGCTGGAGATGTGATGGGTGGCACTGTGTTATGGTCCCAACACTTGGCGAGGGAAGGAAGGAGGGGAAAACCCAAATTAACTGAGACTCTTCGCGGAAGTTGGTTCGCATCCCACTTCTGATTTCTGGTTATTTTATTCACTTCTATGCACGTGCAGGAGACTGCAAACCCTATTCTGAGGGCAGTGTGGGCTTCTTCCTTCAGCCTTTCCGGATGACCAATTCCAGCCCACAGCCTCTTTCACCCAGTTGCAAGCCTTAAGCAAATTTTGGCCCTACACAACCCTCCTGCTTGTCACTTATCTACATAAGATATGATGAGGGACAGCAAGAACATCTTCTTAGATGAACGTGAAATAAGAGCTGCACCCTTGCACGACGAAAAAGTCAGAGCTGCAAAGTTTGTATCCCAAACTATCTTCTGACTTATGAGTCAGGCCAATTTATACTCAAAACACAACATAACTTATCACTGGGGAGGATAGTACGATCAAAGAAAAACTCCACACCATAAGCCCACACAAAGCCACTTCCCAGCCCTGCATGCTCTCAAACCTACCAGTTAGCTTGCTGAGAAGGCAACAAGACGCACTGAAGTCACAAATGACCAAACAAGTCATGTTAGAAGGTGAACTAATTAACAATTACTAACCAGTCACAAAGACAAAAAGAGGGTAAGTTTCTCAGACAATAAAAATAAAAACATCAGCCGCATGCACTCGAGAGACCAGGATGATACTCTGCACGTAAGTGGTGCTGTGAAAGTACAGCACTTATGGAAGTGAAGAGCAATTTGCTTTTCAACCATATAGCCTCTTCACATCTATTGTGACTCAGCTACAGCATGGAGAGGGCTTGTTACAAGGAAGCGGTCTGTAAACAACAATTAAAAAATAACCATTGATTAGGAAAGCATTTGGCTTGAAAAGTGTCTGGCAAGCCCTCTCCAAAGACTATCTGTCTGCTGGGAGTGGTAGATGTGCAGGCATTTTAGGGTCAGTCTGGAAGATTTCAGCCTCGTAAGACCCATGCCCCTGTGAGAAGCGGAGACTTTATTTAGCAGATTATCTGTGTTATCATCACTTGCTACTAACTGACAACACTATCTTCCCTCTGTAGAAATATCTGAGGAATGGTCCCCAACAAAATCAAAGAGTAGCTAACAGCATTTATATGCAAGTTATCTAAGCCGTAATCACAGTAAACCGTCTTATATTGTATTACAACAGGAAATCCAGTCATCCCTTTAGAAGTCCCTCTCTTCTGGTGATGACACTCCATGTTCTGCACAACCCCATCAATAGCTTTCCAGGACAGATGGTGACACAGATCCCTTCTAGCTAAAGTAATAGCATTAAATTACTCATAACAGGGAACCCAGAGAAGCAGATGCACCATGATTAGCAAGAATGCCAGTTACTTAAAGGCTTCTATTAAAATAAATCTTTTGGCACAGCAGCATAGCATGGGACACAGCACATGACCTCACCATAACAATCATAGAGGAATAATTCCCATGAATGTAATCTAAACATTGGGCTAGCCTAACCCCATTTATCATCTGCCCTTCACAACAGGAGACAAACGGCTGTAAACAAAGCCTTCCACTAGCAAAGACAAGTTGATCAGTTCTCAGATCTTCCATCCCCTTTCCCAGTCAGAAATGTGCCTCGCTACCAGCTAACAACATGCAGCACCTCATGCAAAGCCTTAGTCCAGCAAACTCGACCTGGCACAGCTGAGTGGGACCAGGTGACTAAATGCAACCTGTATGTTTTTCTAATGGCGTACAGCTCAGTAAAGGAATGACGGTTGATGGCAACAGAAATCCTCACAACTTGAGGTGTCTCACTAGAGCTGGAGGAACTGAGCATTCAGAACCAGAATGCATAATGCTGGATAAAACAGCTAAATGTGCCTTATCATATCAGCTGGAGATATACAGAAGTCAGGCTGTGGAAATTAAACTTGCCTTTGTAGTGTTTTGCTACCAACCCCAAAAAACCAACCCCACCAACCAACACTGTATTGCTCAGAAGAACACAAAGAGTAATATCCTAAACCAACAGAGTCCTTCTCCTTGTGTTTCAGCCCCAGAATAAAGCATGGGCTGCACACGGGCTCAGGTGCATCCACAGAGAATCTCTGCAAAGCCTACAGCAGCACTGCAAACGGCTCGGTGGTTTAGTTTCTCCCAGAGTTTGTTGTTAGGTTTTTTTTATTGTAACTTACTACTTTTGAGCACTGCAATGGTACTGCAGAGAACAGTAAAGACAGAGTACATTGCATGGTGATAACAGATGATCCGGGCATTGTTCTGGCTTTTAAAAATAGGTTATAGCTATAATCTTACCTTGTTTACCACTGATTATCGTTTACAGTACAACCCCTCAATCTAAATAACTTAGATAGTGATTACAAAAGGTTGGCATGCTTTAGCTTCATGATGAAGTTTCTTGGGGTGTTACAGCAATGTATTTACACAGCACCAGCGGCCTGCTTCAATGACCCCAGAGATTTGATTTGAGATTATTCGAATTACAAAGACTGTTTGGTAGACCTATTGTCCATGAATAACGAAGACACAGATCATTGTCTGGAAACAATAACGAGAAGACTTTTTTTGCGTTTTTGCCCCAGCTCGCATTTGGCAACAGGATATTTTTGATAGTCCAGGGAAATTCTTCCGAGAGAATTCATTAAAATAACACCGAAGACTTGGGATGTTTTTATCCCATTTAGACACAGATATGGATACATGAAGTTTACAGCTGGTTGATGGTTTCAGTTAACAATGACAGCAAACAAAGGCATCTGTGTAACCACTGAACAAGAACATGACAGCAAATATCCCCAGGGGATCCTGCTAACATATTTGCTCATACTGTTGTGGCAAGGGAGGCTGAGAAAACATTCTCTATGGCCAATTACTATTTTTTTATTATTTTGGATGCTAAGGCTACCACAAATGCCAATTAAGTCCCCAGAAACAGACTTGTCCTTTGGGAACCAGAGAAAGCCTAAACTGCCTCATGCAATCCAGCAGACAACAAAATGCCTGAAGCTACCTAGGATGCATGACTCCTGCCATCATTGGAGAGCTTTTAAGACCTGGTTTTGCTAATCAGACCTATTTTTAAAAGTTTTTCTGTTCAGTTTTAGAAAGGAAGTACAAAGGTTCCTAAGACGTAAAGGGTTGAGTAATAAAATTTAGGCTGGGAGAGGAATAAACTACTTGTTTTCAATCTCTTCCACGCATTAAGGGAAAAGTATTCCCAACTATATCCAGTTGGACGTTATTTAAGCTGACAGAGATTTCACTCTTCTAATTGATTTTCCAAAGCATTGCCTTCTTCCCATCACCAACCGCCTTCCTCGATGTGCTCCAGGCAGCTGCCTACCAGCCATCATCATCTCCTACCCACAGACACTGTGCAAGAGCAGAAGCTGCGTGTACTAAGAAGGTACCAGTTAGACTATGACTGGTGCGTTGCACACGATGGCCTTTTACAGAAATGCTGGGAGAGGTGATAAGTAAAGCAGCCTGTAAGCCTCAGCCATGTATCTGGGCTTATTGAGGCGATACTAGCATTCAACCACCACAAATAAACCAGCATGACAACAGATGCACAGTTTCAGCCATAGCTGCTGCCAGCCAGAATTAAACAGCACCTAAAGCCAGAAAGACAACGACAGAGATACTGGAAAATACCAAAACGTCCTGAAACTAATGCATGGTTTATTCTTAACACATTTTCCCAGCACAGGATTTTTTGTACATGGATAACATGTACAGCGGCGATGTGCATGCACATGGGTGTATCCGTTCTATCTTCAGCTGTCTCTTGCTGCGCTATGACTCAGCTCTGTGTTCTGTTAACCACTCCTTTCCAAGCATTTGAACTGACATCTAATTCATTACGAGCAATCTGCTTTCACCACCAACAACCTTCTGCCTGCTGATACAGATATCTGATAGACCAGGCACCATTCACGGTCAGTATTTACGGCAGGTAATAAAAATTCAGATCTTTGACTATGAAAACAAAATGTTGGTTTACCCTATAAGTAGAATCATACTTCCCAAACTGTTTTTTGTTGGTTTGTTGTTGTTTTGTGTTGGTTTTTTTTCTTTTCAAAATGTGTGTGCCAAAGACCTGAAACACTCAGTTAAAATGATATCACCATAATCAGGGCGATAGCTCAGCAAAAAGCTTTTTTCAGTGTGAAAGAAGGGTGCAGACGAGGTGGTACTATTCCACGGTTAGAGAAGCCATGGAGGAAAACTTCTGATCAGATCAAAACCAACATAATTTTATTGGTGCATAACATGTTCTAAGAGCAAACAGGAAGTTAGATGAATTAAATTAAAAATAAAAATTACCCTTACTGTTATTAATGCAGTAGAGTGCTGAAGTAGAACAGCACACACAACTTCTCGCTGTCAAAGGCTTTTGTGCCGCAGTCAGAGTAGCTGAGACCTCTCACATTAAAGATGATGGAATCAACAAGAGAGCACTATTTTGAAGAGGGAGAAAGTAACCTGAAGACACAGAGCTGCTGGCGGGATACATCTGGTACCCAGATCTTTCAAGCCCCATTTCAACAGCCTAACTGTTGTCTTCATCGGGCTTGAGTAGGAACCTTCACCTAAATACAGCGAAACAGTCCTCAAACGGGAAGACAGGGAAGCTTCTGTACTCCTGTTTTGCAGGAGTTGAGCACAGTCTTAATGGTTATACTGGAAAGACGATATTAAAGGTAAGCAGGAAGCAGGAACCCTGTTGCTCCAGGGAGGGGTTTCAATAGTACTTTTGAGCCTGCACTTTGTAAGGTACAAATCAGAAACGATCCACGTCAAGTTGGACTTACAGTCCTTCAACAACAAAATTGCTGGAAAACAGTAAGGGACTTGTGAGTTTTGTTCTTGTTACTCAAAGGCAAGGCTTACTCTGCCTCACCGTGCATGGTTAAGTTGGCACTATTTTAACAGGAAACCACGTCCAACTGCAACGGGAATTCCCATTCTCTCCAGTAACGCTATTCATGCCCTTTCAGAAGTTGTGGACACCACAGGACCATGTTTTTGTTTATACCATGTGCATCACATTATGAATGCAGGCAACTTTAAGCTGCAACATCTGTTTCCATGGCAATGGGACTGCATCAGCAATCCACTGGGTTTAGTTTAGGCCATCTTCACTCAGGCTTCAGCGCTGCACACAAATCATTACTGTTAACAGCAAACCAAGTGATGTCACTAGTAACCATGGTGCCCACAGCTGAGGTTTCCATGTGCCCTTTGCACTCCAACATGCATCCTTCACGCATGACAATTATTTTAATCCAATTAGTGCTGTTAAAAAAAAAATACATGAAGGGCCAGTGTCAATACTTATTTAGCAAAGGAGAGTTAGTTTGAGTCAACAAGATAATGATCAGAACATGAGGCTTTACAATAGCACTTTGACTCCTAGCCTCATTGCACGCGTAGGAATGACCTGAAACCCTGGGGAGAGTGGAAAGAAATCTGTTCCTCATCAATGGCTTTATTAATAAAGGCAAAAGAGCAGCTGGTTTAAATATCCTCCTTCTAGGTTTGATCACTGGCTGGGCAACGCACAGTGCTTCGTTCCATCTAGGCAATACCCCTTCCCCCAAACACCAGCACTTCTCCAGCTGAACGTAAAACCTGGTCTTAAGTGTTCCTACCATCCAGTCAAAAACAAACAAAAGGAGTCCTAAAACGAGAGAGAGAGTTTTAAAGTGTGTCTGTAGGGGAATCAGAAGAATCCGCATCTTGGCAGAAACCTAGTCATAATGCCATGAAAAGACTGCCGCTTTCCCGGCTGCTGTGTCGGATGGCCAAAGAGGACAGCTCTATCAATATGGAGACACTTCACAGAGACCTAAGACTTTGCTGGCCATTAGCACAGTCTCCTCCAGATCCACTCACAGCCCAACGAACCACCTTCACATCCCTGCCCAAGACTCTGCTTGATGATCTTAGAGGTCTTTTCCAACCTTAAAGATTCTATGATCCTCCTGACAGGTCAGAAATCCCAGCAGTGACTCAGCCTCAGCGAGGGTGGGGCTGTCCTACACGCTCTGCAGCTCAGGGGTCATGCTCTGAGCCATCAGGACAGGCAAGTACCTTTTGCCCTTCCCCCTCACAATAATCTGGTTTCACTGGGGATATCCAACCATATTAGCTTATTAGGTAGAAGATTTTGATACTAACCATAAAGTAGTTAGCATCTATCTTCCCAACCTAGTGCCGCACAGCTGCAATTTCCAGGAGCTGCAATCTGATCACCCCCCTGCCTGCAGCAGGGATATTATGGGGTTCTTCCCTCAAGTCTACCAAGCAAGAATTGGGACTCTAACACAGCAATTACTGGCCTTTTGTCCCAAGCTTCAATCACTGTGAATGCTGCCTCCAAGGAGATATTAAACACACAAGGAGAAAGAAAAGGATGTCACTCGTAAAGGGTCTTCGTGTCAGAGAGAAGCACATGTAGACCTGCTTTCTGACAGGAGATACGTTAGTGTCCAGGAGAACCTCGGTCTTTTCCTGCCACCCCTTCGCTCACCCGAGAGCTGAGGTGGGAGTCACAGCCCTTTGCACCGCATCCAGGCTGCAAGAACCTCCTCCCTCTGGGTTTCCAGCCCCAAATCCTCCAAGACTCTCAGCCAGCAGAAGCAGAGCGAAGCTGAACATGCAGAAGGCCCTGAAGAAGGGACCGCTCTCACTCAAGCAGGTGCAGGTTACCTGCGCCACATCTGCAGCACCATCATTCTTGGCTGCTTTTCTTGTAATGAAAAACACATTCCTAAAAAAACCTCTAAAAATTAAAAGCAGGACAGGTTGTCAGGAGCAGACTCTCGCAAGACAGAGCGGAACTATCCACAGCATCAATTTGTAGAAATGTTGTATGCACTGCATTATTTAGAATCAGGTCTAGATATTAATGAAGCTGTTTGTACAAAACCAGGATATTTTGGGGACAATCAATTGTGCAGGACTATAAATAATTTACAGCATTAAGAGAACCGTTCTCATGGCCACTCATTAATCACTCTGCCTTACAAAGACACCCAGTCACACTCCTATGGAGCCAGGGCTGGATGTGCCAGAGGCACATGAATTAGGAATCACTTTATTATGGAGATACCTCAAACTTGTTTACCCCACATACTCCATCTTTCAAAATGTCTACTACACTTCCAGCTCAGTATTTCATCTTACCTTGAGTATTTCCTTCCTTGTCTTTAAATGGATTTTTCACTGTATTAACTATTCCACAGACACTGTGAGAATTACTGTCCCTAGTTTAAAGAGAGGTAAAGCAAGTTGCCCATTATTATATTGCGAGTTGGAGACAAAATTTCAACTCTGAGTGTTTTGGACCAATTCTGATCCTCTGACCACATCCCTTAGATTTTAGGAACCCAACACAACTATTCACTAACAATAGGCTGTACGCTAAAATACTGGAGGACTGGCTTAAAGAAATCCCCACAGTTTTCCTAATACATAATTCATTCCTTAATACTTAATTCAAATGCCTTCAGGTATTTGAAAAAGTGAGAACCTAACCTGGGTCAACAGTCAAGATTTTGTGCACATGTCAGAAATCTTCTTTTGTAAGAATAAAAAATAAAGAAGGAAAAAAGGATTTTTGACAGCCACAAGCTCAGTGGGATTGCCAGCGCTGCATCCTGCATTAAAACTAGTACAAAACTGAAATTGGAAATAATTTCTGTGTTATAACCTTATCTCAGCTTCACTCAGTTTCGTTAGAGAAAGATACAGCCAGTTTAAAAACTGTTCCAGGATAATGACTATAAAACAAGAAAAAAAAATATGCAGAAAAGATGCTTGTTATTTCTGTATGTTTTCCCAAAATGCTAACCTGTATGGGTGACACTGTCACCTGTGCAAATTAGACCGCCAGTTTGGTAGCTCTGAACGTATCTGTGCCTCTCTTGTTCTCAAAGCTAAGCAACTGTGAGTGTCTTACTCTCCTCTTTCAAAAGGATGCAAGCCCTCATGGTCCCAAAGAAAGGGTTACGAAAACCAGAGGAAGAAGACAGAACATAGAAGTCACAGGTTTTTAACGCCATGGCATGGCATAGAAATTGATGGAAAAGCTTCAAACCAGGATTTTGTTTTTAGACTTGTGAATCTTCCAGGGTCTCTGGAGCTGTCAGCAGTGTCACCTGCTTTTAAAATTAAAGCATGTATGTCTATCTGTCCAGATGGCCAAGGCATCTGCAAATGAAACAAAAATAATCTGCCATGCTGTTCTTCAGTGTCCAGGGATGAAGGGTTAGTTTGTTTTCCCCCACTCAATCAATCTTTCACCATCTGCTGAGCCTGCTGGCAATTACCAAGTGTAGCTAACAGTTTAAGAGACATGACTTTTGCACCCAGATATCAGGACACGGCCTCAAGAATTACTACCACCAAGCATGTTTTGGAAGTCTGTTCTCAAAGGTGCTACCTCAGAGCTACACACAAACGAAGGAGAAAACAGGACAGAGCAAGGGTCTGGAGACCGAGATGACGGACAAACCACCAGTCTTCGGAAAGGAGGAAATCGACTCAGGGTACTCCAGCAGCAGCCACAACAGGTGAGTACAGCACACTGCAGGTGCTTGGAAACACGCTCTGATTTTTGAGAGACATCAATAAATGCAAAGCCCTGAGGGACTGTAGAAGAGAAGCTCGTATTAAGAGATAAGAGCCCTCGATTCCCAGGATCCTGCCCGAGTTCAGCCGACAGTGATGAGCAGATAGGTCATCTTTAACAGATTGCCTCAAACGGGCCAGAGTCCTTCCCCAGCCATGGACCCTTGAAGTGACAAATAACAAAGTATTAACATTATTAGCTTACAAAGGTGACGCAGCATCTTAAAATAAGTCTCCTCAAAAGGTAGTCACTAGGTCCAGAAGAATATTTTTAAAGTACACTATCTTTGGAGGAAGGTCACAAGTATCAGAGAAAACTGCATGGAGAAAATAAGGACCGGAGTTATTTACAGCAGAGAAAGCAAGCTATGCACACCAATATAAAAATGAGATTTAATAACAAGAGGAATTCTCTCATCTTATGTAAGGGTCAGAAGGGTAACGGTCTCTCGGAATCTCATGGCATATGGAACCACAGTAATGAATGGTATTAAGGTGATAAATGGACTGACCTTTGGCTAATAATATACTGATCTTTATCACAAACACATTCAGGTCTTGGAATACAAGCTTTTATGAGATAGAGACTTAACGTTAAAGTGTGCATTGTTTCTGGGATGAGGCATACAGAAAGGTAGGTTCCCTAAACACAAAAGGAAGTGTTACAGGAAAGGATAACTGTTGAGACACAAATACGTAGGACACTTAGAAGACGAACAATTAAGAGACCCTTCAATAAGGTCTATCTAATGTATAACACAGGACGGTCTCATCCACTGTGCCTGACAGGCTTCAAAGTCCTCGCAGAGACAGAAATATTGCACATGCCTTTGGTGTGATGTGCAGAGTCAGAGAAGACATCCAGGACAGAGTCCTCAGTTCAGCATTCCTGCAGGAAGACAGAAGTCCCTGCAGATGCCCACAGTCGTCCCCTCCATAAGTGGTTTGTGCTTCATGAAGCTCATTTCAGCGCTCATCTCTAGTTGCTTTCTGCTTATGTTATGATAGGAGCCTGTAGTTTCCCCAAATCAAGCTGCAGCTCTCCCAGTCCTCTGGGCAGTTCTCAAGGCCAAGTTTATCTAGAGATCTCTCACCCTTGGAAACAGGACAGACTTTTAAATGTGTGTACAGGTTTTAGGAAAAAGTTACATTACAAAACTATTGTCTAGAAAAGAGGTACAAAGAATTTCACTGTTCTGAAATATTTTGCCTGTTTTACGCACCAGAATAAAAACTGGTCGCAGTAGGAAGGATGATCACTGGTTCTGAGCTCAGATACAAAAATTAGTATGTTTTAATTAGGATAGCAAAAGAGACAACAACTCAGCAATGATGCAAAAAAACCCCTTGTGCATACGGAAGAGCTGAGATCTAACCGCTTGGCAGCAAACACAGCAAGGGCTCCCAACCTGAACGCGTTGACAGCACTGCGTCAGAGGTTTCCCATGAAAATATGGATATTGATAGTCTAAAATTTAATAGAGAAAAACAATTCAGTTCAGATCTGCTAGGCTTCAAGCAAGTCAAGGGTACATTAAGCCCTTTGCTGTAATGTAAAATTAACTTATTTATGGAAGAATTTAAGTGCTACTTAAAGTACTGAAACTGTCTCTGTAGATAATATTTCAGAAGCTAGCAGAAAGCAACACTTAAGAGACTTGTTTCTCCTCTCCTGCCACCCTCAAATTTAAAAAATAAAAATTAAAAATTAAAAAGCAAAGCAGTAGGCCACTCGCCTCAGTTTTTACAGCTTTACACACCAGCCTGGAGAACTTTAAGTATAAGAGGAATTACAGTGCAACGTGGGCACACACACAATGATTTATTACATGTCTCACCTGCCTAGTGGCACAGAGAACCAACAGAGATGCTGGATTATATACTGCACAATTTTAATTCTCCCATCCAGTAAACATAGTAAATATGAATACAGCCTGTCCTGGTTTAATGGAAGGATCCTTTGCTACTTGGGTGTGATGCTGCTTACATCAAATCTGGTGGAAATTTTTATTAAGACTTCTAAGGAAGAGGGACTGTTCTCTCATGAAAGGAAACAAAAGGACCTTCCACTGCAAAGCAAAAACCTCCATGGAAACATCTTCGAAAAGCGACTGCAGCACTACAGCTTGAGCCTGAACATCCCTGCTCACGTGGCTTTGAGGCACTACTTCCACAGAAAGAGTTCCTAGAGCAGCTGCGTGGGACAGTTGCTTCATCCCTCAGGTGAAAACGCCCTTTTGGAAAAAAACTTTAGTTTGGAGGATGCTGAAATCTAAGAAAATTATTTGGTTGCTCTTAAGAGTAACTTTATACCAACTGGTTTGGAGTATAATGGGGATCTTCACTCATGAGCTTGGAGTTAAATGAGTCATTAACTTCAAATGCATGCTTAAGGCTCTCTAAAACCCTTGAGGAATAATTGTGACATCTCCTTTTTACGCTGTTGGAAAACGTTTTCTTACGAGACCAGGCTGACTAGTGTGTCCAGCAATAACAAAACCACACTGTACACAACAAATGTCTCTGAAATGAACCTTTTGCTTTTAAGAATCACTTCTCTCCCCAGGAACCACTTTAAGTCATTCTGTTCTACATTTCAGTGAAAGATTTCTAAGAAATGCCTCTCCACTGCTGTTTTATACAGATATCTCAGCTTGTTCCCCTAAGGGGGTTCAACATACAGAACTTGCTTCTCCTGTGGCCTTCTTACATGTTTCAGAGGAAAAATAAAAAGACAGACATGAAGCACCTTCTCATTCTCTGAAAAGAACGGAAGTCATGCTCCCCACTGCTCTCTCCCCAGTGCCTGTCTCGGAGACAAAACCTCCGCTTTTAAATCAAACTGAAGAAAAAAGACATTTGATATCACGGTCTAGGAAAAGCTCCCATTGAAGTTGGCAGGAATCTTTCCACCAATTTCAAGAAGAGTTGAAGCTGATTGCTACCAAACACTAAGAAACAGAACATAAGCTCCACATTCTACCTTAAGTGGGTTTTCTGGTTTTGGTTTTTTTTTTTCAAATTTGACTTGAGACTAGTATTTCCAATAAAAAGCACAGCTCACTTTTCCTCTTGTACTACTTGTACACATAACGCAGTAAAGTCACTTGCTTGTCACGCACTTCTCTAGCTCACCTGGATCTTGGGCTACATCCAGTGTTTCCAGCTTAACCCCCTGCTCCAGGTAAATGGAGATCAGAGACCTGACTTGACACCAGCTATTGCACCTAATCTAAGAGGAAATCTTACTTTGCTGCATATCGATGCACTAGAAAATTAGAGGAGGTCTGAAGTGGGGCTAGATGGCAATTTGGAGTTTCTCGAGTAGTTTCCTGGGCCAGTGAACCTCCCCTTGCATGAAACCCTAACGGCTTATCATGTCCTTTGATGTTGAGATACAGCCAAAATCACTGTCAAGCGAACAAAGTGGAATCCAGTGTTCTGCATTAATGAAGTAAAAATAAGTTTCTCTTCTGGAAGTGAACAAGTTCAGCCCCCTGACCAAGTCCTCCACATCTCACAGGAGGCCCCCACAGATACCCCCTAGGTTAATGATTCATCCTCCATTTAATCAGGTGGGCTCCTCCTCCTCAATCAGATCATTCTCATTCTCCTCTACGCTCTGTTGCTCACTGACAAGTTCTGCATAGCTAATACACTGCTCCCATCAACCAGCTCTTTATCCTGAACAGATGAGCCAAATTTGGAAGACAAAGTTGTAACAAAATAATTACAATACTCAAAGCAGCTACAGCATCAGGAAAAGACACACAAAAGTGAAGCCACCTAAGAAAAGTGTTTACTAATTTATGCTAACATATAGGCTAAACACACAGAGATGATACATGCTTTATATTTGTGTCAGAAAAAGGAATTTGACTTATTACTGGAAAACACACACCGTACACTGTTTTAACAGTCAAGTCCAAGTGCACAAGTCCTTAAAGGAACACAGGCTGGGGGAGAAATGGGGGAATTGTGCTTTTGCTTTAGTTTGGGGGGGGTTGGGGTTCTTCCTTAATTCATTTTAGGTTTTAAGCCAAAGCATGTTTTTCTAGCATTGCTTCATCCTGCCACAGAAAGCAGAGTTCTACTGCAAACTCAATATTAGACGTGTGTTTTGCTGGATGAGCAAAATTAAATTTTATTTAAAGTGTGGGACAATGAAATAACACTTCGGATTCATTTCCTTTTAAAAACGCTCTTGGTTGGATTTCAAACACTGGAAGAATATGGGCACAGAGGATCTGAGTTACAAAGAACCTACATTTTAATTAAACTGCTTTATTGAAAACAGGGAGTTCAACAAAAATTCCCATCGGTATTCAGAAACCTATTAAAAATAATCTAAGTTTTATGCCTAAACTGATTAGTATCTGTTTCATAGTGGTACATAAGCAAAGAAATATTACATTGAGATTTCCCCCCCACACACTAAATTCAAAGTTATGCCTTTGATTTACCTTCTCGAATTTATACTAGGTTGTTGCTTCCCAACAGAAGAGCACAAGCCTTTGGTTTGCAGCTGGAACTGGCATGACCAGTAACCACAGCCCAACTGGGAAGCAGCGGCTGCATATGCCCTACAGCTTGATCACTTCCAGTCAGGTAGCCCCACACTTAGGCTCGGTGCTTTTTTCCATGGGAAAAGCCTATCTATGAGCCGTTGTTTCCCCACGTAGGTCAAACAGAGGTTCTCTAATTTAAAGAACAAGAGGAGGCCAGTCATTAACTGAAGTTTGTATTACTTTCCCCCATTGCTCCTTTGTAAGAAAGCAGCAAACTTCACATTTAAAACATTTAATTCTGCAGCAATACTCCACTCTTCCACACGAAGCCCCGTGTTACCCTGCACCCATCCACACAGGCTGAAACATTACTGACCTGTATCATGTACAGCTGCGCAATTCGATATTCTTCCACACTCATCGGAAGAGGAATACGATATTCCTTTATGAGCATTTTGAATACAAAAATCTTTTGTCCGCTCAGAAACACAATCCAGAAGCTTTTAGTAAAGGCTCCTTAAATAATGGTGAGCAAATGCATTGAGGATCCCTGAAACAGAGAGAGAGAGAGAGAGAGAGAGAAAAAAAAAAGAGAGCAGTAGTTATTTTCCATTCTTCTTGGAGAACATCCTATTAAAAAAAAAAACCAAACCACCCAAAACTAACAACACGCAAACATTAATTTTTGTAACAGCTATAAGCTTAATAGCAGAGAGAAAAATCCCTGGAGTGCTAGCAGACCCTTGGTATCACATTGAACAGAATCTTTTAGAAGAATTTTTATTTCCTTCAGGGGATACCATCAAAGCTATTACCCTCCTGCCCTTTGCCACTGTATGAATCCAACCTTCATATGCAGTAGCATCTCCATGGAAGAGATGTGACAAAAGCTCAAAATGAATAGGCAGACTTTCCGTTGCCAGACAATAAAGTATCTCTCCAATGTCAGCAATACACCAGAGATGCTTCCACTCAAAGGTATCAGGTTTTATCCTCTCACACTTACTCAGCAGCTAGAAAAGGCAACAATTGGACTTCCTCAGCCCTCAGTATCACCATGATGAAACAAGTCATTTGGATTCTAACAATAAAGACGGCAGAAATGCACTCTTCTTCCCCACTTTATTCTGAATTACTGTCTTGGTAGCATTCCTTCTCTTTCACCTCCAAAGTAGCCACAGGCAAAATCCTCCTGCCGCTAATGTCGATGCCAGATTCATTTTTACATTCCCACTGCATAAGAATACAGCCAAAGATCAAACTGCACATAAAAAAAAAAAAATCCCATCATACCCCACCTTCAGGCAATTTAATAGAATTATTGCTTAAGAACATGAGGAATACAGCATTGACTACACCAAGGGTTAAAGCAGTAATTTTTCAAATATTCTTAAGACTCCCTATGGGCTGTGGATAAAGACAATAAAATGATGTAAGGGGATGGGGACAAGAGATGGCTGATGAGGAAGAGAGGACACAAGAAGTGAGGCCAAATCAGTCTCAGCAGGATCTGATGATCACTCTCCCAGCACACAAAGCACTCGCTGGATTCCACCTTTCTGCTTATTGGAAGTCTTCAGATACAGCTGCTGGAGCAAAACCAGCTCCAAACCCTATGCCTGCGAGAAGGATGAGGAGAGGAAAAAAAAAAAAAAAAAAAAAAGAGAGACAAAACCCCAACAGAATAAAACCAACCAACTTATCTAGTGGATTAAACCGAGGTCTGGAAACCAGGAAACCACACTGCTATCAACAAGCCCCAGCGCTGCTCGGTGTTTACACAGCACTTCACCAACCTTTTACAAGGTTTAGAGAGGTTAAAACACATGCCCATGGTCACAGAGCAACCAGGGACAAAATTCAGTATTTATAACCCAGGTTTACTGACTTCTAATCTGCGTAGGACTCAAAGGGCACTGCAACATCTCCGCCTCGCATCAGACCTGACCCATCACTGAGTTTACGCAGGCGTGCTGCTCACCGCATCCCAGCCAAAGGGTTTGCCTGACCCAGGCACGCAGCCCCCGCGCCGCCATGCTGTTAGCTCACTTTCATTTGATTGCCGCATTTCTAACTTGGCAGTAAAGCAAATCCATCCCGGACTGACTCTTCTGGAAGAGCTATTCATCTGGTGCTGCATCATCTAAACAATTTATTTTCAAATTCAATTCTCTGTTTCATTTTATTGCTGTCAGAGCAATCTGTGTGCGTGGTGAGGGTGAATTAAAAAAAAATAAAAATCTTTGCCATGGCAAACCCTGTAGAGAATCATTCTGGGAAGACTGAGCTTCCCAACACTGCCATGCCTATGCACACAAGTGTGTGCATCCACATGCATGTGCAGGACTTCCTCCATCACACTAATCCTCCAGAACAGGTGGGGATAATCTCATTAGGTGGTTTTTAATTAGTGGCGTGGCAAAGAACAACAATAACCACCAGAGGATGGATTTCAAGCACTGGCCCCAGATCTGCATTGGTACAATGCTGGGATCCCAACTCTTGCAGTTAATGGCAGTGGGAGACTCAGCTACCTATCTTAAGCAATTTGTTACGCTTTAGAGATCTTTGAAAATTAGATTTAAAAGCTCCCCTCCTCGTTCCCCAAATGCTCTGAAAGCAATTCTGCTCCCACCATAAGGACATCAGTCACGTCTGCCTTTGCTGCTTGCTAAAAAAAGGATATTTCTATCGATTGGAAGAGATGAATAAAACAAAAAATAGAATCTTGAAAGCAATAAAATGGCAGGAAACCAGTACCAAAATGGAAAAAATGTGTTTATAATGAAGTGCCAGTCAGGTAATAATTCAGATGGCGAAGACACAAGAGGGCTTATTTTATTAGAGACTAAAAAACCCAACCATTTTGGCCCCAAGCAGACACAGCAGCAGCCACCTCAAAGCACCCAGCGTGTGGACCACAGCTGGCCACAGCAGTAGCTTCCAGGCTAGCTTCCTGCTTACAAGAGCTGAGGTTTTGCTGTAAAGTTCCCCTTCAGGTTTCTACTTCCCTGCGGTCAATGTTTAAGAGCAGTGTTTTGGCTCAGCCTGCAGGTCTCCAGGCAGCAGCAGGTCCTGACAATGTGCTTGTTCGAAAGGTGACGCTCCTCAAAACTCCTCCAAGCAGCTGCCCACTCCAGCTACTGTAGCCAGTCCCCAAAAGTTGGGTAGAAAACAACCCTGGAAACACACTGGGCAATAGCGAGAACCATACTGTAAGCTCAAACTGGGCAGGCCAGCAAGAAAAGCTGCAAGGGGACTGTTTACAAGGGCATGGAGCGACAGGACAATGGGGAATGGCTTTAAACTGAAGGAGGGCAGATTTAGATTGGATATTAGGAAGAAATTCTTCCCTGGGAGGGTGGTGAGGCCCTGGCACAGGTTGCACAGAGCAGCTGTGGATGCCCCTGGCTCCCTGGCAGTGTTCAAGGCCAGGCTGGATGGGGCTTTGGGCAACCTGGGCTAGTGGAGGGTGTCCCTGCCCATGGCAGGGGGGTGGAATTAGATGATCTTCGAGGTCCCTTCCAACCCAAACCAGTCTGTTATTCTATGAAAATGCACCTGGGATCAGCAGCCTGACCTTTAAGGAGACACAAAGAGAACAAACCTGACTTGTTCGCCCTTTTTTTTTTTTTTTTTTTTAAGCTAGACTGGTTAAAAAAAATTATCAAGATAAGTTTGCAGCTTGGGCTGTCTTTGAGCTGAAAATAACCTGCCCTAACCCTTCTGAGAGCAGCAGAGCCCAGGTGGCAAACCATGAAAGAAAAACATGGGTTTTCACCAGATTCAGATCTTGGGGAACACCATGCCAGGTGGACAGAAATGACAAAATCACACTTTCAGACAACTCACTGAGGACATTGAGAAGCGGCCTCCTTCCAAAGTCTTGAGTCTTCATAGACAACCGAGACTGCTTACTGTATAGTCCAAACAAAACACCAAAGTTTGACTGCAGACATGACGGCTGCTACAGAGAGAAGAAAAAGCCCTTCTGGAAGCAAGGGAGCCACAACACAGCTTTGGAAAATGGGTGTCAAAACACCAGCTGTGTCCCTGGCACTTACCCGCATCCTGCCCGTTGCTACAAACAGTCAGAGGTGTTTGAACAGCGATGCTCAATGTTCTGGGATTAGCAAGCAGCCAGCCTTTCGATGGCAGGCTGGATTTCGGCTGTCAAGCCGCCGAGCTGGACTTTCTGTGGGTTTGCCAAACCCCTGCGGTCACACAACTGGGACCGGTGGCAGCCTAAGGCTGTTTGCAAAACTCAGCTTGCACCCGGCTTCTCTCAGCAAGAGGAAAACAATGGTGACGCAGGACATTTCCAGACTCGCTGCTATTTCTGCCATAGCCAAGTGGCACATTTGTACAGGCTGTTATTCAATTTATACACAGAGCTGTAGTAACTGTGAAAGCCAGGCGCATAATTTTATACCTCAATTATTTTAAAATCAGGTTCTCAAAGCATCATAATTACGCTCCAGAGTCAATATCCTGCTGCGATGAGTCAGGTCCACCTCTGAGCTATTGCTTCAGGCTGTCTGAAGGCTAACACACAGCGTACTGCATTTACTTCTGATTTTAACGGTTTCCCTCGCAACAATAAAAAACTTTTTAAGAAAGTGCCCTTTCTTTAAAGTGGGGGAGACTATTGGGATCTGCAGAAGCTGAACAGATCAGGAGACCCAGCAAAATCTCTCTGTTTAACCCACGAACTTGGTGTTTGGGGTTGTCACTTTGGGAGCATCAGGGCCAGCATCCCTGTTACTAAACGAGGTAGCAGAGGACTGATGACAACTGACAGCTTGTAATTAAGGAATAAGAGTTAGTGCATGAAGGATATTTAAACTGTATTATTGGAGTCCTGGAGGCCAAACCCCGGCCAGGCTTGACAGGCTGGCCCCGAAGGATATGGAAACTGAGTATTACAGCAAAAAACCTGGCTCCTCGACATGTCGGTTGGGTCCAGTGCAGGAGAACGACTCACACCAGTGGGTTCAGGCCACAAAAGGGCTGTGACCACCCTGTTCCCAGCTGTGCTGTTACAGCTCTCATAGCTGTCACCTCAACAACTCATTTTTGACCAGCTTGTGTTTTCCATGTCCAGGCTGCTGAGCACAGGCTTTTTAGGGCTGGAACGAGCTACACTACACAGCAACAACCCACCCCGTGCCGTGGCTGATATTTCCCATTTTCAACAGGAAAGAAAAAGCTCTGGATGCAGAGAGCAACTATAATGATCTTTTTCTAGCCTCACGCAGGAGGTTCATTTTACACTATTATAAAGTTAAAAGACTCGCCCAAGGAAGGAAAAACCCATCACGGAGGGTCACTCAGTGGTCAGTGGCAGAGGTAGGTATCAGCCCTGGGACTGCAGTCTCAGGTTCTCATCAACCAACCGCCTGTTCAGGGCTGTGCTGCCTTTTGAAGTTGAGAAAAAAATTTCCCCTGTGAAAGATCACACTCGTGAGCTAAAGATCAATACCCTTGACTCAGCTATCGAACAATTTTCTTTGCAATATTTCCACATAACTGAGAAATGAAAGATAATTAACAGAAACAACGGTAAGAAACCCAAGTCAAACATGTAATGGCAAAAGGACAAGCAAAGGCAATTTCTGGAGACCTCACCTACCTCCCTAAAGACTTTCTTTAGGTTCTCTACATCTCCTTTATCCACCCGAACAGATGCCTCCTTGCAGAAAGCAACATCAAAGAGATGTTAGCTTCAGTCCCAAGTGGGACCAAAATTGGACTTTGGGAAGTAACACCAGGATTAGCAGCCTGGCCACCTTCCCTCTCCTGCAGAGCTCCCTGAAGGAGAATACAGTGCCCTCCCACGACTGGAAGCGCTGCATACATATTGCGCTTGGATTTATTTATGCCTTTAGAAGAAGCAGCATAAATGTGAAACAGATTCCTAGGACCTAAGTCAGCATTTTTTAAAGGCAGCCTCAACACTCACACCTTGATTAATGCGGCACTCTCCTTCCTGGCCCAAAAGCATTCTTGCTGAGCTTTGTCCATCCAGAATACCACTGCTGCAAAGACCATTCCCTTTAGCTGTCGCTCTGATCGCGTTTATCCAGCGTCCATGCCTCTCAGAAGTTCTCCATCAGCAGCTGCAAAACATCACTGTCAAACCCTCCTCAGCCCTTGTTCAGCAGCCTTGCCTACCTGACCCTTGGCAAGGGCTGCAGCTCACGCAGCCAGCAATCCATCACACGGACCAGCGCAGCCTCATAATTGTCCTGCCCACATCCCGCTGCCGTCTCATTGGGAAGCACCACAGGACAGAGGAACTTCATGTTTTGTGAAAGCATGACACTTAGTGCAATATTGGCTGAGGCACAACTGTCTCCTCCAATGACATGAATGACCGATACCACATAAAGGTGAAGCAGAAAACACAATTTGAAAGGTTAAAAACCCCCAGCATTTCTATTTATTAATGTTGTGGCTACCATTATTTGCCATAGCACTCAACACTACACTCAAAACTCTCTCACACACATGTGTGAGAGACAAACTGAAGAGACAGAATGAACTTCTTAAAATCAGCAGTTTGCAGTTTTCAGAGTGTGGGTCGTACCTGCTGACTGACAGCTAAGCAGATTTAAAAACTCATCAGGCCTTGGAAAAAAAAAATCAAAACTTAAAGCTTCTTAAAAGTGCACAGTTCACATGCTCACTGCTTAAAGGCTACTGTGTCAGTAAGTAACGTTCTTTGTAATCGTACATCTTAATCGTACATCTAATCTGTCACATCTTTTTCAAATAGGAGTTTTTATGCAGATGCTTACACATCCAAGTTTCGCGACCGAGTCAGATCACATCTGACAGTGAATCAGCAGCTAATGAACATTTGCCCACATTGCAAAACCACAACACAGTTCTCCCAGCACTGGCTGACCGAGGTTGGCAGCCAAGCTGGGGCAGCTCCTTGTGCCTTCCTCTGCCGGGTCTGGCCACAGCCTACAAGACAATCAGAGAAAAAGAGGAAAATGCAAGCATGTGTGGAAATCAATTTTCCTCAGGTGTAAACCTCAGGGCAAACTCAAAAGACACCTCAAATGTAGATAGCACTGCAACAGTTTGAGGATAAAGCACTGCTTGATAAGACAGACAGAGTGAACAAGTTGCATTTACACTACTTAATCTTTTTTCCATTATTAGAGACAATTTGACGTCACTTACAGAATTTAAGAGCTCATTGTAAAGCAGACATTTATTACAACAGAAGGATGGAATCGGTCCAAATGCAATATAGCTACACAGGAGCTATTAAATCTTGTTACAGTTCACTGGGCAGCCAAATACTAGCTTGAAGTAACAAGAGGGAAAAGGGGGGGGGAAAAGAAAAGCTACACCACACCAAAGCTACACCACACCAAAGCGTGCACACACACACACATCCGCCACAACTTTTCTCCTTAAATATTCCAGGATATTGTACTGTTTCTTCACACTTTCCATCCTTTTTACTACTTTAACATCTGGGGAGAGGAAAACTTCACTCCCTTTCTTCTGCTTTATAAGTGATACTGCGGCGCAAAGCAAGCCAGCCATCCCCATGCACATGCTGACTGTAAGGGGACCAGGTGAAGTCCATCAGCTGAACTTTGGTTGGAAAATTAACATTTCAAGTCCTGCCATGCCTGGAGGTTATGCAATAATGAACTAATAAAGAAGCCATTAAAAGAACTAATATGCACATTGAAGTCACAGATGAGTTCAGAGGGAAAGACAAAGCAGCTTCTAATCCCTTTGCTGATGCTGGGGATAAAGCTGAATATTAAAAAGAACCCATCTGAAATTAAAGGTTAAAAGTTTCCAAGTAGTCTGCACGAATGGAGCAGCCACAAAACCCGTGGCCTCGCCGTAGAGCCAGACTCCTCTGTTCAGCTGAGCTAAAGGAACCGGGCAGACCCTGCTTTTACCGGGTTGCTCTTAGTCCAAGTCTCTCAGCTTTACACACTGAAAATAAGCAGACGTTACACACACGCATATAAATACATATAGATGTGTAATATATATTTTATATATAGACATACATACGTACACACAGAAACAAAAATAAAAGCAGCATTGACAACACGATAAGTGCAGTGTGTTGGCTGAAAACAGACTGAAAATTGCTGGTGGCTGAGTAAACTACCGTAAAGAGGGAAAAAAAAAAATCTATGCAATGCTACAGGCATACAGCAATGGACAGCATTTTCCTCTCATTTGTGGCACATCCATTAGCTGAAGGCCACGGCCACGCAGAAGTCTGCACACTCTGTGGGCAGCAGCGGCAGGGAGACGGGATGCTGGCCAAGTTTAAAGAAAACAAAACAAGTATATCTAATTTCCAAGGTAGCCTCCCTGGGAGGCTATTGCATTTACAGTTCACATCTCTGGGTGCTACAATCTCTCTTCCTAAGGAAACTCAGGAGGAGAGTGAGCAGAAGTGCGCTGGGTGCAGTCCCCACCGGTTGGCAAGGCTTCGCTTGGATTAAGTAGTAAAAAGCCAACAAGAAACCCAACCATGCTCTTCATGTCCTGTGCAATAACCCTTTCACCTAGCTCATAGCAAAAATGCTGGCAGCAGCGAGGCATGGGAGAAAAACCAACGGTGAACCAGATTCAAAGGATGACCTCACCTATCTAACTCAAGACAGGATCTACACCACCCCTCTTCTCTCTCTCCATTAGTTGCTGCACTGGAAATTGCATTAAAACTACCCGATACTCTCCCATTTTTTTCCTTTTTTATTACCACAAGAAGACCAGGAAATCACGAGACCTCCCACTCTTTAACCTTACCACTCACTAAGCATGAAAGTAAGAAATTGAGGGTAAGAAATTTCGAGAGTGGCAAGGCTGAGGTGCAAGAGCTCTGCAAACCGCAGGTGACCAGCTCACCCAGAGGGTCCTCAGGCACCCAGCTGAGCACAAACCCAGCCCAGACCTACCGTGCTCAGACTTGCTTTGAAGATAAATGACCTTACAGCTAAAAGCCACTCAGGAAATAGGACTATTTATCTTTTCTTTTTTTTAGAGAAAAATTTAGGAATGAAGAAAAACACTTCAAGCTGGAGAAACAAGGAATCTCAGAGTCTCCAGATTGTTTACAGATGTAAAAGGCTTTTGCTGTCCAACCTCAGTTATCCGCACTACAGTTCAAGCCCCTCTCTTCTTGTGCTGATCTCAGGAGAGGCCGCAAACGGTTCATTAACTATTTTCTTCTGCAATTCCTCTTCTTCGTGTTCAAAGATGCATGCAATGCCTCCCTCTTTTGTCTTTCTTCTTCACCCCTTCTCCCACAGATGCTCACCTCTGACTGGTATGAGCCACAGCAGCCTTGAAGAACAAGGATAACTTCATGTCTTTCCTATGTTGTTCCTACACCCCAGCACAACGTTTGCGAACAGCGTAAGGCAGCTGATGACCACTCAGTCTGAAACCCATTGCAGCCTTATCTTATCTCCCACAGAATGGCAACCACACCAGTCACTCCCCATTTTATAGCTTATTCACGGGCATTTGCACTCATCTTTTCCAAATTATAGCCCATTTCAGACTATTTCTCAAGGTTACTTTGAATTTTTTATCTCCAAATACCCGCAGATCCACTAAACCCGTTTTTGAGACACAAAAATGCTATTTTGGGATTTGAGTCGACACTGGACAGACTCTGGATTGCTTCCTCCATAACTCCCTATCAAACTGAAAAAGGACATCAACAGCTCCTTTACTTTTCCAGTAGTTACAGTCTAGATGGAAATAACATTTTATTACCTCACTTATGCAAATATCATGTGGCAAAGGGAATGAGCATTCATAGCTGGTTTAAAAAGACTATTTTGTGGAGGGAAACACTGTATGATTGCAAGTCAGTGTCACAGCACCGTAATACTTCACACTGGTTTCATTCAGCTGAGATTTGCCTTGCCTAAAGGCAAAATAGGAATAGAGAAAATAAGTCCTACTCCATTAGAAGAAACTTATAATGACACCTAAAAATCTTGCATGGGAAGCAAGACAAATGCAGCAATGAAGGCTGATGAATAGTGTTGCAATTGAGATTGAAAGTAAGAGGCCATTTTGTACAAGAGCGGTAAACGTTTAATATCTCTGTTGCTTCTTTCATCCATAACACCAACAGATTAACAAGTTTTCTGTGGCTGCATAATTTCTTTGTAGTTTTGATCTCGGAAATAATTACACTAAATATTTCATAAGTGCCTTTCAAAGTTGGTGGGTTGGGTTTTTTTTTAATAAAGAATCACTAGTCGCTCTCAGATTGCAGCAGGATAATGAAGGTGCACGGACAATCAATAACCATTTTCAGTTCATTATTCAGCACATTTCGGGCTGGTGTTATTTCTTCCCCTCTACTATTCCGCATCCCACATACAGAATGATGTGGCATTTTTAAACCATCAGATCTTACTGCTATTGCAAATCATCGTTGATGCTAACCACAACATGGAACCCCCAGCCTCTAATGACGCCTACATAATTTATAGGTTTCCAGGGTGTTTTCAGCTGAGCAGATTGCAAGCTGAGGCAGAGGAGGCCAAATTGAACTACATACCAGACTGCTGGAGTTTCTTCTTTGGTCTGGGTAACAAATCGCTGGGTAATTTCTGTTGCTTATCCCTCAATTTTTTTTAGAAGCCTAAAGAAGGGCAAAATTTCTGGTTTAAGTCACTTCAACAGTCTCCAGCTCAAGGGCCATAGAACAGGTAACTCCATGCTCCTGCCTGGGAAGCTGATGCGACCAGAGCCTTTGTTTTGCCCCAGATCCAGCTGCTGCACTGGGGTCACTACTGCACCTCCATAAAACTTGGGACCTTTGCAGGTTTTTGCAGGATCTGGGGTAACATCTACCAGGAGGAAGAAATGCTATAGCATTCCTAGTGGTAGGGACTGAACAGGGTCAGAGTGGTTCTGACCAAGGACAGAAACATTCCCATGTGCTGCTGGAAGAGGAGACACCAGTCAGTCACATGAGGATTAAATCAAGAGCCTTCTGGAAGTAGGAGAAAGCCCTCCCTGGAGGAGACTAACATCGGCCTCTGCCTTCCCAGCAGAGAATACACATTTGCAAAATGACTGAGGCCGAAGTGGTTTTAAAGCTCTAAAAGAGGGCAGCTTTTCCTAAGAACTATACAACGTTGGTTCATCAAACTATTAAGACCCAAGACTGGCCCAAGTAGCCTAACCCCGATGGTGGAAGAGTTATTTTTCCATTATGCATCCAGGAGGGATGTATACCCCAGCACATTTCCCACAGAGTTCATATAATGACAAAGACAATTCCTGGTGCTAATTCTCCCTCTGACAGCGTGGTGATTCATTGCTGGAGCGCTGCTGGCTGCCAATGTTTTCCTACGCTACTGCCCAGCCATCCCCAAGGGTGACAAGCCCAGGACCAACGCCATCATCCTGGAAGCTGCTGTGACCTCTGTGTTTGGCGAGACGAGAAGCCCTAAAGCAAGATGAAGGCCTGAAGCTCCATTTTTATCTCTCCACACCAGGGTTAAAGAGCCCCTTTGCAGCTGGGCTTCCAAACCAGGATGCAATGGATGGTTCAGGCAATGACACCCCAGGGATACTGCCAAGTGTTAATCCACATCCCCAAATCCCATCTCCTCTGGGAAAACCCAACACCCTCCCACATACCCCCACAAAACCAGCCACAACGGACATCCTATGATCACTTAAAACATAGATGGAGCTGGAAACTGAATCCAGAACTTGGGGAAGAGAAAGGCACATGGATGAATCCATCAGACCACGCTCACTTTCCAAGAGCATAAGCAGAGGAAAAGCAGCTACCATGGAGAGACAATTCTCTTTAATAAAATCAAAACCTTATGATTACAGAGTGGAGTTAAATTGGAATCTGCCCGAGACATCAGCATCCCCACTGTAACCCTCAAACTCCCATAACATCTTGATTTATTAGTTTAGCTAGAAACTTGGAGGGGAAAAAAAAAACCCCACACATTTATTGGTGCCCTCTTTTTTTTCTTAAATAACCAAGTTTTCATGGCAAAGAAATGGAAGTGGACAGTCTGTTACATAGACACAATGTGGGAGGCAAATCGAACATGCATTTTGCAGTTAGACACAGGCTGGAGAAACAAAAGACACAAAATGTAGGATGCCCTGCCATATGGTATTGCAAGGGAAAATAAAAGTCAAGTTACATCTATACCTTCAATGCAAGCAAACCCTAGAAATGAAATTTAAAAAGCATCCATGACACATACCTGCAAAGCAACAAACAAACAAACAAAACCCCCACCACACACATTTGGTTTCACCTTCTTGCTATTTTAAAATTTTCTGTTCACCTCTTCAATTCCTCCTCTAACTGTACCAACCACCTTCTCAACATCCCTGATACATCTCCACTGCTACAGCCATCCATCTTCTTATTTCCCACAACACAGAGAAACCTTCACAAACCTCAAGGCAGAGGACACCTGCAGCAAAGTCAACCATAATGGAACACCTGAATGCCGAGACAGAATCGGACTAGAGGAGGCTGATTACACCGCAGAGTGACGCCGTCACTCCCAGGAGGACAGCCAGCTGCACTTTTGTATATTTAACTTCTATACAAGCTTTTCTGAACACAAAGTACGGCATGTTTCTACAGAATACTTACAAACCCTTCTCTAGATCAAACTTGGGGCCAGGTGTATAGTCTTCCATTTGTTTGGTTTTCTTGACATGCAATTCAATTAGCATTTCCATCATTTTGCAGACTTGTTGTGCAGCAAAATGTGATATAATAGGGGAAGAAAATGGCACTGCAAAAGGAACATGAGCACGTCCAACCAGCCTGGACACCCTCACATGGAAACCCGCAAATCCCATCAGTGCAGGCTCTGAAAAAAAGTAATAATAAATGATGAATTTGCCGCAAGCCAAGGACAGGAGCAGTGCCGAAGGGAACAAATGCAGGTACTAGCAAGAAAAGAGAAAACAGCACTATTTAACTGAGTGACCTGACTTGAGCAAGCACACGCAGAGCAGTGGCTGCTCCAGACCTACAAGAGCAGTAATGCCTGTCTGGTGCCCAGCTGTACTTCTTGCAGCATTTGATAGATGGATTAAAGCTCTGCCCTGGCCTCAGCAGCTAGTGCAACTATCATTATCCCTCATTTGTGGGTAAATTGAGGTACAGAGAGAAAAGTGATCTGGTCCAACATCCAAGAGAGAATTAGTGGTGGAGCAGATTCAGCAGTTTCTGGGTCCAGCTTTTGCTATCAAATCATATATTCTTTTTAACAGAGGAGGGAGTGGGGGAGCTCAACTAAATTAAGTTTCCCTGACAACAAGCCCAATTCTGCAAGAATAAAATGTAGAAGAAAGTTTTTTCTTCTTATCAACTGCCTTTGGAGCTATCAGCAATTTCTGCAGAAAATAAAGTAATTCCTAGAAATTATCACAGTTAATAAATTTCTCCAAGAAACCAAAGGTTCTCTATGCACATCCTACCCCGTTTCCCCTTTTCCTGCAGGAAAGCACCTGGAAGCTTCAAGAACTTTGCTGTTTTGTTTAAGTGTGGGTAGATCCAGATTCACTTGATGCAGTAACTTGAATGAAGACTGGCAGAGCCGCCCAGGCAGTGTGGCTTCATGACACTTGGGATAAGCACAACCCAACGCTCAGCCTTCCCTCTTCTGCGAGGGCTACAGATCTGACTGTTTCTACAAATGACAAGGAAAGAAGCTAGTCGAGATCAAAAGATGCTCAAACCCTCACTTAAAGCAGTATCCACAAAACCCTCTGCAAATAATCCATTCTCAGATGTAATGAAGTTGTGCTCTGAACCCAACAGTGGCATTAATATCTTGGGAATCACAAAACACACTAACTTTGCAGCTGGCAAATCCACAGGACAAAATTCTGAAGCAATTCTTTCAGCCTTTTATTATGACCCATTTTGCTGTGCAACCTCTCCCATAGCCTCTCCCCACTGCCACTGGTTTCAAACAGCCAAGATCTGACATTGCCCAGACTCCTTTCCAGGAAACAATTCTCTTTCCTACAGATAATTTCTGGATGTAACAAAGCATTCAACAGCCATAGACCACATATTGTGGTTTCAGCCCAAAAAGACTAGCAGAGAGCTTTCCCAAGGGTGAATTTCTCATGTTCCTCGAGGACTTGCGTAGAATTCCGTGTGGTTTTATTCCTCAAAGTAAATTGGATTTCAACTGTCTTCTCCAGCTACAAATTAAACTTCACAAGTCAGAGTGTCCTATGACAAGGGGTCATTCTGTGCACATGGGGCAAAAGAAAGGAATTTAATGAGGATCAAAACAAAATAAACAAAATCTGTTTCCTGACCTCCAAGGCCCATTCAAATAAACTTTTCTCCTCTGTTCCCCACCAAATATCCAAACTATATCTGGAGTGTCCTTTTTTGAAGAGTCCTTTACAAGAAAGTGTTACCAAAGAAAGTCCACAAAGGGTTATGGCACAAAATTTTCATTTTCATTAGATGTGCCATAGGATGGAAACCTTTTTCTAGCCTGACAACAGCTGAGGAAGCAAAGCACAGAACAGAAAATGTCAAACCCTATCAGTTCAGATTTCAGGGACAGCTCTGAAGGCCTTGATCGAGTGCTGCAATTTCCTGTCCTTGCTTTACAATTCTCACTATGGTCTGGCCAGTTGTTTCACACCTTGAGAATTTCTCCATCCTCACTGTTGCAGCTTTGTCTGTCAGCTATCAGACAGCAGGAGTGCCGTACAGCTTTTGCAAGAGCCATACGTGCCCTTCATGAAAGGGCATTACAGCTGTATTTATATCTGACATAAATCTGCTTTGTACACAGTGACCCGATTCAGGATCTGGACTTTCTTAGACGGCAACATCAAGAGCACACGTGAATGCTGGCCCCGAAGGACAACACCAGACCTGCCTGACCATGGGAGAAGATACTGATCACCCTCCTTGCCTGCTCCAAGCATGGTGGCATCTAAAAGCCTCTGGAACTGGCAGGTGAAAAGTGAAAAATCACCAAAAGCTTGGGGTTTTGGCATATCCAGGAAGTGCCTTGCAGGTAGAGGACCAGAGGGCTTGAACGTTTCAGCTTTGGTCACAGCATGGCATGAAGAAAAGGATAATTATTCTAGGCAGTAAAAGTTATCTGCATTCTACAAGTAATGCAAGTGTCTGAGGGACAGTTAAGTTTGGATAGTTTAGTTCAAAATTCACTGCAAATGCTGGCTTACAGTCAAACCAGGAATCAGTAGCTGAACTGAAAATAATATCCAAATTCTCACTCCAGGCACAAAACCCTGCTTTCTCATCTCATTTCTGTTTTGCTATTTGCTGCCAATTCAAAACGCTATGACAAAAAAGTCAGCCCATTAGCCTTGTTCTTAGAAGTCTTAAGCTCTTATGTATGAAGTTGGTATTATCAACAGAGCCCATAAATTGCAGCTAAAGTACATAAAGGAAGCAGTCATGACAGCCCCAATTCAAGCTGTATCAGGTCGCTACAGTCAAAGAAGTGTTTTTCAAAATGTTAATTAATTTTTAAAAGAATGGATTAAAGGGACTTCTCAATTAATAGAATAAGGGGACAAGCTAGAGAGGATTGTCCATTTTATTAATATAGCAGTTTAACAGCTATTCAACATCTAATAACTTCTCATTAAAAGTCAACCCTCCCCCTTTTCCAGCAGATTAGCTGCCCATTTGTCAGATACAATACAGCTTCATTAGCCTAAAAGTTCAATTTCTCCTTTTCCACAGTTTTGCTTCTATTTTGCTTATATCAGTAAGCTAAAATCCTGAATGACAGCAAAGTCCAGAAATCAGTAACAAAACCAGCACATTAGCCTTTCACGAGTTCCGGATGGTATTTCAACATAGCGTTCCCAGCAATGCCAGAGTCGATCCCTGCAAGAGCCAGGTAGGAAAACCTCAGGTCTACCTACACGGCACTGCCCAAATGCACAAGGGAAAGGCTCGTCCATGAGCTGTACCTCGTCTGGAAGAGCACACAAATTATGCATTTTCCCAATACCTTTTCCACCCGTGTACTACCCAATAGCACTTCATAGCTCACTTGGAATTGGAGGGTGTTGTTGAAAAAAGGATATACAGCAACTTGGACTTTTACCAGGAGGTTCAGTTCTTACTACAACCTTGAAATTTCAGATTAAGCATGGTCTTCACATGTGTAACGCACAAGTAGACACATTGTTCTGGGTGGACCTTTTAAGCAGCCTGGATACGGTCAACCTGTGCTGAGGGTCCACAGACCTCAGAGTGGGGCCAACTGACTGCGACTTAACTGCTGCTGGTTAGCAGGGACAAGTCCTGGGGTAGGACACCAGCACCACGCAGTCCTCAACACCTCTAAAGAAACGTATACCTAGATGTCCTACGAACACAGATGGAAGGCACACTAGCAGAGAAAAGTGCCTGTCAGAGCAACCCTAAAATAAGTAAATAAGTAACACCAGAAAAGCCCTATGACTCCAGCAGGAAAGACTGAGCACTGCACCGAGCGGAGAGGCAGGCGCCACACGAGAGCGGTACGGCAGCAGTGCTCGGTGTCTGGCCTCATTACTGCGACCTCAGACCTCAGCGCAGAAGGACTATCCGCACGGATTTCACTGTGGGACCAGAGCTCTAGGAAGTCCATATAAAAAGATAACAGAAACTGAAAGAGGTTACAGCTAAGGCTAATACCACCCAAAAGCTAAAGCAAACAAAAACATTCCAGGCTATCAGCTTTATCTGCAAAGACTATTCAAGCTACTCTTAAGACCGTAACAGCCATATGCACAGGCTTTAATAAAAACGGACACCTTTCCCCAGCTCCTGCTGTTGCAATTTTAAGGAACGAATCCAGACATCAGCAGAAGGGGAAGTTCAGCATATATAAGGCATTGGTTTCCAAGAGAATATTTATCATGTCACGTGAGACCAACATTTTTAGCCAACTTGGCAGAAAATAGACAAGCTGCAAAGCTACCCTAAAAATACCAGGCATGATAATTACAAGAAAGAAAAGCAAAGCATAAGAAATGGCAGCACTAACAATCCATACTTTTAGTGACACCCTGCTAACAACTTTTTAATTTATTTTTCTTATTACATACACGACTTCTAGAAGATTGTCCCAGTTGCTCAGGTGTGCAATTTATGTGTTTTGTTTTATATCATGCAATTAAGATACAAGCCAAGCTCATTCCAGACTGATGCCTTACAGCTTCATCTGTGTGATTTACTAATATATTTATCCCTCTCCACCTCTCTTCAGCACAGTACTATGAAGTTTCCAAATTCTAGAAGTCAGTTGCCCCCAACAGACAAATTCATAATACTCCCAGCTGCAAGCAGGGCATCAAGTCAGAGGATGAAGAAGTCCTGGAAAGAGACTGGGGGGGGCAGGGGAGGAAGACGACAAATTGCCATTGTGCATCAGCTCCATGGTCCATCTTATCTGGTGTGGTGTCCGAAAGCTGTGCAACGTGTGCTTTAAAGGATGCCCATAACTCTCACAAGCCATTAGTTGTATCCCACCTGCCCATGCAGGAAGCCTCTCCAAACCCCAATGTGCTAGAGGCAGGGTTATGTTTCAGCATAACATGCGATATAAAGCTCTGTTTCCTACCAGGAGTAAGAATACTATCCAAGGAACAGCAAGGCAGCTAGAAGGAAAGTGAATCAGAGCATCATTATGAAGACTTTTGGATCTGAGGGCAGACTGTCAGCTCACCCAGACTGACAGCTCCACTGAGGCAGCAGCTCACGTCAGAGAAGCTGGCCAATGTCTCTGATCTCTATTGGCAATTCCTTGCAAAAACAAAGCAAGGAGGGGCAGAAAAAGGCAATTTGAAATTGTGCTTCTTGGGAAGGTGTGAGGTTAACAAAATAAGAGACCCTTAACCACTCTCCTAGTTCCTTTCCCCCCTGAAGATGAGTGCGTGTATATGTATCTATATCTATATATATAGATATAGATATATACACACTACAGCCTGTCTGCCCTGCTGATGTCTTTCACTCATTCACCATTACCTTTTAGTGCAATTATACAGACAAAAGACCAGTGGAGAGAAATCACATCAAAAAAACCCCCAAAACTCCAGCATAAACCCAGGATGTTATCCTCTCTGTTCTCCCACTAAACTATGAGCTTTTGCCAAGAACCAGCTACCGCTCCTTCCTCAGGACAGTGCTATTCAGCTTCAGCATTTTTAATAAACTTGATAAAGATCAAAACCATCCAAAATCTAGTAAAAAGCTTAACAAGTTAGCCCTAGGCTAGAGGTGGAGAGGCGAGAAGCTGGTTGACCGGCAGACAGGAGCCACACGTGGGTGAGATGTCTCCTTGGCCACATGCTGGTGACAGTGGCTCTTCCCAAGGCGTGAGCTAGAACACAAACTGGCTCCTGCTCCCTCCATGAGTAACTGCAGGGCTTGCAGGAGTCAATAGTTGTAAAAGAAAACTGATTTTTGTCATTAAAATCAGCAAGGGTGACTCACAGTAGGCTCAGGGAGCCTCGCTGATGAGTTTCATTGTTATGCAGTCACTTTTCACCCTTAATTTTCAAAAATACCCTGAGTGACAACAACGACAATAGAGTATAATAGCCATAATTAGCTAATGGGAGAGAAAACTTCCAAGTTCCAAACTAATCAGAATTGCTACTTCTAAAAACGCATCAGAAATGAGTGATGCAGTCGATCCCTGTTGATCACTGAAATCAGAAGAGAAAAATTGGCCATTCTCTTCTGCAAATTCAGCAACAAGATCCCAATAGCCCCGTCAGGAGAAAGAACAGGAGCAAGCGCTCTTCAGAGGGCTGGTTCAAGGATGATTTACTGCTAAATACATTAGAAGCATCTCGCACTTACAAAATACATAGGTCTAGCTGTATCAGAACCAAGCAAATCATCGCCTTCTCAAGCACAGGTTAATGCATTTTTTTCCAGCGAGGCTAAAGAGGAAAAAAGGACAATGACAAGCTTTAAAAATGACTTGCCAACTAACTGATGGCTCAATACGTATATTTTGGAAAGATTTCCATCTTATATTTTACACAACTGAAACCACTCTCTCAAAGCGATTGAAAGCACCAGCAACACTGAGAAGCTGATGTGAAACTTGCTCCATTGACTTGGTCAATGCAAAGAGCAATGCAGAAGAGCAGACTTGTTAAGCTAGAGGTCAAATTTCGGACAACCATTACTGCTTCTTAAAGCACCAAAGTTGGCTAGAATCTTTATTTAGGATTAAAGTCCAGTAGCTTTCCTCTGAATAGTGGAAAACATGGAAACTATTCTCCTTGTAGAGTTTATTTTGAGCTGAAAATATTTTCCAGTTCCGTGCTGTCAGACAGGATTGTAACTACATTGTGTTACAGAATAATGACCGAATTTTCAAAGCCTGTCGCAGGGGAAAGTAAAGAAAGCTACATTTTCCTCTTTTCAGTACTTGTTCCTACAAAAGTTTTTACACTTTCAAAATAAGATCACATGCTCCTTTAGCACAAAAGGACCCAAATAAACAGAGCATGGCTATCTATCCCATCTATCATCCCAGGCAAGATGAGATAATCAGATTAGCCAGTTATAAATTGACCATATCTGAAGGAGAAGGAAGTAATTTTCTCATATTCTCTCTCTGGCAATCATCTCCAAGATTTTCAAAACAACAGTATCAGCCTCCCAAACACTTTCCAGTACTGAGCTTCTCTGGGATTTAGAGACAAATTCCTTCAGCCTCTCTGGAAGTCCCGAGTTAGCTTGTTACATTTATTGGAGAAAATGGTTTGCTAAGATGACATGGTAAAAGCATGTATTAAAACCTCTAGCTTTATCCACACCTCTGGTGATGTTCTCAAAGAGCATTCTTGTGGATAGCTACAGAAACCCTGCTAGGAGAGGCTCTTCCACTCTCTTCTCCCAAGCCAACATGCATTGGGTGCAGCACAAGGGGAGATTACCAGGAAAAAGTGGATGATTTTCTGTGTTCCTCTAGCATCTTCCACCCTGAGTGGCCCAGCACCTCTTACTTCAGAAATGCCGCCAGACCAAGGGCAATGGGAGCATGCAGGAAGAAAGCTAACGAGCATGAGGAGGTTTTAAAGAAGAACAGAGTGAACTGCACAGTGCAGTATTTGCACCAAAGCTGTCTCTGAAATCCCACCTTGGCCCCTTACTTATGGTTTGAGGTGCCCTAGGACCAATGCTTAAGTTATCACTTAAAGTCCTACTCAAAGTGAGAGGGGATTAGTTAAATGCATTTATAGCTTTAGAGTTCAGTTCTTATACCTGAAGACACTTACAGTATCTGCTGTCTGTACTGAACAGTTCTCTGGACGAAGCTCCCTAAGCCGGCGTGGCAGATGATCAGGCACAAAGTTATGGTAACAGCAAGCACACCCCCCTTAAAGTTCTTCAGCTGTGAAGGTGACTGACAGTACTTCCAGATGAAAAAGCCTTGTTCAACACAGAACCATCAGCTAGACAATACCACATGCTTTTTTTTGTGATTTGCAAGTTGCTAGTTTGCTGGAACACAAGGTGCCTCATTTTTCCCCATAAGACACCATTAATCCTGGATGCAGAGCTAAAATCTCTCTGTTGCCCAGCCTGGTGTTCCCAGTGTTGAGAAATACTGAAAAACAGAGTGCTCTGATTCACACTAAGGACAGTTGAAAGAAATGTCAGCAGTTTTTATTTTAAAATACGTGTAGCTTTGTGCACAGAGCTTGGAACACTCCAAGTCCCTTAGATGTTTTAGCATGTACCAATTCTTCTGAAAAAGGCGGTAGAGACAAACCTTTCACTCGATAGCAGGGTCAGCCACAGAAGTCCCTCTCCTGCTCCACTCCCCAAACCAGCAGTGCCGTCCCTGGGACTGCTCCTAGCAAGCATCCCACATCGTAAGGTCCATCCTCAACCTGCCTGGCAACATCGGCTTCTGCAGCTTGTTGGCTTAATCTTCTCAGCTCCAGGGGATGGAGAAGTGCTGTTTCTGCAACTGTTACCCCAAGTTAATGGCAAACACCCTCTGCCCCCTTCCTGCAGCATGATTCAGGCACAAAATTAGCACCAGCTAAGCAATACAGAAAGTGACTGTGCTGCAGTCATGAGGGTTACTACACACCACCCAAACCCATGACATTTCCATAGAAACCACAGTGGGAAAGAGAAAAGCCTCAAAAAGCTGACAAGATAAAACACACACATGGTAAAATAAGTAATTCTGGTGGGAAAAATATACATGTGCAAGATCCTCCCCAGTTCTCCAGCAGCTCAGGCATTCAAAGGTAACTGTGTTAACACCAAACTCATGACAAAACTTTTTTTCAGTCCCTCAGGCTGCCTGATGGGAATAACCATACTTTCCCCGTAGTGATATTTCAGAGGACAAACTTGTTGGGCGTTCTAAGCAACTTTCTTCCCTTTTACTTATGGGGTTGTTGTTCTTGTTAGCATCACTAAACACAAAAGAACTTTCTTAACTTTTTCTTAGATTGGGTAAAGCCTTCCAGAACATACATTTTCCTCATTAGCAGCATCAATTAAGCAAATAAATACTGGAACGTGCGAGAGAAGCGATTCTTTTGGTCAAACAAACCTCCCTGTAGAGAAAACACACCCAACAAAACACCACGTTACTACCAACAGCACACATTTTCAGCTGTAAGCTAATAAGCCACTCCCAGCAAGAAAAGAGCTTAAATATGTTCCATTACACACTCGCCTAGTCTAGGTAAGTGTTTTTGTGTGACATCAAAAAAAAAAAAAAAACCAAACAACAATCAAGAATGCTAAGCGATGGCTTTTAAATAATTCGGGATGCTCTGCTCTCATTCTAGAAAACTAGTCGTATTCCAGCGCTTGGCAGAAGCAAGCCGACTCTGCCAGGAGAGATGCAAACATGCACGGAAGGAGGTTGTTTGTTACGAACTGAATCATTCGGTGAGATGCCTGATGCAACTCCAAACCCTTTCCAGATAGAGGAATAACAGCCACAGCTTGCCCGGTGGTAAGCTCAATTGACTACACAGTACAGTACCTTTCTACAAAAGCCAGAAATAAAAGCCAAGCCAAATTCCGGGAGGTTTGGAAGCAAATCTGGACACAAACGCTTTTCGAAAGGTCAGAGATGTTTGGTTCAGGCTCATTAGCTCAAAGAACAACAAATTTTAGTGTGACCGTCACCAGGACTGTACAGAAATTCCCACGACAAACACCATCTTCACGCAATAAAAAGCAAACTTGCTTACCGTGGCACAACACGAAGCTGCCTGCAGTACTTAAAGAGAAGCTGTTCAGCTCAAACAGCCCGCTTCAAATTAACATCGCTTGCTGCAGGCACACATGCACTCACATCACGCGCAAGTTACACCGAGCAGCTCACGCCACTGAATCTTTGCTGTTCCCTCTGCTCGGCTTATACAAGTCTATGAATCGCACCAGTCGTCAAACAGGGAGCTACAGGAGCAAGAATGCGATGTGTGCATCTTGCTCTCCTATTATGGTTGTGATGCTATGAGCTGATTGCCCCTGTTTTTCCCTTTGGTAAGCCAAAGCTTTACCACTAGCATCTTCCATAGATAGCACATGACTTTTCTGCTTAGGGGAAAACAAAAACAAAAACAAAAAACCACCACCAAAAAACATGATTGCTTTTTGGGTCTTGAAAAATACTTTAGTCTGATGGATGTGTTTTTTCTGGAATTAATGTCTAAATATATACTCTACCTACCACTTCATCAAAAGCAGAGCTAAAGACACTAACAAGTCAATACATTAAACGGTTTATCTTGTTAGATGTTTTACAGCTATTTAATAATGAGTTCTGCTAACTGCTGCCTGTATGTGTTTATTATTGTAACAGAGTGTTTAAAAAAATAAAATCTGTGTAATAGCATAACCTTTCCTTTCAGCTGCATAAAAATGCCATGTTCCAATCAATATCATCATTAGCAAGAAACTAAAAAAAGATCAGCAGAAGCTATAAAATACAGTAAATTAAATTCTGAGAACAGCTCAACTGCCACCATATTTTATAGAAATCCTATTTAAAATTCGCACGTGGAAAAAATTAGATATACATGAAAAAGCAAATCTGGACAGGAGATAGAGCAAATATGTTGTGTTCTCTGACAAGCGGGATAATAAAAGCAGAATGGTAGACTAGAATCTGACCTTTAAGGGTCAGTCACATTTTCCATGTGCTGTTAAACATCTCTTGCAAAAGGGGAGGGGGGGGGACGGGACACACAACATGACACACAGAATCAAATCATAAAGAAACCCGTCAATGTTTACATGAAGTAACCAGTGAGAAATTATTATTTCACGAATCAGAGCAAATCTCCCATTACTTATCTGGACAAGAAGAAAGTTTAGCGTCACTCTGCTGATATTTTGGCATTTAAAGGTTTTACACATCTCGCAGAGTTTGAGCCTCTGAAAACAGCCAGGCACTTCCATCGCACAAAATAACATGCATTCCTCCCTCTCCAAGTACAGAGGCACTGAAGGGCACAGCAGCTGAGTTCACAGAGCACGAGAAGAGCATAAGCATTTCTTTAGCCAATAAAAACAAAATTCAAAACAAAGCTACAAATATAAACTCAACCTGGAGCATGAGCCCGCTGCTTAGGGAACAAGCTGTTTGCTCTTTAGCTTTACTTACCTTCCTGAACAAAAACATCATTAAAAGATGCTGACACGTGAAATCAAAGTTGCTGCCACCTTATTACCTGGACCAAGGAGCCATAGGCTTATACTCCAGAGCCCCCATTCTTCATCATTTCCAACCAGTAAGAAATCTGACATTTAGTAAGAATATCTGGTCATTAGAATTCCACATTAAACAAAAACAAACAGGTCCAAAATTTAGATAGGCTTAGTACAGGAGAAAAAAAAAAAAAAAAGAAAAAAAAGAGCAAACCCCACTGCTTTTTTTGGTTGCTCATTTCACAAAAGCTTGGAACATCCGCGGGAACTGCCTCACCAAATATATCCCAGGGCATACTTACTATTTATTCTCAGGCAAATTTCAAACCAGTACTCTTTGCCAGAGCTGGCTGAAAAGACAACCCTGCAGCTGCCCACCTCCGCACTGCATTCTCAAGCGGGGCACCAAGCAAACACCGAGGCTGGGGTCCTGTGCAAGGCGCCAGCCACCGGCTGTCCTCCTCTACAAACGCTATCTCACCTACGGCAAAGATTTCCTTCATTCGGCTTTTCTGGACTGAGGCTACTTTCAGTCAGACTCGGGAAGATGAAAGGAAAGGAGGTATAGAAGCGTGGTTTAGAAGTAGAAGTAATTAGGAAGCCGGAAACCAAATCAAAATGAAGATGCAGGTTTTAAGGAATTCATCTCTATTAATCTCAGTCTGAGGGGATAATAAAAATGTTTCTATTCTAATGATGGTCTTTGATGGAAAACCTCAGTATTTGGTACAGGAAAAAAACACTTATTTCCATTTCCTTAGCTATGCCAGGTGAGAATACCTCCACTGCGTGTTTCCACGCACAATTAAAAAATCAGAAGTGTCCCTCATTTAAATTGAAAAGAGGGATTTGAGACACTGTAGCCAGGTGATGCTCCCCGAGCAGAGCAAATACAGCAATACTGTAATTCCCTTTGAAAAGTTGAGGGGTTTGCATTGTTTTTTTTCAGGGATTTTTGTTTAATGCTATGCTTTTTTCTTTTTACCTTTCTGCCAGCTTCTCTAGAAGAAAACAAAACAAGCCTCTATGACTAATCCTTAGCTTTGCCAGCTGACAAAAACCACTGCATTACCGCACCGCGTTTAAAATAAAAAAAGAAAATTACAATTTATCTTTGAGGGAGGGGAAAACGTGAAGCACACTGGTCCTCTGCCTTCCCCCTCATCCCCGAGGCATCGCCCTGCACCGACGTCCTTAATGACCCAGGGCTGGTGCTGCTCCCTTCGCTTCGGGGAAGCCTGTACAGTACGGTGATGCACATTGACCAGGAAAACCACGTTAAGGGAGAAAGAGAACTGTCTCTCTGCGATACAGGAACCACTGTGAGAAGTTGCCATGGAGAAAAGGGAACTGCTGAAGTGTCTTGAGGTACACGGTGCCGAGAGACATTACAGCAAAGCCAGCGGGAATACAGAAGCAAATGGATTTAAGTGCTCCCACAAACCTGAAGCTTCCAGACAAGAAATTACCAGTAATTACTAATAATGTAATTTTCATGCAGCACTCATCAGCATGAACCAGTTCTGTCCTCACAACAAAGAGGAACAACAAAAGCCACAAACAGTTACCAAATTAGCTTATTAAGATCTCTGGGATTTTTTTTGAACCTTCATAACCATCAAAATTGGTCTGAATGCACAAACATGATTACAATAAAAAGGCCCAGATATCTTCTGGACACGGCAGCATCAGATACATCATCATACTGTAGAAAGCACGCACCGAGGAAGCTCTCTTTCAAGGGAACGTGGGCTGCTCCCACGGAGTCGCTACCCATCCTGAAACACCGCTCCTTTGCGGGAAGAACTGCTGTACGGGAGGAATTCAGGAAGCTGTTTCTCCAGTTTCAAACGTGCTCCTCTTTAAAAGAGCACACACCTTCCAAATAGCAGAGGTGGCTAAGCAGACTGTCCAGACCACAGCTCATGCAGAAAAACCCCAAAACACAAAAAAAACCCCAACAGCACAGTTAAGAGGTTTTAATCGAGAGCCCAAAGGCTGCAGCTAATTTTCCTCCTGTGTCTGCCCCTCTTTCCCACCAAAGTATAGCTCTGTACAGCTGAAAGCCCAACCATGATCAGATCCTCTCTTCATTAAGATCCTGGCACAGGCAACATTGCCTATGGGCCAAAGCAGCTTTGTCTGTCCGGCAGGACCTGCATCTGTCAAAAGTTTAACCTCTAGGATGAAAAGGTGACAAGGCCCCTACTGATGGCCCGGTGAAGAAGACACAATCATTTCATCAGCGAGGTGAAGCAAGTCCTGAAGAGAAGAGAGGTGCACCAGGGCAGAGGAAGGCTTCGCCCAGCGCTGCAGAGTCCTTCCCACTGCCCCTCGCAGGAGCTGGAGCACCAGGAGTGGAGAGGAGCCCTTTGGAGGCCGCTGTGCCCAGCCGCCTGGAGCGGTGGCCAGACCAGGACACAGCTCATTCCAGAGACATTTTTAGCATGAAGAAGAAAAGAGAGAGCTAGCTATCCTGTATTACTGCACCCACTCAGCTTCCAGAATTTCAAACTCTATAATGATATGGTTCCTGGAAGAGCATTTCTAACCAAATTAGAGGACATCTTGTGAGCATGCCCTTGGCAGCAAGAGGACCATGATGTGGAAAGACTCCCGAGTGCATGATCCAGGCCCTCTGTAATTCAGTTACGTGCCACTTTTAGCAGAGGTGAGAGGCAGGTGTTTTAAAAGCAGCTTGCTCTTAAGTTTGTGTTTTGTGGTTGGGGTTTTTTTTTTTTTGTATTTGTGTTTTTGTTGGGGTTTGGTGGTGGTGGTGTAGTTGGTTGTTTTTCTTTTCTCTTTTTTTCTTCCTTTCTCATCCCTCCCTCCCCCTTATTTCTTTTAAGTAGTAAAATGAATTGCCATTCTTCCTCCTTTACTAATATTAGTTGTGCTGCTGAGAAAGCCCTTGCACCAGAGCAATACTCAACTCAATTAAAGATGAAGCATGGACTCAGTTTTCTTTTGAGCAGGAAGGACAGAGACTATAAGAAGCTTCAGCCTACACTAACCAGGTTTGGCATTGCCCAGACACGCTTGCTTAAGGAATTTTTATGCAGTGGAAGAAGAGATTTTCCACAGCGACAAATACTTTATACAGTTGTCCAAACTAAAACACTCATTTGACAGTAGATTCAGCCCATCCTTGGATTCATTCATGCTCTGAAACATGCCCTTAAAAGGAGAGTTAGTTGTCCTTTTGCATTAAGCAAAGCTGCGTTAAAATGTTTGTTTCCAATAGAACAGGGAGACAGGCATTGGGAGGAAGCAAGCTGTGTCTGAAGAGCAGAATTTCTGGCAGATGGGTCAAGAGGAGCAGCTGCGTTCACAGAAAACACATGCATCTTTACATACTTAGGGTTGCCATTTGGAAAACATCGTAAGAGAGTTTATGGCAAGGGGAAAAGGGACCATTTTTGACAACAGGTGTCAGGCTACCGTTCTCCTGAACCTTTCCAGTGGGTGCTGCAGATGGATGTCTCATTGAGCAGGGAAAAGGTCAACATTAATAATGAAGCTGTACCAGTTCATGACAGAACCAGAACTACCATGTAAAAATGTATATCTTTACTGCAGTGTGATCACCACATGTATGAGAACAGCCCTCACTTGCTCAAGTCCAAGCTGAGCCACTGCTGTTCCAAGCCAAGCTTGAATTTCCTTGGCAGCACTGTACTCCTTGTGCACATCAGGAGCACATTTCTCTTCTCCCAGGTAGAGGGTAGAATTTACCTACACAACACACATGGGATGTGAAAGGGAAGAACAAAAAAAAAAAAAGCAACATGTTTTGGTCTATGTCCTTGATGTGAAGCAGGTAGCAAGCACAGGGATGACCAAGGAAGACTGAGCAGCCAGAGCCCAACAAGACTGAAGTGAGAGTTCGTGCTTAATATGCAAATGACCAAGTTTTACAGTGCTCATTACACACCACTTTCGGCAGCAAAGTCAAAAAAGCAGCTCTACAGATCCTCTACAAGTCAGTCAGGCAAGCTCGGCAAAGGCAAAGGGCTGCTGCTGAATTTACTAAACTGTGTCACGGAAAGAGCTACAGATGCCTTATCATACTGAAATGTTACAGAGATAACGGACGTGTGTTAGCTGCCTCCTGGAAACACAGCTAAGGGTACTTTTATGCTTATTCTGCATTGAAACCAGTGTTTTGTGCTAGCAGAAGTTCCAGACGCCCAGCAGAAAATGAGAGCATCAACATTACGATCACATATTTTGAATTGTCCTGGCCTCAGCAGGCTCTCCAGCCCTTCTTTCAAGATGTTCTAAGTGGATAATTTTCCCCAGGGACAGGGAGACCCAGGAATTGTTACAAGCAGAAGGTGAGTAATGAGTTTGCCAAATCCCTTATGCTAGTTACACTTAAAATGCTGCCCTAAACACACTACATGGTAACAGTAATTAAATAAGCAACACCATTGTGCTCCCAGGATCGTGTTGTTGAAGTATTAGGAAGCACTTAAAGAAGCCTTTGTCTTGCAGCCGTGTAGGTGCAGCTTTGCCCTCCTTCCTCCTGGTAAGGATGGGGAGGCAGCACTCCATTTTCAGAGGAGCACTACATAGGTTAACAAGCACTTCTGTTTGCTTCCTTATAGCTCAGGGATACAGAGGAACATGAAGTGTGATGGGAACATCTGGTTTAGCGAACACACACAGGAGGGCTGCAGTAAGAGGAGGAAGAGTATTAGAGATAATCATGTCAAAGACAGAGCCAGTCCTAAGAGCCTTTTGCAAGTGAGTGCACTGAGGATTACTCCTGAAAAATCAGCCTGCTGTAGAGAAGAAAGCAGGGCAGCAGAAGGATAACTCAGTCAGCAACACGATTATAAAGGAAAATAAATAATCATTCTATTGCAGGTGCCCTCAGCATCATTTCAAAAGATTACCCAACTGAAAGCACCTCTTCAGCCTGGTAAGATCAGCAGGATTCAGGAGGAGGAGATCAACTCTGAGTGCTTGGCTGAACTTAATTCTGCATGGCAAGTCCTACAACAGAAATACACTCTTGTCCTCACCACGGCCAGCAACCAAAGAGCTGACAAGCGGGAAAGCTGTTCACTTCATCACATATTCAACAGGGTCATCTCTTCTCAATTGTTATTCTGAGGACTCGGCCCTTCAACTATTTGCTATTTATGCACATTGTTCATCTGAGCGCACTTCATACTTGTAAGCATTCACAAGCCTTCAGATAAGACTTGCTCTATTCATAAATAGCAGGGCTCAAACAGAGAAAGATCCCAGCATTAGTCACAGCTATTGAGAGAAGGGAAATTAGCAGGTACAGAGAGAAAGCCTGAGCACGCGTGTTACATATTTAAATGACTGTGACGTTTCTTCAAAGCCTTACTGGGTTTTTTATGATTTGCGGGATTTTTGGGGGGGTTTTTTGGTTGATTTTTTTTTTTTTTGGAAGGTTGCAGTTGCAAAGGTAAGATTCTTACCAAAAAATCATCGAGCAGTTGTTATTGTCACAATGGGAGAAGAAGAGGTAGGGAGAGGCTGAATACCATATAATTAATATCCAAGCTTACTGTGGAACAAGAAGGAAGTATGGCTAAAAGGAGCAGAAAAGACAAACTAGAAAAAAAAACCAAAACAGACAACAAAACCCCATGCACACACAACACAAAGAGTTTAGACACTTAACGTATTGTCACAAGAGACAGATTGCCCAGGACAAAGTACACACACAGATGAGGAGGGACTCGTGCAGTGTGCGACGTGCTCACACCAAGGAGCAATGCCTATTTCACTCTGCACTGCCACGTGCTCGAAGAGAAACGCGAAGGGGTTCATGCTTCCTAGATACCTGGTCCTGGCTGAAGGCTGGAAAACACGTGGCTTCTGCTAATAAATCTCTTAATAAATTAAGAGAACTTCTCATCATAGGAAAAAAAAAAAGCTAAAAAAGCTATATCCACCGGAAACGACACTTAGTGAACACAATAACTAATAATACAACATAAAATTCTTGAGTTGTCTTTCCATTTATCTTCTTAATTCCTTACCCCATTAGCTAAACTATAAACTAACATTTTTTCTTCTTCTGTTAAGATTTTTTTCTCCCTCCCCATAACTGCCATATTGCACGATTGTTCCACTGCTGTTTCAAGGATTTCCCCCCACCCTCCGCAGTCCAAGCATTAACTTGCCAGTTTAAGCCCCAAACCTGTGAAAACACACACATACAGACAGCTTTTCTGAACTTGAGGCTACAAATATAAGTAGATAGCACAGTCCTGTTTTGTGCTGCTTCGGTAGAAAAACCAAGAGTGAAAACCAAACACCAAAGCTTTGGAGAAACCCTTTTTTGCTCCACCAACCACTTGAACCAAAACAAGTTTCTCACAACCAGGTTTTGGCAATCCTCCACTCTCTTCTTTCACACGAAGCAAACTGATCCACGTGCAGTGCTGTACTGCACCGTAGACACTTTTCTTCCAAACGCGCCCACTCTCAATTTTCATCCTTTGCTGTACGTGGACACGATAACCTCTCTTCAGGCTAAAAACCACATAAAATAGTTACAGGTTGAAGAACATGCAGGAACAGCAAAATAAAACTAGCATTTCTGACATTATTGTGCTGGTGAGTCATCAATTAATTCTTGATTGTCAGCTCCTATAAACGCCAAGATCTTCAAAGGCAGCTGAGGCCAACGGACCCTTGACTGCAATGGCAGCCAGGCTTGGGCGCAGATGCCCAGAGCCAGAAAAGCTTTCCCCCCCCCTTTAACTGTTAACTGCCAAGAAAAGCAGGACAGGATCAGAGAGGAACTTGAAGTGACAACATCCTTCCCTCCAGCTCTCTCCCAACTATGAACTCCATGATGAGACACTCGGTACACAAGCCCCAGCAGTATTTTCGCCAAGCCTGACTCTGCCACTCAACTCTGCCCCTCTGGGTAAGCGGCTCCTCCATCACAAAACCCAGGGTGAGTTTCTGTCCCCAGCAGAGCGCTCCCTGGTGCAGTTTTACTCCAGATTCAGCAAATGACCTTTCATCGCTCAGCCAGAAGCCCTTCGCCACAGGTGGGGGGTCTAACAGATGCCCAAACCCCATGTAACAGCAGCAGCAGATCAAAAAGCACCATCACACTGACATGGAACGACAGAGGCAATACAAACCACAGCTTGCTTCAAGCTGAGGCAGGAGTGGTTCAGGGGATTTGTTTGCATAGTTTGCCCTTCATTAAGATCCTGTTGGCTGGGATGCAGAGGGAAAAAATCAGGGATGTATTTGTATTTAATAGCAGGGACCACATAATAACTTGCAGTCTCTATACCCAAGCGTCAGATTTATCACTTGTATTGATCACATGCTTTATTTCCTTTATTCTCACTTCCCAGTTTTTCTTTCCTATGGCGACCCACTGTGTCCTTCCTATACTTTTGCCTTCTCCCCTACCATGAGCTCTGTTTGAGCAAAGCTTTGCAGAACAGAAAAATGTATCCCCTGCTGCAACCAGCCAGATCAGACTCTTTTCTCTAAAGGAAACAACGTTTAAATATAATAGTAATCTTCCACAACTCAGAGCTAGGAAAGCTGGCGATCAACAATACTGAAAAACCCAAGCTCAGCAGGGACCAAGAGTCAAGTTTCTTATCCCTAAAAACAGTTTCCACACACCCCCGCTGCCTTGCAAATTTAGATCAGCTAAAAAAGAACCACCACAAGGGGAACGGAGCTTGTTCGGTGGCCAAGACAGCTTTCTCCAAGTGGGATCAGAGGTAAAGCGTTCAAAAGTCCCATTAAAAAGTAGCAGCCTTTTGATGTCAGAGTGGCTTAATGCTTTTGGAAAACAGGGCTTGAGTACATTGGTGATCCAGTATGCTATTGGAAAATTGCATTGCTGGTACTTAAAAGCTTGTGGCTCTAGGAAAAATCAAGTTACGGGATAGGTTTTGAGCTATAAAACCTCACACTGAGCAGCTTGAGTTTTCCTTTGCTAATTATCAAAAGCCAACATTGGCAAGGAATATTACATGCTTATCCAATGGATTCAATAAAAGATCGCTCATTTGTGCACACTCTGAAAGGGCAATCCCTTCTGCCTCGCCTCTTTCACTGTTATATTTAAATACATTAATATTTTAATCTTCTAAAAGCACAAGCAATTTATCTCTTCTTTAAAAATAAATAAGGTGGGGAATGCGATCATTTTTAGACAGTAGTATCTAAAGAAACATTTTAATGTAGATACAGGCCTGCTTCAATACCCCTAAAGCATACAGAAGGTCGATCCAAAGTCACAACGGACTAGCAATTTTGGATACCCAAACTGACACCGTCTTTTAAAAGGAACACAGTTTTTAAGAGATAAACCTGCAGCCACCTACTAATCGCCTGAAAAGACAGAGGAGCAAACAGACTTCCATCACTTCAGAGAAATATTTTCTTCTATGTTTTACAATAAAAAAGATTAATAATAATAAATAATAATAATAAAGAGACAGAAGGAGACAGACAGACATCTGGGTTATGTTCTAAATGTAATTAGAAGCCTAACAACAGGACAGAATAATGTCAAACAAATTACAAGCAATGTGTTTTCATTCACAGGGTGACAAGTCAACAGGCAGTCAGTTAATTTTAAGACTGATTATGCACCAACTCCTTAAATAAAATAAACACGCTCACATACACATAAAGCAATAGGGAGTCCAAACACACCATCGATTTCCCTTTGGGCAAGGCTGAACATCTCAGTTGTATCTGAGAAATAACAAGCGTGAGTATTTTAGGGTGGTTGGTTTGTTTTACAAGCAGCTGTCACTCCTTTCCAGGTGCCCAAGCAAAGTTGCCCTGGACTCCAGTCTTGGAACTGCTGAGCGTCCTCAATACTCGCTAAACACTGACACAAGCATATATGAAATGATGCTACAGAGTGCAACTCCCACTCGCGGAACTGGTTGAGGTGATAACCTTTGGGAGGAAAAGCTGTAGGATCCTCAAAAAAGGTCTTTGAGGACCAGCACCTTCATGCTGCACCAGATGACTCCTCTCCTAGGGTCTTCAGCACTCCCAGATACCACAGTGTGGAACCTGCTGGCTAAGAACTGCACGCTCCTCATCAGCGTAACTGTCAAACTGGGCAGTGATGGTGGAAACAAGATCTCCTAAGTGAGATGGCTCTGCCAAAAAAGCTTTTCAGAGTAGATCAAGCCCAAAGACTTAAAGTGTTGCCTGTAACAGACTACAGACTGAGCAGGGACAAAAGCAGCTGCAAGACACTCCACAGTATTTCCCACCCTGAACTTTAAGGTCCCACTGGAGGACAGTTCTGCTGGGTGTAAAAGGACCTAAAGACAGCTGAGAGCAAACAGGGGTGTGTTCTTACAGGAAAAGTAGTTGCTCTCCCTCTGACCACGTCCAGGCAGCTCCTGCCTGACAGCAGGTTTCCCAGCACGGAGCTGCACCCCTGCTCCAAGGGACCCATTCTGCTTCCCACATCAGCACTGCAGGGACCAATTTACGCAATGCTTCAACTTTCCACTTCTGTGGCAACTTAAAAAACAAACAAACAAACAAAACCACCACAAAAATCTTAATCTACTGAGCAGCAGAGGGGGAAGATGTGCAGCCTGGGGACCTGAGGAGAGAGCAGTTGCAGAGGGCAGATCTTCATTTTCTTGCAGCAATAAGAGCTACCTATTTGTTTGAATGATGGTGGCTTCACGGGAACACCAGTGCAGAGCCAAACGACGACAGCTATGACGTAAATAGAGGGGAAAAGCAAACAGACTCAGTGCAAAGTGTTAAGGCAGCAATGGGACATGATGGTGGAGACGCCAGGCTGCAAGGAGAAACAATGCAGCAAGACAGAATGACAGATGAAAAACGAAAGGTTACAAAAGCAGAACAGACTAGAAAGGCACTTATAGGATAATAATCCTTGCCTGTGTTTCTAATTATATCTGTAATACTTAAAGCTGAAAGGATTTTAGCAGGCCAATTTACTTTTTGTCCTCTGTGCCATTTTCTGTTGGCGTTTGCCCCAAATGCCTGAAGACAAACGGTTGGTTTCAGGATCCGCTAAGGTGTGTGTAGCTGGGGTGAAACACGTCCCGGGAAACTCTGCAAGGGACAGAGCTGAACCAGGTAAAATCCCCACTCTGGGGCAGGGACAAGTTGGGCAGCTCCCCCTCAAACCTGCCACTGGAAATGCAAATCCAGCAACCCCACTGCAATAATTCCAGGCACCTTCTGGTGAAAATTTTAACAAACCAGAAAACCATGGAACAGCACCAGACTGGAAGACAGACATCAACTCCAAATCCTTTGGATAAATAAGTATACACGCAGTTTAGGATGGGCTATGCTGAAGGCTGGTGAGACTGGCTGGAGTGGTGACAACCCAACAGAACTATGCCCGAGCAGGAGCGGACATAGACAGCAGGGAAGTCATCTTGTTAAATTTCTCTGGACTCTTCAAGCGGTTCTTTAGAGCTTCACGTTAACCAAGTAATACATCTACAAGCTTACAGCTGTGAACAACTTCATTTAAATTAGATCTCTGAAGCATGAGCTGGCCCAAACTACTCAAATTTGAAACAAAGAGGAAATAATAGGTATTAGATTAACCAAGTAATGATATATCAATTTTAATTGTAGAGCTATTCAGAGTAGAGTACTCTGGAGAGGAAAAAATACTTAGCCTATCTCCTTGGGAGTAGTAGTGCTTAGGTTTAATCTGGAGTGTTGTCACTCTACAGAGACGTAGTGCTCTGAGAATTTTAATGCCATATGCCAGACTTCAAGAAGTCAACCCAAATTTCAGAACAGCAAAGCCTGTAACAAACAGTCAATCAGAACAAACATCATAACTGGAAGCATTTTAAGTTTGGAAATACACAAACACGATGAAAACTGCAGCAGCACTACTAGTGCACTCTGAGAATTAATGTTACCATCTGAAGGGAAGGGGAATATCTCAGCACTCGCTATCTGCTGCATGATTCAAGAGCCTGGCACGTTCGCTGACACCTGAATCTCTCTGCTAATTAGTGTCTTCTACCAAGAAATAGGGGGAAAGGAAAGACTTTTGGAAAAGAAAAATTACACCAGAGATGTTGTTATAACAGTTCAGAATATTTCCAGTAATGCTGCTTCAGATGCTGCAGTGAGAGATCGTACCCAACAGCTTTCGGAAACAAGGTGGTAATATTTATCATCATCACCTTCCCCAGCTCAGTATGCTGAAAGCACACAGAGAAAAAAAAAAACACACACAGCCTTAGAATAGTTACACGTTTGGGAGTTTGGATTGGGTTTGGGGTTTTTTTTTGGTTGCCCTTTTTTTTTTTTTTTAAATTACTGATAACTGAATCAAATCAGAAAAATAGTCTAAGAGCACAACCTTCGGAAACCACGCTAGACCTTGTCCCACAGCAAAGATAAACACACTTCGCAAAAGGACAAAACCACTCCAACATATTCCAACGTATCAAGCAGACATTCTTGAGATCTCTAAAATTCTCTGAGTGTCAAGTAAAGAGGCTGAAGCCCAGACTCAGCACAAACGACATGGCCCGAGACTCAGACACCCCACACTGCAAGACATGAAGGCCATCATCCTCCCAGCCCAACTGCACTGGGAGGTTTGGTACGCCAAGAATACGCCTAATTATTGTGAAGGGCTCTTTCAACTGGTGTTTTCTTAACCAAAAGCTTATGAGAGCAAAGGGCCTCGCTTCTCTCCAGAAACAACCAAGAGTCAGAGCCCATCCTGCAGACAAATGAGAGCCAGCTTGAACCCCGTATGAAAATGACGTGGCCAGAGGCAGCCGGCAGCGCTGCCGATGGGGCCCCGAACCAACCAGCTGCTTCTCACAGCTGCTGCAAAAAGCATCAGTGCTACCATGTTGCACCTGCAATTATTTTAAGCAATCAGCTTTAGAAAAACACTAATAAGTAGGGTTCGTTCCTCCTTTCTCATAACAGTACAACTTGTACTTAACCTTCCTGTCACTAAAGAAATATTCCACTTAAGAAAGCAGCACAGTATCAATTTAACAACCGAGCAAACAATACCTTCACGTTGCTATGCCTGTTAACCTTTGATTTACAACTACGTTTTTGTCAGTTTTGTTTTTTAAATTAAGATGCTTATATCCTGAAGGCTAACAAAGTTCACTCTATTAAATTAACATCAGCTATAAATAACGCACTACTGGAGAGTCAAAGAACATTTACAAAGCACTAAAAACAGGTGACTGAGCAGTGGACAGCCTTTCTCTGAATAACTTAAAAGATAAAAAAAGATAATAAACATCTGAAAACTAAACTCTTTCTTTGCACACTTTTTTGGTGTAAGAATACTCAGCTCGAAATAATTTGCTTTGTGGTCGCTGTCAAGAGAGACCTGAGCAAGATGGCACAGACTGTGCACTGCAGGACCAGCCGACGTGGAAAGCGAAGGCTTCCAGGGACGGCCAACTCGTTGCCCCCGTGCCTAGGTTACAACACTGACTGAGCTCCCAAAGCAATTTTCATTAACAAAAAGTTTCCAAGACCAGTCTTTCTCCTTCCCTGGCCCCAGAGAAAGCTTTACACAAGACTCCTGGAGACCAATCCTGCCCTCTATCCCTTTTTATTTTATTTATTTATTTATTTATTGTAAAGATGAGAGAATCAAGTGCAGCAATTTCTTATGCTATACGGGTATGGGTAACAGGAGAAAGTAGTCAGCAGATCATATGGCATTGGCTTCCCTGCCAATGAGAGCAGTACGTGCTTGGTGTAAAGGTTGTATTTTTTTTATTTATGTGAATCCATGGAGCTCAAGACTATCATATTCAAGTACTCACTGTCACTTCTGCATCATTTTAAAAAGGCAAAGGAAATAAAAGGCATAAATTACCTTCTAAAACAAGCACTTTTTTTTGTGCTGAAGTCTTTGGTGAAGAAATACAAAACACAATTGCAACAAGATCTCAGATTGCTGCTTTAGACTCTAATGGCTTCATAACAGTAATTAAGGCTTCTTCCTGACTTCATAACTATGCTATAATGCATTTATCAAGAGAACATTACCACAATGGACGCATTCACTCTTTCTGCAATATTTCGACAGCTCCCTTTGGACACTATCAGTAAATAAAATCTTATGTGGTCCAATTAAAGAAAGCATAAATCCAAATCATTTCTCTGTGGCTATCTCGTTTAGAATGCAGTGCTCTGTCAAATTTTTAAATGGAAAATGGGTAAGCGCTTTGAATATAGTAAAAAAACTTCCTCCCCAGAACAACTCCAGGATGCCAAGTCTTTCTTAAGAGCCACAGGAAGGAAGGAGAGGAGTGTTACTCAGGAGCTTTGTTTTTATCACAGAAGGAAGAGAGGTTTTGACAGCAGAGAGACTATTGTCAAGTGCATTTGGACTCGTGTCAAGTCTCTGCCTTGACAAATTGGACTGGGAGTCCTTTCACAGTGAAAGTGCACGAGAGAACATAACATGCAATGCAGAGCCATTTCTCCACTTCAATGAAAAGCAGAAGGGAATTACAGAGCTCTCTTCCCCTTCCTCCCATCCAATTGCTTCCAACAGGCTGCAACAAGCACAGCACAGCAGTGCTCTGCAGGGACACGTTTACAGATGTGAGCATCCTCCCACCAGTCCCTTACCCACGCAAAACCGACTATTTTATTGTGGGGAATACAGATTGCTGCTGCCAGCTGAGCTTCAGGAGGAGCGGCACATGTGTGAAGCTCACACTGTATAATGACTGCTACCAAAAGTGCAAATGCAAGCGGGTGAGTATTGGCATGAACTGTGCAGAGTGCAGCTAAGATTAGGGCTAGCAATATGGAGAATCCATAGCACCCTCCGCACCTGGGTAGCTCAGTGCACTCTAGCCCAAACATGCTTTAACCAGAGGGATGGTAAAAGGGGGGAAATGCAAAATACACATGACCTTCCCCACCATTTTTTCCACCAAAGAGGTTTTGCATTAGCCATCCTGCAGCAGCAACTCAAAAAAAATTTAGGGTGGCGATAACTGGGAACACACTACCCTTACTTTGAGCACATGAAAGATTATTTTAAACCAAACAGGTACTCCGTTCTAGCAATGATCTTCAATCTTTGCCATACTCTGTTTTTGCCATACACTTCTCCCTCCTATCTCTTAACTACTACCATGGGAAAAATTTGGCAGCTTGTTTAACTATAGGATTATTAGCATTAGGTCAGTATTCAAGGCAGAAGTAACAAAACCCACTTCACATAAGGGATGCAGAGTGCTTAGCATCCCTTACCAGTTAACCTGTGTTGTTTACTCCCTTGGTGTGAAAGGTTTTAAACTGATGAGTTCTGACTGCTCCTTAGTACAGGGAGAACTGTGGGCTGTAACCTGACCAGGACTCTTTACAGCGTAATTCTGCCCACCCCGATTTTAATATCCTTTGAAAAAAAAAAAAAAAAAAATCACAGAATTTCTCTAAGAGTATCAGAGAGAGAGGGAAAGCAGCCAGACAGCATGCAAAGGAGCTCTTGGGTTTTTGACTCTGGATTGCAGTGGGTGTGGGGGGGAAGATTTGTTGAGAAACATTCCAGAAACCCTGAGGGTGAAAGGAGAGTACTAGAATTGGCTACAGTAAATGAAAAGCATAATTCAAATGCTGACATGTACTTCACCAAGCTGTTCTTTACGCTACATGGGAAGGAGCTGCACCAACCTCCATTTAAAGAAGAAAAAAAGCGGCGGGGGGGGGGGGGGAAGCTTAGGTACAGTATTATCCAGGGGCTGTTCCTGAGGCCACCGTCCAGAAACAGACTACCAAGCTTTCATTCAATAAGGTACTGCTACAACAAAATTGCCTCCTGGGTGCTAATGGTCTTTTAGTTATAAACAGCCTCTTTAAATAAGACCAAAAAAAGTGCTTATCAAGGAATTTTCCACACATTTCCTTCAATAAATCCTTCCTCCATTCAATGCTTCCCAACAGGAGCTGGTCCACCAACTATCATCACCAGTAATTCTCTCTCACCAGGGGGAAGTAAAATAAAAAATTCAGACCATAATAACTTTCTCCTAAGATAAAAGAGATATTTTTACGAGCCTTCATGCTGCCTGGCTGATGGCTATGCACACTGATGGTCCCCTCTTTCTCCATTAATTGCCTGCAGAGGGAGAAAGGAACAAATGCTGACCATGTAAGGTGCATCCAGAGACTCAAGGTAATCATAGTAATTTAGTTTTATTTATAGGCACAAGTATTTTATTTATTTGATTTTATTTACACCGAGAAGAATATGTCCAAAGACTCCTGACAAAAGCATCCTGTTAGGACAGCTGGGTAAGTTGCCATCACGTTGTGCCAGGTATTCCCCTTCTGAACCACGTACTCTTGGCATATGCCAGAAAAACAAAAAAAAAGAAAAGATTCCCCTCTAATTTCCCAGAGCTCCTCACAGTTTCTACCTGCTTGGTTTGTTCTCTGCCAGCTCCAGATTTCTTGGCCAGTGCCCTACTCCGGAGAATGTCTCTCTTTGGGGCAGCCAACTTGCTTTCCAGCTGAGTCAGAGCAGAGGGGCTGGCTGCAGAAACCGGGGAAGAGCTATCGGTGACTGTGCAAGGAGTGCACCTAACAGGCTCCTACCCAGAGCTCAAAACTACTGGAAGCACCCTTGATTTCCAGACTTTCTCATGCCAGAGGCAAGGGAGGCTGTGCCAGCTCTCCCCAGGACTGTTCACACGTTCCAAGTCCAGGCGGTGACAGAGTAGGACGGTACATCACATACCTCATTTCCAGTGGGGCAAGCACACGCCAGCCTGCAAAGCCTCCCAGCTGTAAGACCCCACTGCCACAAGAGCTCACCAGGCATGGCGAGGAGCCGGACGGAACAAGCACTGCCCAACCCATGGTCCCCTTTGCAGGGCTCTTGCACCATGCTCCTCAACAGGGAACACCAGGTCAAAGCGATCTGGAGAGAAGTGGCTTGGACTAAGCTGGACTGGTCAAATCAGCCTCGCCAGGAAACAGGGCAGGAGCCCTGGGGCTGGGCAAAGAGCTGCTAAGGCAGGGAGCGAGATACATTTTCCTTAAGCAAAGCCCAGCCAGAGAGATGGGCTACTTTTGCCCTCCAAATGCATAAGCTTATTCCTCATAAAAAGTTTACATAGACTAAAGGAACTAACACTAACGATAAAGTTTTATCGCTTCCTACACCCAGCCCTCAAGGGAGACCCAGTAAAGCTCTGCCGGCAGCCGCAGCAAGGATTGTGCTGCATCCCATCTGAAAGGGGAAAAAAACCTCCTGCTGGCAATCAAAAGCATCAAACAGATATTCAGGATATATTCAGCCCCAAATCAGAAAAGAAAAAAAAAAGCTTCATCCATTCTTGTAAGCCGGTCACACCCTTAAGCTCTCCAGAGAAGTTTTACAGCTTGTAAAACCCTCATGATTCATTCGGAAAGAAACCACAGTCTGTGCTGCAGCCACAGATGTGTAAGGTTTCATGGGGAGGAAGGCATGCCTCAATAAGCTGGACTTCGAGGGGATATGTAAAGAGCACTAATATATTTCAGGGTCCAGCTACAAACATGAAAAAGAGTTTCTGCCCCATATCCACAGACACTTTATGCAGAGAAAAGCACACCACTTTATTTATATAGAAATTTTCTTTTCAGTGTGTACCACTTAGCAATCCATTATCAGCCCAAAAACAACAGGGCACAGGAGACTAATGAACGGCATGAGCAGGAAATACAAAGATGTGGAACAAGATTTAAAGCACAAATGGTTCAGGCACTCTTGTATTTTACAGAAGGTCATTCACTGGGCCTTTATACTTCATTTATCAAATTATATCCGAATTGGTGCAGTCATCTCCGATTCAAGAAACCATCACACATCTTTTCCCTTCAAAAGGGGAAATAAATACTTTATCTGTAAAGCATTTTGCATCAGAGGATCTCAGAGTCCTTCCCTGGCACTTTGCCTTGTAAAACCACCCAGGCAGACAGCTGCTTACCCTAGAGATGGCCTTCAGAGGTGCAGAGACGTTCAGTATTTTGCCCATAACGGCTCGGGCAGTTGCATAGCCAGATCTTGGATCTACACCTCCTCCCTTGAGATGCACCTGACTGAGCCAATTACACATGTTGCTACCCTTAACGAGTGGGATTTTATAGCCTCTATTTTTCTAGTGCTTTCCTTGTCATCATAAACATCTCAGTGTTTGCTCACAAGTTGTTCCATTAAAAACAAATATGCTGCCACTCCACGGCAGTGGAATTTGCAGCAGAAAATCATCAAGAGAACAGCACTGTCTTGCTAGCCACCTGCACCACCTCCCCCTTTAACTCAAACCCAGAGGCATGTTGCAATTACATTATTCCAACTAAATAAAGTTATTTTCCCCTCTTCCAAGACATAAACCAACCACATTATTATGGCCATAGCCACCGTGATTTAATAATTTAAACAAAAGACACACACAATGATAGGAACATAGTAAGTAGCACAGCACTTCATTACAGCTGGAACCAGTATTTATGATCCCTGAAACCAAAGATGGTCTTGAAAATTATATGCCCAAATGCGTCACTTCAAAATTATAACTTAATCATATAATGTTCAGCACAGAGCTTTAAAAAACACCGATTGTCTTTTGTTTTTTTCCAGGGTAAAGAAAAGCTCTGAGGGATAATAAATCATTTAATGCATCGGTGGAAGCAGCTTACTTAGGAAACAACATTTGCAATGCAAAAAGTGAATCACGAAGCATCACCTTCACACTTCACCCTTCCTCATGCATTGCTACTCGCCCACTGCCTCCTACAGCAGGTCAGCGACAGGGACCTGCCCAGTCACCCATTTCTCCATCATCCATCTGTACAAAAAGGTTCATCGTGCTCTCCAAGCTATGCAAGGAACGAGCTGAAATGCAAGCCAGCTACCCAAGATCTGCAAGTGCTTTGAAAGCTCTAGACCATGCCGTACGGAAAAGTTAATCTAGTAAAAATGCTTTGGACACGTAGCCACAGCCCAAATACAGTTCTTCGCCAAGTCTGAGGACAATATGTTATTAACTAAAGTTTAATTATATCCACAAACATACATTTCTAGCTGAGGCATACAACCATGTCTCTCTAGATTTGTTTGTTCTTCTAGTGGTCCCATTAAGAAATTAGTTTTGTGTTCACTTTCGTAGTTCAGAACACACATTTATCTGGTATTAAATTTGCTCCTGTTTTGTTTCCATAGGAATTTTACTGGTTCCATGTTAATTAAATTATCTCAAAAACAGACAACACTTCACAAAGGACCCTCTAATCAGTGGCTAATAAGGGCGGGCTGCAATACAGCATTTATATAACATTGGTAAGATTATTTTCAAAAGACAGAGCACAGTTTCAAAGAACAAGCTATTGTCTCCCCACCAATCAAGTGTGGATATTAAGTAGATCTTAATTATTACATTTGCAATGCTTTGGATTAGGTGAGATCGATTTCCAACAAGTATCACTCCCTATAGAAAGAAGAATTTCGTCACTTGTAACATATAGACAATGTATTTTTCTTTTAAGAGAAATTTTGCAGGAAAAATGAGTCAGCAGCAGACACCTAGCCAGCCAACCAACAGCCACTATGTGAGCTTCAGTGGGGAAACCTCCTCACTCTTGAAGACCCAGGTATAAGAAAGTCACCTTGAAAGGCTGCCCGCGCTCCCCAAAACAACCCAGTAACCTGCTGCCACAGAAGCAATGCAAATAGCTCTGAATATTTTAGCTCTTTCAAGTGCATCAACCGTATGTGCGACCAAGAGCGCACATTCCATTCTAATGGAAGAGGCAGAATTCAATTAAGGACACCAATTTTTAAAAGTCAGCAGAGACCGCAGAAATGGCTCATTCGGGAAATTTTTCTTTCTGAAAGCTTCCGTGCACTATAATAAAGCAACTATTGCAAGCATTTATTTATTAATACAGAAAGATTTATTTATGAGAGATCTGCAATCAGCTTAACCTCTGAGAGAGCGGCTTGATGTAGCTCAGCCCCTGGCCAGAGTTTTTCATCTGCTTTTACGTCAGGAAGCAGCATCCATTATTAGCTCAGGGGTTAGCTGAGAATAGCCCAGGCGACACCTCAGCACTTGCTCAGACTCAAGGCTGCTAAAACCAGCGGGCAGCCTGCAGTCACCCAAACTCCACTTTTATGCTGGCCCCCAATACAATAGAAGGAAAGGGGCAGATTCTGCATGCAAGGAAAGCTGGTGGTGGTACAACCAGGATGCGCACGATGGCGTTCGTGAAAGGAGCTAGAGAATTGCTGCTTTCCTTTAAATTAGCCTGGCAGGCAGAATTATGAAAGGCTGCTAGGGTAAGGTAAGTTACCCAAATCTTGCTTTTCTGCGAGAGGAAGGCCACTGCCAGATGGCTGCAGTGCAGAAGATGCAACACCAGCACATCAAGAAGTCTCTGCTAGGCAGAATACCTCCCAGAGCTACCAGCAAGAGGAGGCTGGGCAACAATAAAGCCACTGGATTTAAAGCAACTGTACTATTAAGTTAACATATTTACTCGTGATACAGACTAGCTCAGATTTAAAATAAAGGAAAGGGAATGGCACTGGGAGCTATTTCAATTCATAAAGGCAGCTATTAAGACAAAACTAAGAAGTGGGGAAGTTTTCCCAATGGTTTTGCTACATTCTTCCATCGTCATTTCACAAAGCCTAAGGAGTCAATAAAAGCATATTTTAGGTCTTCAAGGAAGCAGATCCACATACTGTCTCCACTCTGTCTGTTACAAGAGACAAACCCAAATGAAAGCATTGCCCAGTTCCCAAGTATCTGGATCTTCAGCTTAGCCTTTATCACTACTAAACAGCCATGCTGGTAACACTAAGTACAGCTGTATAGAGAGATGGCAGGTACTGCACTGAACATACCACAAAATTAAACACCACCCTTGTCAGCACAGAACGAGCGCAGATCTAAAAGCAAGGGCAGTTTTTCCACTGCGATCACAAAACTGCTTCCTGCTATTCCACCTCCTGACCTTCCTGCCATCCTGTCCAGGGAATACGCCTTTGTCCCTGACCATGACCTGCAGAAAACAGCTGTCCACCCAGATGTAAGCACTATGGAGACCCTCCAGCACAGTCAGAGTGCTGGGATAGTCCCTTCCCTCCAGGTTATCGGAAGTTCAGCTCTACAGAGCAGTAGTGCTCTACTCACCACGACCTTGTGAAGGGACACCCTCTGCGCCCTGCTGCTTCTGGCTCCTCACAATGAAATCACTGGTACCAGGCCAAAATTGAGCATCCGTGTCCTCAGAACACAGCGAGGGAGAGAACTGCTCATCGCTGCCTCTGACATAAAACAGCAAAATCAATTACAATAGATGGCATTTTGCATATTAAGTATATATGTTAAAAAAAACAACTTTGAGATGTTAACGTTTGTCATTGCTGTACCTCCCTCAGACCCTCTCTTCCCTGAGCCCCAGGAAAGGCAGGAGGGTGCTCAAAGTATTGGAGAGCACAGACCATAAGGCTGACTTGAAACAAAAGAGAAATGGCTCAAGAAGTTTGCTCCACCTGCAGAGGAAATGACCAGAAGGGAGAGGAAGTAGTATTCTAGAAGTCCACCTGAAAAAACGGCATCAAACAACTGCCTAAGAGACCTTACAGTCAATAGTCAGCTGCCAACCGTTGATATCACAAGACTTGTAATATTTCTGTTAGGGCTCAGGTGCTGCACTTTCTCATCCAGGAGTCTCAAGCAGAGGCAGGAGTGCTCTTGGGCACCCACCTCCACCGTCCACGCGACTGTCCCTCCACTGAACATCCCCTCAGCTCCACAAACCACAGGGACATCCTGGGCTGCTGCTGACACAGACACGAAAGGGACAAAGGTGCTCACATAATCCTTGAGAGGCAAGTACCTCCCCGGGGTGCTGGGGAGCCCCTAAGCCCCTCAGCCAGGAGCATCTCTACCCACATCCTCCGCTTCCATTTCACGCAATATTTTCTCGCCAGCACAGCTGCTGCTGAAAGCTTGCACTGACATCTGAAGACTCAAAGGCAAATAAAAAACCCCCTACACTTCTTAATCTGATTCATGCTTTTTTAATGACTGGAGCTAGTATCATGTGGAAAGCATCTTTTGCAGGATACTACTTTGACCACTGCTGTTCATAAATATAAAAAGACTTGTTAATGCTCTGCTAAACTTCTCACAGAAGTATTTATATCAGCACCCCTCTATTTTTTCCCAACAATAATCTAATTCATGTGCCTCTTATCTTAGCTATGCAACAGCATGTTAAATCCAAGATCGCAGCTCATTTAGATAAATGGAATTGGGCACATCTAGCGAGTCATTCCTGCTGTGACATTTCTGCTACTGACAGAGTTATTTCCAGGCCCAGCGTGGGCAGGGAACTGGGAGGACTCGCACACTTCAGCACAGTCACTGCCCCTCACTGAGGATGCACAGGAACAGCCAAATTTTCAAGAGGGACTCTACCTGGGTCTAGTCACATGTTAATAAGCATTCTGGCAGCGTCTCCCAGAAATAACCTTCAACAGTTACCTAGAAACATAATCCATCAAAATAAACCTCAAAGTAATAAAAAAAAAAGAAAAAATTTCTATTGGTAGATTGTGTTCTAGCTAGGTACAGAAGAATAAGTAGACAAACTAGAATCACTGATCAAGGGAATAGCTCAAATTAATTTCAAGGTTATTTTCAGACAGTTCTTTTATAAACACCAATAGTACCATCAGAAAGTTTCCCTTTCCTCATTCTTTGTTACTCTCCATGAGCTTTTAAGAACATAGTTGAACCTTATGGGCCTCTATAGGACTTACAAGCACCCAGTGGAACCAAAGCACTCAGCAGGTGATGAGCTGAAGTGAGCCTATTGCTCTAAGGCTTAACTGTTAAATCATCCAGAATAGATTAAAATTTCCAATCAGATAAATTGAAAGTTCTCCTTCAACACCAAACAGTTCCCCTTTTCTTTAGGGCTCCATCCCCAAATTAATTTCTAATCTGAACAAATATGGCATTTGCGTTTTGCATCCCACTTTTTTTTTTTTTTTAAATAAATGCAACTGCTGGAATGATACAGATACAGCATAGCCAAAGGATTTTCTTTAGATACCCAAAGGACTCCTGATCTGCATATTGATTTCAACTCATCATTCTTCATAAACAAAATGGATACACAAGAGAGTCAATACATCTGCTGGTGCATCTTTCTCTCTGCTCACAGCCAGCAAACCCGTGCACAGAGATTAACACAAATTTGTACTGCAGAACATACTGCCTCCGTGAGAACTGGTACTTTTTGGACAGTTTCCACTTGAAGCTGTAAAGCTCAGATGTAATCAGAAGTGGTCACAACCACGCAGTCACACCCGTCAAAACACTTGTAGTGCTAGGGCTCAGCTGAGGTTATCTCACTGATAACCTACATACACTCCAGGGACATCTGTGCAATGTGTGCATCCATGCACTGATGTTTCAAAGGACATAACCCAAAACTTGGCGGCAGCACGTAATTTCCCAGCACTGCCTCAGAGCGCTGCATGAGGCACACTCTGGGTTCGATTTAGAGGGATGTATGTGCTTTGTATACGTGCATACAGAACAGCATGCTACTGCCTTCCTGAAAATCATGTTTTCAGCCAAAACCCCCCACATCTGATTATTAAAACAAGGCTCTCTATACCATATACCCCAGAAATTAATCATTCCTGTATCAGGGACCTGGTACTCCACTAAGACTGATCACAAGGCAGCCCGCTTCTGGAAAATTAACTCTATAGGTCAGTCAAGAAGATATGCAATTTAAGGATTTTCAAACATTCTCTTATTCCAAATTCTCTCCAATAATCAAGCATTTATTGGATCTGGCATACGTATTCAACTCATGCTGCTAATCAGTCTGGTTTGAGAGAGATGGTGGGGGTTCAACCTGAAGTCCTAGAGTGGGTTCTCTTCAAATCTACAAAGTTTTGCTTTTGGCCTCAGTGGAAGCAAGATTAGACCCTAACTGGGTCCACCCACAAGGGCACAGTAGAGCTTGAAATGGATGAAGAAAGACAATACAAGGAAAGAGAATCTCAAAGCAGGATAGTTTCATCGGATAAGGGTGTATTCTATGCAATAAAAAGAAGCTAACGTCACTCTTATCTGCACTACATCAAATATCTTTTGCTTGCAAAAGCCCTTAATGCTGCAGAATTTTCAGTTACCTTTTCTCCCCCTCTATTTCCACTAGCATTAATACTCTTCCTTAGAAGCCTGCTGCCAGCCGCTGCATGGTCTCTCTGGATGAATTAAATTCTCGGGTTTTCCAACTTTTTCCACTGTTAGAAGGACATTTATCAGGTTAAGCCCAGATTTCTTTCCCTGTTTTACCAGCAGAGTTTTGGATGACTAATCAAAAGACTGAATATATTTTAAAGATCTAATTCTCCCTTCACTATTTATACTGGTTAATGTCACTTTGACACTATTCTGGCTTTCAACTGCAAAAAACTTTCCGACTTAAATTCCCTTAAAATGAACACGCTCTCAGAAGCAGACAAGAGTGCTATTTGCTCCATCTTTCCCTCCCCCAAGTTAGCTTCAGCTGTCACCAAAACCACAGTAAGCATTTTCCTTCATGGGAACTATGTGTTCTTGCAGTTATATTCAGTGGACCAGAAGAGCCTGGCATCGTAAAAAGAACTATCTGATTTCTTAGACTCACTGCAAGAGAACCTGTCTTGGCCAGATACAGTTATTACCACCAAGAATTCAGTTAAATTAAAGATGCCCTAGGCAATAAATATTGGCTATAGAAACAGTGATCAAGCATTCACCCACTACAGATACAGCTTTGGAGTTTTGACTGCTCTTTAAAAGGTGTTTTTTCCTGCGGCTATAAATAACTGCGAGCAAAACGCTCACTTTGTAAGTTAGCATAAAGATTTTCAGAACTGCCATCCATGAAGCACTACCCCTATTTTAGTAAATGGAAAGTAGTCAGCAGCTCTTGAGAACCTTAGATTTGTCTTGGTCTTCAGTTTGTTCAGATTCGCAAGTATATTTCAGCTTAATTCAGACTGGGCATTTAAGTCAAGGTCAAATTTACTCTTTTCGCCATGATTTGTATTGCCTTCTGTCACCTTTATTCCCTGTAATTTCTATTTCTTTGCCAAGTTATAAAGAGGGCAATAAGGCCTGCAAAAGCAGTTGCACCTTAGACCTAGGTTGAGATACTGAACCTGGGAGCGCCCCTTTACGTCAGTGAAGATAGAGCTGCCGCGTTCAGATGGCTAATCTTGGCACGACAACACTTTGACGTTGCAGAGAATGCTACCTCTGGACAGCAGTGAGGAAAAAGTACAAAAAGACAAAACAAAAGAGACAAAACGGGTATAAAACACCTTTCTAAAAATCTGCTCTAGGCAGATCCTTTCCACGGATCATTTCTACTGCGGTTTCCATCCTTTGGCTCACCACATGCACGCCTAGTCCTCAGGCAGAGAAATCACCTCTGACAACTTCCAAGCAAGTCAGGTCTCCACCCAGATCTGCCTCCACTTTAGGTGGCCTTCTCTCACTTCATTAATTGCCCCTTTCCATCGCACTATTAAGGTATGGTAGGAACAGCTCTGCAAGCACATGCCTTGCTGTCCCGTCCAGGAAGGGTCCTACCCCATTTCCCAGGAAGGGCGCCAATGGCAGTTTTACCAAACGTCACGGTGAGTTGCACAGCATCTGCTCTATGCCGTGCTCAGGACAACCTTCTCTATGGAGCTTTTCCATGAGGGGCTGTTCATCAGGTCTTATTTTTAAAGAATCTGGGCCAAGTCATCCCTGCTGTAACTTTAATGACGTCAATGAGCTACAGCAGGGGTGAAATTGGGCCATTATTTTTTATGTCCATATGTCATGTGCCCATTAAAGAAAAAAAAAATGCAGAAGATGATCAAGGAAGAAAAGAAAAGTTACAGAATCAAAAGACTATCCTGTGCAGAGATTAACATCTAGATGTGGAATGTTTCTCTTTTGTTCCTGCAGCACGTTTATAAATATAACAGTTTATGGAAAAAGAAATACTTCTGTAGTGTCAAGGTACAATGCGAGTTCTGTACTGACAAATTATATTCACTTTTGTATCCTGTTTTGATTAAAAAAAAAATAACAAAAAATTTTTTACCAGGAAAAGGCCTCTTCAAAACTTGCAGAAGTAAGCAACGCAGTTGCTTCTCCACTGTAAGCCAGTATTAATCATCCTCTGTGTATCACCACCCAGTAGTAAAGCCAAATGGACCTTGTTCTCAACTCATTTCTTCGTAAATCCAAAACAGGATTATACAAATATCAAAAGCAAAAATATGAAAAATAAGTTTAAACCTAAGCAGTGTTTTCTGTGAATATTCAAAGCCTCGAACCCTAAGATGGAAAGAGATGCAGCTGAGGAGACCAAGCCTGCCAGACGTAGGACACCAGCCATGAACAGCAGCAGTAACAGCCACCGCAACACATCATGACTCCATGCTGATTTTCAGAAGGCTGAACTGTATCATTTAACTTGAGCGAGCATACACACGTGTTTTCCACCCACCATGCCCCAGACCATCGGGTACTGCCCTGGGCTGTAAGCAGCGACTCAGGCTAGCTAAACCACAAGATGCATCACAGCCAGTGAGACCTACGACCAGAATTTCTCAACTCCATATTTAAAAGCCCACTTAACTAACATTTAAGCATATGAGTAACCATATTCATATGAACATAGGTAAAATTACTCACCAATGTGCTTATAGAGTCATGCCAGCGTGCCTTTAAAGCTAGACAGCAAATTTTTCAGAACCGTCCAGGAACAGCACCAGATCACAGGAGCTTGGCGTTCAGGGCCTCTATTTCCAGATAACTTTTATTTCAAAGCTTAATGGAAGATTCCTTTGAAATCTTTGACCCTAATTTTCCAAGTCTCAGCTTTAGTCGAAGACTAAGTTTTCTTTGTAAAGGCCTTTTTTCCCTTTGCATTAATGAGATCTTTTTCCCACAATAAGCCAGAACAGTTTGGGGTTTTGGGTTTTTTTATTTTTATTTCTCTCCTCCCTCCCTCCCCCCCCCCCCCATTCCAGTACTGGAATCAAAATAACTTGAGATGGAAAACGTGTGACCTCCCAAGCCTTTATTTACAGTATCACAAACCACAAGGGAAGGATCTGTCCAAGTTTTCCAGCTGGAATGGGAACAGCAGGGAAAAAACGTGCCCTAATTTTTTCAGCCGTGATATTTAACACATCACGGGGGAGGAGGTAGGAGAGTTAGAAGCAAGTAATGATGCCATGGAAATATCGGGTGAAGAAGTCTCAGTCACACAGGTAGGTCCCACATGATTACATCCTTTCTCCCCAGAAATAAACAGAGCTTTGTACACGCAAATGTAATTGCAAAACCAGTCTGACACATATTTAACGGGGTTACTTCTTGACTTTCACATTATACAAGATTGTAAATATAGAAGCCTTCTGGACTTCACCTGAATTTGTATTAGTGCTGTAATAATCTCTCTTCATGCCATCATCCCCCAAATTACTACAACAAAGATGTTGTCAAAAACAAGAAGCCTAGAAGCAGTGGAATCTTCCTCAGATATTTAAACAGCACAAACACAAATGAACGAGGTTTAGATCTACAGAAAGTTACTTGCAGCAGGAAACTGTCAGTTAGTTTGTGGTTACAACCAAACCAGTGTCACAGCTCCTTCCTCCCAGTTAAATACGTATGTCCAAAAAGTTCCTTGTGTCTATACTGTTTCTATTGTAAAAGGAGGTAAACAACCGAAAGAAAAACTCATCTGTATTTCCACTAGAAATTTCATGCTGCCAGACTATCTTTTTTGAAAGGGAATCCTTCTGTACCTTTCCAAACATTGATGTCCTAGACTGTCAGGTCTAACTCAGTTTACCTGTAACTATCTCCTACCTTTACAAGGTCCCATTCCCCCTCCCTGACCCATTAGCAGCTCCTCCTTCTCCCTGCCCACCACTGCAACAAGTGCCACTCTAACCCATGACCTTTACACACTGAGAGAGGGGAACGCCACAATTGTACTGCTCCGTTACGCTGCCGAACAGGGTTCCTCTCCTTGCCAGTACAAAAGCTCTCTGAAGTGTTATCACCTTGATCTAACTCACTGTAAAGTGTTTTGCAGTATAGTCTATGAAGGTTCCAACATAAGGATAGATGTCTCTGCATTCAGTCAGTTTCCATAAACTCACTCCTTACAAGGGGTACAACTCTCATGTCACGGGTCACACAGTAAGTCCCCTGGTAAATACAGGACACAGAAAAAGTAAGATTCAGCCCCAATTTGTGTCCACATAAAAGGGCACAGGGCTCTGGAAGGGGAAAAGCTTGTCACATTACACAGCCAGGAGTGGAAATGCACCTAAAAAATCACAGCACTGCGTGGCACAGGCGCAAAGGCAGGTGCTGCAGGCAAGGCAGGGAGTGCTAGAAGGGCATTAGAAGGCACCCTGTAATTCCACCTGCTTTCACCTCACCTACTTTCCCCTCTCCTATATATTAACCTCCTGCTCAATGTCAGTCTCTACCTCTTCTTACAGAAACAAACGCTCACTCCTCATCCCATCCAGGCTTCTGCAGTTGCAGGACCGGTGGAAACACAAAAAGGCAGTGCAGTGCCCCTGGACAGCTAGAAGTGAGGATGCTGAGGGACAGAGCAGCAGGTACCTCCTCATTCTGCACCAACATCCTCCATTTCCCCCTATCACACCGCTTTCCCCACCAGCTTCTTGCCACGGTCCCACAGCCACACTTCAAACATCACAGGCACTTGCAGCTTGTGTACGCACACATGCCCCCAGATTCCGCTCTGCCTTTCTGCTCACGCCAGGGATTGAGGATGCTTTCCTAGATTTTGAAATAATTTTATGCAAAATACTCCCAGGTATGACTTGCAGAGGAAACTCCTCCCATAATTTTCACTCTGTCCAGCAGTTTGGATTCAAAGCCTCCAGGTCTGGAAAAACAAAGGGCTGCACAGGGATGCTGACAGAACAGAGGGGAAAATTACCCAGTGCCTACAGCATTTTCCTGGACATTGCTATTCAGCTCTTTGTTTTCATGAATGCTCCATTCTCTGACAAGGTTTAAAGCCCATTTTTCTCCCTACGTTCCATACCTGCCAATCCACGGACGTTACTTGCTCTCTAGTGACGCAAGCCGCATGGATTCATTTTGCTACGAATACAATTCTGAAGGCAGTTTCCCGTCACCTGCCCAGGAAATTAATGACCACTTGGGTCCTTCTCTTACCAAGGATCCTCAGCCCTGTTAAGTCCTTCAGGCAAGTGAAATGAGTAGAGCCACAGCCTCAGGGCAAAGCAAACCCTAAACATTGCTAAGGATTGCGTTTCTTCTTTGCTGTTACCACCAATTCAAAGAAATAAGCTCTCCTCTACAACAGCCTACAGGGGAGCAAAGGGAGAGTGCGTGATCTAAAGCAAAGGAGGCAAAGCTCTTGGGGCATAGATGTTTTCTCCCTCGGCACAGGGGCACAAACTCACATGGCAATTAATACCTCTAGGAGCAAAAACTCCTCCGTTAAAGCTGCTGACAGCAGCTTTTGTTCTCAGAGAGCTGCAGTGGGGAGAAGAGAAGCTGCCGGGCTCTCCCGAGGAAATCAGGTATCCCACAGAGGGATGAGCCGCAGCACTGGGAGCAGCCAAGCTGGGCTGGCCCTCGGCTCTGCTAATACTGGAAGAGAGAGGCTTCAGGAAGGGAACTGACATGGGGAATGGCGACGAATTCATTGGGAACCAATCTCCCGACAGGAGATAGTTATGGTATTCAAATCGCCCTTAGTTTTCAAGGATTTCTGGTAAAGATATTGCATGTTAATACAGAGCAGGTGTCACTGCAGTTTCAGTGTAACTGCTGTGACTGAGGTATAAATCCAGAGAAATCGAAAACACATTTCAGTCTGATAAGCAAACAGTCTCAGATCCAAACTCATTTATCCTTTATTTGTTCTTTCCAGCAATTCGTTGCTCTTAAAGCAAAAAAACAGCAAATTTTGAGTTTTAGCATCCAGCAGCAAAAATACAAAGTTGCTATACCACAGTATCACCACAAAGAGCAACATTTGATGGAGTTAAAAACACCCTTTCTGATAGAGGAAAAAAAGAACTGAGTGGTGAGGAATGCACTTGGAGGAAAATAAGATGCAAAACTACACAGTCAGTCTAAAAGCTGAGACCCTATCTATTGAAAATCTCCTGTTCAGGCACTAATTTTGTAGGCAGATTTAACACCATGATATACATTTATAGAACTCACACAAAAGAGGTTTGGTGAGAGCTGGACACATAGCAAACCCACAAGCAACACTCCAAAGGTTACAGCGTAAGGCAGTAGCAGGTACATATATGCATAAAAAGCGTAAAATCTCTTAAAATTTTACATCACAAGGTACCTGCTTCTCTATCTACACTCCTTACTGAGGAAGTTTCTGCATGCCAAACCTCTTGGCAATGTAAAGCAAATTAAAAGTTCAGAGGGCAAAAAAAGCTAGAAATTAACAATAATTTTATGGTAGTACCGGAGGCTGCACACTGTTTATTTCAACACAAATAAAACGCAACTAGGTTAAGATTTTTTTTCTAAAGACCTACACAAAATTTAAATACATAGAAAAAAATTATTTTAATTGCACATCCTGTGCAGCCATTCTCCCTTTTAATTTATTTATTTAAAAAAATTTAAATAAACAAGGATGCCAACTAAGCAGAAAAAGGCAGGGAGCACAAGCTTTCTTTAAAAAGAGGTTTATTACCAATACACATGTCTATGCAATTTAAGCCAACCATGTTCTGTGACTGCCAAGCCCTTCTCAAAGGCAACCCATGCAGCCATTCTTCCAGACTCCATTTTATTGCATTTCCCCCGAGCATCTATTCAAGTGGAACCCAAGCTAAGGTTAATCCCCTCTCTCACCAGCAGCGAGCTAGTATCCATCACACTCATTACCATTGTCCCTAGTAATATCTAAATATATTTTTTCTAATATAGAAGAAAAAGAACAGCCATCCAGCTGAAATGCCAGAACCTACCTTCTGCAAAAAATCTCTCTAGATGCTTCTGAATGCAGGAGGGAGTAAAGACAGCATTGCTGAAAAAGGATGTCACTGTTGGTCCACATGTGTCAACATCCTAGAGAAAGATAAAACACAGTTGCTTAACTGCCATGCCCATGGGAAATCAACAGCAAGAATAAAGCTGCATTATTTTCACAGTTATACCATGCTAATGGCTCCTATGCAAACAACATAAAGCTACAACATTTTATAATTGCACATCAGAGTTTCTCTGCAGACATCCCTCCGGTATGTCAGAAATTCAATACGTGATAGTAGGCGGCAATGAGCACCTCAGGGATTTAAAGTGCGTTCCAAGCCATGAGTCATCGTCATCGTTAACTCATGGAAATTTAAAAAAAAAAAAAAAGAAAAGAAAAAAAACACACACACGCGCATTGCGCTGACCACTCTCACGTGCTCTCTCTGTACAATACCATAACTTCCCCCTAAAGCATTTCCCTTTTAAGTAGCATGTTGAACGATTTCCACGAAGGGAACATCATCACAGACAAAAAACATCACATCACAGCATTCTTCCAGACAGCTCCCTGGAGATGAGGCAGGATCCCACATTCAAGGGTGGAAACAGAGCTGGAGCTGCCTTGATAACCCCACAAGTCCTTCCACACCTGGAGAAGGGAGGAGAAGGCACCCCCCATGGCTGCCACAAAGGAGGGTGCAGCCAGGCCCCAGGGATGACAAAGACAGGGGTGGTGAACCAGCAGCACCCAGGAGGACAGATCCAGCTCCCTTCCCACCCAGCTTGGGAGAGGTCAACCCCAGGCAGCCCATTTACACCTCATTTTCCAGCCATCAGCTACCTGCTTTATCCCCAAGGCTGATTTTTGTCAGAAGGGCTGAGGGCCAGAAGGAACTTGTACCGGTTACATGACGAGCAGCTTATGTGGTTTGTTTCATTATGCCAAGCAGCCAGTTGCCTTTCTAAGAGATTCCTTCAGGCAGAGTCTCATCGTTACCTCCAACCACTGCAAACTGTTTTTAATGCTGCCTTTAAAGCACCTGGTTCGCACTTTAGCGCACACACATGTGCTCTCCCCTCCCAGCCATCACTTCCCTCTCTTCTTAGACCTCCCCAAGTATATTCAAGCTCCTTTAGGTCATCTTTAATTTCTTAGCTTATCCTTGGTTTGCCTGCCCCTGCTGTCCTCCAAGCAACAGCCAGAACAGAGCAACAGCTCCCGATAGTGCAAGGTCTAACAGTGCGGATGGAGAAGGGAAGGCTGGAGCATTTGCAGCTGTTCCCCCGACAAGTGACCCACAGGCAGCCAGCACGGCTTCAGGAAGTCAACGAGATCAGAAGATAGCTTGGCTGTGTCTGCAGGGAGGACAGGGCCTCAGCAGCAACCACAGACTCCTGAAAACCACCCACTCAGATTAAAGCTGCCTTTAACTTGATGAACTCACCGGCAGCAGAAATACTCCTTTCCCCTTTGGGTCAGGAAGGGCACAGGTGTCCTTCCCTGTAGCTGTGTTTTGCACCAGGACATGCAAATCTGGGTCCACATACACACACACAAAAGAAATAAAAAGCATCTCCTTGATTGGGATGTGGATTCAAGCCGTAAGACCAGCACCCACAACCAAAGGGTTATTAAAAAAAAAAAAAAAAAAACACCAATGTACTCTGCTCCCTGCACCAAACAACCCGAAATGCTTGGAAAAAACATTGATACCTTTAGCTGAGATACTCTGCTTCAGTTAACAGATTTATGGCTTGCCAACAATTAAAAAAAAAAAAAGTAACCACTCTTTAGTCTTGTACCTTCTTGCACAGCAATTTAAAAAAATAATAGTGCTTGCACAGGTCAGGTTCATCCTGGAGGAAGAGCAAACGTGAGTAACATTTCAGGACAATTAATCTCAGAGATCTCACGAAGAGCAAGCAGCCAGACAGCTTAAAAATATATTTAGTCCACAAATGCTTATTAACGTCATTTGCTGATTCACAGCTGAGCCAGTTGCATGGAGCCCAAATGCCACTTCTGCTTTCCCAAGCTGGGTTCAAAAAAAAAAAAAAAAAAACCAAAAACCAAAAAGTAAGTTGAAAACGTTGGGCATCAAGTTGCTTAACCTATCTCAAAACCTTCTATGATGCAACTATTAGATGTGGATTTATCTGAGCCGGAAACTGCAGGTCCGGTCTGTAGTCTTATGGCTTAGGAGTCTGATCCGAGTTTTAAAGACGAGGGATTCCCACGTGCCAGGTCTGGCTCATGTACAGCTTTCCGCTGTGGTCTCAAAGCAGCCACCGTGCATCTGCACAGCACAGAGGAAACGCTCCTGCCACACCACGGCATTACAGCATTTGCTTAGCTTTGCCAGGCACCTTAGAGTTGAAAGCACCAAGTCTGAACAGCCGACCTGATCCAATCATCCAGGATGAGCTACGGTATTTGAACACACGTACATAGATGGAGCTGTCTTACATACTCACTAGATGCCATTCCTTGATGGCAACCAAATATGATTGCAATGTGCTGCAAAGCTGAATCTTAGTCTTCCTTTCTTTTATTGACTATCGCTCTTGTTCCCAATATTAATAATCAAGACCAGATCAGAAGTAAAATGGACTCTGCAGACTTACAACAAAATTAACAGTGAAGATCACTACTACTTTTAAAATTACATCTCGAAATCAACTGAAGAAAAATATTTGATGATTTGATAGATATAAACCTGTGTCAAGAATTTGTGTGTGTGCTTTGGGGCAGAATTAACCCACTAACTTCTTAAGGAATCCTTTAAGTAAAAAATTTTTTCATAAAGAGAAATTTAAAATGTTTCTTCCCCTACTGTTATATGCAATGTGATGAGTTAAAGTCCAAAGGATTTTCTCTCTAAATCACCTATTGAAATCTGCATGATGGAAATATATTTAAATATAACATTTTAATCTTGATTTGCATTTGAACTTTTAAATGCTTTTCCAGGAAAGCAAGTGTCTCATTAGTCCTTTTAGCCATTCTACCATGCTGATCTGCAAGTAAACAAGAATCCTCACATTACCTTTCTTTTTAAAAAGGATTAATTATATGTACATAGGTTTTTACCCCAATATACATCTAGTCGGATTGAGTCTTACCACTTTTTAAATGTTATAAAATAATTCACTCCTCATCAAGTGCATCAGGATTGGTCAATATCCATTCTCCATTTGTTTTCACAAGCCAGACAAGTCTCTACAGATGCTGGATACGCTAGACAACATCCTCCCAAAAGGAACATCCACCATAACCTACACTTAAGTAAATAAATTTTAAAAAATGGAGTTGCCCCAGAGCCCTGCTCCATTTCACTGGTTTCGCAGAGCAGAGTGCAGTTCTCAGAATTAGCAGGGGCCTGGACCCACGGTTTCAGAAAGAGTTTCAGTGTCAGTTGACCCACTGTGGGGACAATTTTGAAAGCCTCACTGGGTAGCTGTGCAAACCTGGCAAAGCAGACACAAAACCTCCTCAATTTAAGAAAATCAATCTTCCTACCTGCTTTATTCTTTTTTGTTTCGGGGTTGGGTTTTGGGGGTTTTTTTAATCCTTTCTTGTAGATTGGGGAAGGATGACAAAACTTCTTCTTTTCAGCGACAGCAAGTCTGAAACAATTATTCCAAACAGAAAGACAGAGTTCTCTACACACTCACTAACAGCACTGAAATCAAAAGTGATTAAAAGCAAAAAGATTTCTGAACAACAGAAACTGAAAGTATTGCCTTTGGGAAAACGTAAACACCAACATTTTCTCTACAGAAAACACTGAAAGTAACAGGTAATTAATGTAGTCTAGGACATTATGACATGTTTATAAAACTTGTTTTCTGGAATAATCATACACAATTCACCTTGACTGTATTTCCAAGTCGTCGCTTTTTAAAGTCACTGCAGTTTGCAGAGGCCTCACTGATGCTATTCTTAATTTACTTATTTTTAGCTGTAAGAACAGATTACCAATGTGAAATTTAAACTTAAAACCTGTCAGTTTTAAGCATCTTTTAGATTGATAATAAACAACCCTGTCTGTATTTCAGAAACATTTTGTGATAAGCGGTAATCAAATACACAGTTAAAACTGCTTCTGTTTTAAAATTATACTACTGAAGTGCAGGAGACTTCAGCATTATTAAACAAGGGCCACACTTGTCCCAAGCAAACCACCAGGAAAAAGCAACCCAACATTGAGAAATGTGAGTTAATGCCAGAGTTCCCAAAAGGCTCGAACAACATTTTTATTATGGGTTATCTGCAGAGATGAACGTTACAAACCTCCTCCCTTCCTCGAAAGGCTTTCAGGGGACCATCTCTCCAAGGAAGCCTCTGGGCATTGGAGCTGCTCAGAACCAAACCCATGCACAGACTACATTTGGCTTTGGAGCAGCTGGACCACAGATTCACGTGCAAATATATTTTGCAAGGGTGAAGAGGTGCCACACCACAGGTGGCAAGCGGCTCATTTTTAGCACAAACGTTGAAAACACCACATTACACTAACAGAACTGGCATTTCCCTTTCCATGGAGGGCAATTAACATAAGATGATTTCTGCTGGCTTCTGAAGGCTTCTCTGCTTAACTGATGCATTGCGCTCCACTTGATCAGTCCTTCCTCCTAAGAGGCGCCATCATTGCCATCACTAAAACACTTTATATTGGCAAGATGGGCAGAGTTCCCACCTCGCCGTTACCCAAGCAAACACACTTGGTGATGACCACAGACTAGAACACAGTGGACTCACGCACAAGATCAGAGTCCTGTTGAGCAAGGGCAAAGGCAGTAGAACGCGAGATTCGCACGCTGTCTCTGCAAAGTCAGGGACGCTGACAGCACTATCTTGCAGGGATAAATGAACTACCAAAATTGTTCCTAGCAAACATCACAGCTGTTTTAGCTCAGCCTACTGCTCTTGTACAATCTGCATTAATAAATACTAAGCACTAACAAGTGTCAGCTGTGGTCAAACAGTGCATGCCCGTGGTTTGGAAGCATCAGTTTCAGACCACGGATAGTCACAAGAGTCCTTTATTCTCAGAGGAGGTGTTTGCTGTTCTCCTATCAGTTAGTCACCCTAAAACAATAAGGGGATATAAGTGAGCAATTAAAAAGCAACAAACCAGAGAGAAATAATTTCAAAATCCTTAAGAACTCTGCAATCAGAGGAACAGGCTCCAGGACATGCCAGAAAATTAATCAATGTGCAGGATAAATGCAGCAGTTAACAAGAAAATATGAGCAGCTCAGAAAGGTACTTGGACCATTTTCCCCTGTCCGATGCTTGCAGCATTTAGACCCTTCAAAGTGTCTCTGGGGTTATGTTCCCTAGGGAGCACAGGGTCCTGGCCTCACTGTAAGCAGCAGACTCAAAGGGAAAGCAAACAGCAAAATATTTCCAGAAAGCTGCCTGGGCTCTGGACCTTGCAGGAGCTATAATGAGCTTTTCATTAGCAAAGCCCTCTCACACCTTTCTTAAAAGTCATTATTCCCTTACATGAAATGGGAGACTGGGGTGTGAACTGTTACAATCCATTGCTCTGATTAGGCTGCAAGAAAAATACATTTGAAGACCCCTATGCTCTGTATGCACCCTTACAAGATTTTTACAAACCTCACATCAGTCTCTGTAAGGTGGGAAGAGTTCCCATTCAACATCACACATCAACAGAGACAACCCGCTCCCCACGTCCTCCAGGACACCTCATCTTCCCAGACAGAGGACAACCTGCCTCCACGGTGGGATCCCAGGAACTGCAAACAGCAACATCAGCTCCACACCGGAATGATATTGTTTTGAGGTGGGCAGTTACAGATTCAGATCTTAAAAAGTAGCTTTTATAAGCACCTATTTAGAGTCAAGTTTCAAACTCCCCTCTGAGAGAAGTATAACCTACGAGATTTTTTTTCCAGGAGCACAAAAGTGGAGGAGGAAGGGAAAAAAAAAAAGAAAAAGACAAAGAAAAAGAAAAAGCCTCATGGTGGGTTCAGCACCTGTGTATACTAAAGGCACTTCATGTTTTATGCATGAAAATGCTATCTCCCCTGTGAAGATTTCTAAGTGAATCAGCCAGACAGGGTCTCTACAGCCTGCTTTTAGGACGACCTTTTTTTCAAAAATGTATTTTAATTCAATCATTTGATTTCTATTACTTTCCAGTCATTTCTAGCTGGGTATATTTCAAGCAGAGAACTCTACATCAGCTTCCACCTTGTCCCTTCCCATATAAATGTGGCAATTAGCACAGAAAAATTAGTCAACCATACACTATTTCACCTTAAATAAAGCAGCTCAAGAAATAATACACCATTTAATCTGTACTTGACAGCCAGGAAAGAAAGAGTGTCTCAGTAACATGCTTAAAGAGAGTTTGAAATCCATTTGTAGACCTTGATGGAAGCCTGTCCTTGTCAAGGAAAGCCACAATCCATAATAATGCTCAGTATTGTGCTTTTATCCTCCGTTTTATCAGAGCTCATCTGCTGATCAATGAGGAGTCCCATGGAATAGCACTTTGAATTTCAATGTCAACACAGCAGTACTGTGGTAATGATCGAAAATATTTACATATTGCCTCATTGATCATGGGGTGTTCTTTTCCAACCATCTGGCTACTGGGCACTAATTTTTTTTTAAATTATTTTATTTTTAGGGCTTTATATAGTTGTAAAGCAGGTTATTTGAACATCTTCACAGCTAACATCCAGCATTCCACCTGAATCAGGTTCTCCTATTATTTTTTAACCCAGAACATTAGTGACAGCATTAATCAATTTCATCCCATCTCAGGGAAGGGAAAAAAAAATAATTTTCTTAAGGAGAACAAAACCAAAAAAAAACCCCAACTGACAAACACCTGCTCCGTGCTTACCAGAATGATGTGCCAATTCAGCTACAAGGTCTCATTTTTAATGTGACTCAAGGGTGTCACCATTTTGACAACAGATGAGTCAAATGGAAATATGTCACTCACTCTGCACTCGTTGCCAGCCTCGAGATAAAGAAACCCTGTGAGGGCTGTTTTTTCCACCTCCAGATGGAATACCTTATGATAACTGCAATGCTAAGCCCCTGGGCTCTGTAGTGTGTGCCTGTGTTTATACTGCCTTTAGTAACTGCTCAAGTTATCCAAGCCAGGCAGTTCAGGCCAGCTGCTGCCATACAGACTGCAAGGATAAAGCTTAAACAAGCCCCAATTAGTCTCCCTTGCCTTACCTGGCCGAGTCTGTGCACCCAGCGACTCACCCAGCTCACCCTGGCTGTCACCTGCAGTGCTTCGCACCTGCGGCAGGCCAGGCACACCTCGCCTGGCTGCAACCTCTGGCACTCAACAGGTCCAGAGATACCCACCCGGGCCACCTAAGGCAAGAAACTGTGGTGAGAAGCAGGGATTTAACCTCAAGAAACCCTAAAAAAAAGCAAAAGCACCTCTTTGCAAGGTGCTCCCGGCACTTAACACATTGCACTTCCCCAGCACAGCACAAGTAGCTTTAGTTAACTCTTGCCTACCTGATCCCAGGTTTCCACATCACAATAAATTTTTAAAAAGCTTTGAAAAAGCTTACCTGCATGTATTCTTCTAGAAAGTTGAACGGCAAGTCAAATAAAATATGCAGGAAAGACTGACATCTACAAGATCTACAAGTTTGCTGCAAGAGAATTGAGCAGAATACTTGATAGGAATATTAAAGAGGTGGTTCGCAAACAGTTGTCAAACTGATTTCAAGGGGGTTTTTTTTGGCGGCTCCAAACCTGTTCGTAATCAGAAGCTGACTCTCCTAGCTACTGGTGCCATAAAAACTTGATTTAGGAAGAATGGGAGGTCTAAAAGTCAAATTATACTCTGCCATTAAACCAAGAATAAAAACAGTCTCTCAACACAGTTTAGCTGATGATTTTTGGTAATGATGTTTAAGATAAAAAGAGGTAAGAATATATTTTCAGTTCTACTTTGATAACAAGGAATAAAACACAAGTTCTGTCAAGACAATGACATACAGACAACATAAGAGAGAGCAGGGGCGGAAAAAAAAGTGTTCTACCATATCTACCTTTGATAATATAGATGTTCCATTAGACAACGAGATCTTCCCTCTATGTCAAGCTCCTTTTTCTGCTGGGACAACCGTATGAAGGAGAAGGACAGGAGTTTGGAAAAAGGCTCTTTCCCCTACGTCCTTTCCGCCTAGACAGCCCAGATGTTTTTGCAGGCATGGTGCAGGAGATCTGGCTCTTGACCTAATGAGGTCCACTGAAGGCCAGGACCAGAAGGAAAAGCACCTATGAAATGCAGGGAGCAGTTTTCCTTACAGCTTTGCAAAAATAGTTACTGCTGTTAGAAATTAGTTTATAAGACTCTCTAACTCTGAAAAGTTTTACTATCCAGAGTCTTCTCCCCCCACCCCACCCCAGCAAAGCTGCATTTCCAGTACTACTCTTTCCTGAGCAGAGCATCAAGTGGAGATAGCAAAGTGCACACCTTCAGCAAGGCAAGTCAAACCATCTCTTGCTCGTCTAAACAAAATGATGGATAAAAACTGGGAAGCCAGAGCAACACACAGAAGCTGTACTAAAAAGGTTAATCCTTCAAGTAGGTTTGCCCAAATACGCTCTTCCCTGTCACAGAGGTAGTGTTAGATAAATGTGCCTTTTTGAAAAGCCTATTTATAAGCATTAAATGTAAGCAAAAGACAACATTAAGAATTATTCTGTAGTCCCAAAACAGACAAAGGACACATGGTGTCCATGCTAAACACATTTTTGAGGATATTTGCTGGAAGACGTTTACCATCTGTTGAAGTTAAAACTTGGAACAATATTTTACAATCCAGATACAGGTTAGACAAATAATGGGTCCCAAGAGTCTGGATAAACGATGCTTAAAAAACAAGGGAGAGCGGGAAAACAAATCAAGCTATCTGCTCTTCTCCTTCACCATCAGTTTGCTTTGGTGGATTGGAAGCCTAAAAGCACTATGCTAGCCCTGCTCAAAAAACAGCAGCCCACCCGGAAACAAGGAAGACAGAGCAAAACTGGAGACAGAAAACTCTGGGATTTTTTACTGTCTCTTCTATCTAAATGTGACCTGCAACATTTCAGATGTCCGCTACTGGTTTATCTTTGTTTAAAACAGAAGCGATCCTCCACCTTTGCTTGTAGAGCACTTAAAGTCGGCCACAGACAGTGCTGCTGAGGAGATGAGGATGGCGGAGAAAAAGCAAGTGAGAGGCCTTCCTCCCCCTTCTGTTCTTTTTCACAAAATATCTCTGAGTTATTTACATACTCGTATCCTGAACTCCCCCCTCCGGTTTCACAGTTTGCAGTTAACTCTGCTTTCTGCTGGAGATAACACATGTTTAGCTTTCACTATGTTTAGGCTAGAACACCCTCTGAATGTAACGCCAGGTCACCAAGCCCACAGAGGGAAGTACTTCCAGATGCAGAGACTGGCTAGAAGATAATAGACAGAAATATGAGGCTCCATCTCTCCACCACCCTGAAGAAATCAACCTACTCAGTGAAGGAGACAACTAAACAGCTTGGCAACGCCTACAACTGGTGCTCAACCTCAGATCCAGTGAGAAGATGTAAATATTTAGGTTTCAATTTCATCTGATATGATAAATATAAAATGTCTATTTCCTTCTTGAAAAAAAAGTAGCATTAAAATACGTAAGCCACCCACATAGAGAAAATGATTCTGCAGTGTTTCTACCTTTAGGAGGAGGTTATTTAAGTTATGGTACTGATCTTGAAACAAATTACAATCACAGGTGAAGTTATTCCCATTGAATTGTCTTCTGACATATATAAAACATACACCACGTCTATAGATAAATACATACATAAAATTGTTTTGCTGTTCATTCCAAACATCTAGTGGTTGATGGCAGCCCATTATTTTTTACCTCTTAAAGAATGCCCACAGCCCTTCAGGGCTCCCTACGGAGTGATCAGTCTGACTCCATCCCAAATCATCTGAAAAAAGCCCCAGAGCAATCCACCAAGTCCCGACCCAGACTCCTTATGAGAAGCCCATACAAGACACAGCAGAAGCGGAACTGCAGTTTACCTCAGCTGTACTATAAAAACCTGAAATCCTTCCATAACCTTTTAAAGCACATAATGGAATTAAGGCCCCAGTACACATCCAGAGTTAACAGTCATGCAAACATCAAACTACTTTGGTGCTGGAGATAACACGACCTCGCCCCTATAGCGCCAAGATATGACAAAGTGCTCATCGTGCTGGTGTTGTTACACACTCCCACCCTCCAAATTAGTTATTGTGCCGTTAAAAAGAAACACCATCTCATGTCATTGCTCTGTGGGTTAAGTCAGCTCATATGCTTGAATTAGTGTCCCAAAGCTCAGCAATCGTTACAGAAGTGCCAGCAATCCAAACAAATCAGAGTTAACTTCCCTGTCCATTACAAGAATTGCTGCCACGATGACAAATTATGAAACTTTCAGTTGTTCATTCACTATTATCTTTCCCAAGTCCTCCCGCTTATACTGCAACGATCAGACGTGTCTCCCCAGCTAGCATCAAACTACCTCTTGTTTCATTACTGGATTGTCCGGACCTCTGCTCCCCCCACCCATGACGAGACTATCTATAGAAACTGGTGGAAAACCTCCCGAGTAGAAATTCCAGTGTCTGGTCTCCGACAGGAAACTGAGCTGTTTAAAGGAACAGAAAAGGATGAGTGGCAAATCGCTTTTTGTCATTGCATCGAGGGAGTCTCTCCAACTTACCTAAGCTCAACTGTTTTCCTGCAAAGGAGAGTTGTAAGGTTCCTGCTTACAACGTCACAGCGCTCACCAACCTCAGCTGTCCAAACACAACAAAGTCAGGACTGTAAAAGCTGCAGAGTTCTTGCTATCCAAGATACTCAGTGCTCAGGGTTGGGGTTTTCCTGTGAAAAAACCTGGACATCCACAAGGACCCAGATTTCTGGGTGCTGTAGCTCTTCAAACTTGTCCAAGCAAGATTTTCGGGAGGCTGTTTAAAAACTAGAAGAAAAAAAATCTAATTTGGAGTCCTCAAGCACGAGCTCAGTAAGGAAAAGCCAAAGGGTTGTTGGAAGACCCAGCTGCCGCTCAGGGTGCCCACGCTCCTACCCGGACAGCTGCCGTCTGCCCAGCACACTTCTTAATCAGCCAAGGTGTTTGCTTTCCGTTCCTGCCCTCCGTGGCATTGAGGCCGCAGAGTCAGAGCACTGGTATGTGCCCTCCCACCAGGCAGCAGCCAGGAGGACGCAGGAGCAATGACCCCAGCACCTTTACTCCTGAACTCGAGAGCACCCTGCCAGGGCTGGCGGCTTCACTGCAGCTTTCCACACCGTTCATTGACCTGGGCTGCGTTAACTGCCAAACCCATATGCCAAACCGTATCCTTGTTACCATCCCTTGCATATGGAAGCCCGCACGCAGGAGACACTGTTTTCCCTCTCAGTAAGAAGCACTAAGTTTCCCTGCCTGGATGATCCCTCATTACAAAGCCAGCACCTCCTTGCTGGGATCTCCTCAGACGTGCCCAAGCTCTCCAGGGCAGGTTTTAGCCCTATGCTTATGAGACTTCTTCCTGCTCTTTCACAGCAAATCATGCAGCTCTCTGCACTCTCATATGCTCAATAACTATTTATCTCCACTTGCCTGAACCACCTCTTATTTTCTCTCCCTCTGAAGCTTGACCCTGTGTCGAAACCAGTCAGGAAGGGTTGCAGGAGTGGGGAGCAGCTCTGTCTCCAGATACTGCCATCTCTCAGGAGGTCCCCTGGATCTCCACAGCCACCCTTCAGAAAGAAAGATACATTTTCCCAACTGGTTTCTAAGTTCTAAGTGGGATTTACTGAAGCATTTTGCGGTGAGCTTCTAGGGATTTTATTTTTTTTTAATTAAAAAAAACACCCCACCATCAAAACAGTCACCTGTAAAACCCCTTGCCTACAGAAAAAGCACAAGTCTGATCTCAGGAGCTCTGCATATTGACTTCGCATCGTGCTGATTAAATCTCCCTGAAGTGATAGGATCTGAGTTAGCCCCATGATAAATTGTTTTGTTGTTCTTACATTAAGAACATCTAAATATCATTCATTACTTTGTTCATTTAAAATTTCGTAGGACTCTTGGCACGGACACCACGATTAGAGAAGTCACGTTCCCTTTCAGTTTGTGGGTGAGTTCACACAGAATCCTCTGCCCCAGTACAATGTTGTGGCATTTGGATTTCCTCCAACACCCAGGAAACAAAGTTAAAAATAAAGAAGTGTTTTATTTATTCCCTCCCCCCACATTAATTACTCCATTTCCATTCACACTGAATACTACAGAACATTTTTGTTTGTAAGATGCTTTCAGGCTCAAAATTAAATTTAGACATATCTCACTAATTTGGGGAGATAAACCAAAATATTAATTGCATCATACCCTATGTCAGCCAGCTTTAAAATTAAATTAGAAGGCATCTTCACCATTTAGATAAATTGGCTATTAAGAAAACCATGGGGTTTAGATGTTGCTTTTTCCTTCTAAGAAGATAAAAATAAAGAGAAGACAGATATTGAAGTCTGTTCCTCTCCTCAAAATGAGGCGTGTATCTTGAATAAGAGGAAGTCTAAAAGAAAAATGTGAAAAAAAACCCCAACATTTCTCAGTGGATGATGCTGGTCCTAGAAGAGGACATTACGGTGAATATGCATGAGTGGCATGAGTCAAACCACACTCAGGAGTAAGCATCAGCTTTCACTTGCCATTTTCTGAAGCCTTCCAGTCAGGCTGCCAAGACAGCAGCTGAACGACAGGATTTTTATTTGAACGTAGGGGGGAGATTAATGCTGGTTTGGACTAATTGGAAGAACCTTCTTTAAATTAGTTTGCTTGAAGGATGCGCTGCTTCTCTATTTGGCCAACTCACAGAAGCAGTAGCAAATTGTGCATAAAAAAAGACTATTTAAATAAAATTCAAACCCCCTTAGCACCACTGTCAGTTGTAAATTTTGAGAATTTCTATTAAAAAAAAAAAAAATCAGGACAAGGTCTTTCCAAACTGGTTGCTGTCAACTAAAATGAGAAGTTAGATAAAACTCCCACATGCCAGATGGTAAATCACAATAAATGCTCGGGCTGTTAGATGCACAACAAACGACAAACACATTGAAATGCACCACCAGAAGCAAACCCAAAACAGAAAGGATATTTTAATAAGTTATCATTTGGGGGAAAGATCCTCGTTAAGCTCATCAGAATCAAAAGTCATCAACTGAGGGCTTCTTACTGTCCTCATCACCTCATGTAAGCGTGAGGAAGAACAATTTTAGCAGAGTTATGTTAGGCTAGGGGCTACTGTCAGCAAGAGCCTTGGAGCTCACTATTTAGACATCACTTATGACCCTTTCTGCCAAGTTACTTTAAAAAAGGATACCAAGGAATTGTTTACTCAAACCATTACTGTTTCCTGAACACAGATGCAAGAAAAAGTTATATTAAGAAGATAAACAGCTGCTACTGTATGCTGTTTAAATGGTAACAAAAGCATCTAAGGGCCATAAAGGGAATAGTAAGGGAATTAAAAAGCATTTTTATGCATGAAGATGGCTAACATCCGTACATTCATTAAAGTGTTATCAACCATGCTTTTAATTAAAAGTTAGTGACAGAAACTTAAATATGATTAATGAAACCTAGCAGCCTACCAGAAGTCTGCTCTATCAAAAGCAAGAAGCACAACAAGCTGCATTTCCAGCCCTCACTCGCTCCTTTCTCTTTCCCTCCGAGAGATGCTGCCACAACCAGAAAACATTGCAAGGACCACGAAGCAGCATTCCTGTGAAAAACAGCAAGCCAGGACAAGTCTGCAAACCACGCTTTCATGCTTGGCCATTCTTTATTTTGTATATCCCGAGGAGGCGTTTCAATTACCAAGCAGCCCAGGGCCAAGATGACAAGCTGGTTACCTGTCAGCATAACCAGCTATACAGTGATCTATCGACCATCACAGGCATAAGGTCTGCCAAAGGCCGGGAAAAAGGCTGCCCTGCAAACAGCAGTCTCCTATTCAACAGTGGAAAAAATCACTCAGAAGCTAGCGCTGAACTCTGTAACACAGTCAGTCTTCTTGTGTTACTCAGGAGCACAACGCAGTCGTGACAAAAATAAACTACGCGATGAAAATATAGCACGAGCAAAGAGATGTGGGCACAGGGAGGGAATTAGTATGCAATGGGAGGATAAGGAGTCCTACAGGCCATAGGTATTTCGACAAGGAATCAAACCACCTTGTATTTAAGTCCTGATGTCTGCAAAGTTGAATCTATTACCATTGTCCTGTTGAACTGCTGTTATGTACAGAGCTGAGCAGATGCAGATTATGTCTTCAAAGACTGAAGATGTTTTTTGGCACTGTATCACCCACTTAGCTGCTTCCAGAGCACAGAGAAGATGGAAGCTCTCGCTTTAGAGCGGGTACTAACACAGGAAGAAACTTTTTTTTTTTTTTTTGGCTTAAATACACCAATTTAAATAAACTTTACCTCAGTCATGGCATTTTAATATAAAATGTGACAGGACTGAACAGTGTGGCTGACCGAGGGGTTCCCCGTTCCTGGCTCTGCTAATGATGCCCCACCTCAGAGCACTCCTCTGTGCTTCTACTTCTTCAGTGGGGCAAGGGGGCTGGGGAGGAGGTGAAGGAAAGGATTTAACCCTCCTGCAGCTAGACAAAAGCTAAAGCTGTTCATGCTGCAGTCTGCTGGCACGGGGCAGGAGCATACTCCAGAACAGAGCCCAGGGTTGTTTGGGGGCACCAGGCTGGGCCCCTTCTGCCAAGCAATGAGGAGGCCAGGGGAAGGGACCACCAGGCCCAGCAGAGAGAATCCCCTCTTGTAGCCCACCACCCAGCTAAGGAATGGCCATTCTGCTCTTCCTAAAGGGAAAATCTCTTCCTCTTGCCCTCCTGAGGGGAGGCACTACCTCAGGAGCACGGCCAATTTCCAGTCAGCCACCCGGCAGTTCGCTGACCGCAGGGGAGTCTTGAGCCCTGAAAGCCCAAGAGGTTCCTCCTCAGCACTAATTAGCAAAAGGTGTTTTTTCCACCAGGCTGCTGCTGGTCTCACCCCGCTTCTCCCACCGCAGGCAGGGAGGCTGCCATGAGCAGCGCCTTTGCCCCCTCCTCACAGCCAGGCCTCGTCCGAGGGGCTGGTGGGCCACCACCTTCCCCACTGCATGACAAATGCCCACCCAACGCCTCTGCCAAAGCCAAATGCCCTCAGATTCAAGCCTGGAGATGCGGTAACTGAGGAAGGAGAACGAGGAGGGTCGTGGTCAGATGAAGGCTCTCCAGTGGGCAGGGTCCACTCTGGCCTCACATGCATGGTGCTCGAAGGCTGCCGGCACGGTTCCCTGACATCTGGCATGGCTTCCTGCACATCCAGCCACGACCTACTGAAAACTCTCCCTCTGCCATTACAAAACACCCAGTGCGGAGGGTGCCCGTCCCCGGCTGTCAAAGGCTGACACTCAAACCACAACCGAGAGCAGCGGAGAAAGGTGTTTGCTGCCTATAACCGGCCAGCACAGAGAGAAAGGAATAACGGGGGGTGTAAGACACAACCAAACCTCATTAGTACACCAGCGGGGTATGCGAGAGCAAGGCTGTGAATCCTTCGTTATTTTATGTGCGATAATTAGGAGCTGAGGCAGCGTGCTGCTATGGCTGCAGCGCCCGGAGACCCCGCGGCGTAGCAGACCTGTCCCTCCCTGTCATTTACTCATCTATTCGGGAAACTTTTACCGCCGATGCATCCCGCTGGCCGGGGGCAGGGACGAGACAGCCCGACCCGGCTCAGGCCGCGGGAGCACCCGGAGGTACCGGCCGGGCACCCGTCGGCGCCGCGGCCCACAGGGGCCCTTCCTCCTCTGCCGCCCGCCGAGGCCCCGGGGACGGGCCCCCCCGAGCCGCCCCGGCCCCTCGGGGGAGGCTGAAGCCGCCCCGCGGGCCCGGCCTTCCCCCCTCGCCCTTCCCTCGGGCCCGCGGCGGTTCCCGCCCCTACTGAGGCACGGCCGGGTCGGCCCGAGGGGCCGCCAGGTGCCGGGGCCCGCCCCGCCACCCCCCGCCCGGCGAGGCGCCCCCGCCGCCCCCCGCGCGTTCCCCCACCACGCACCGGCTGCTCCCGGCGCAGCGGCCGCGGCTCTCGCTGCTGCTGCTGATGCCGCCGCGGCTCGGCGGCTGCCGCTGCCTACGAGTCGCTGCCTGCCGACATGCCCGCGCTCCGCTGGCATAATCCCCGGCGAGGGTGGGCCGGGCGCAGGCAGCTCCTCACCCGCCGGCTCTGCCGCGGTGCGGGGACGGCGGAGGCGGGGGGAGGCGAGGCGGGCGGGCCGCCGCAGCTCCGCGCTGCAGGGGGGACCGGGGAAGACGAAGAGCCCCGTCGCCGGCGCTGCCTCTACCCTGCCGCGGCAGCCGCCGGCCGGACAGCTTTATTCCCCCGCCCGAGCCGTGCCCACCGCCGCGGGGAGCCGCCACTTCCTTCCCCGCGCCGGGCCGGGGCTACCGCACGGCGAGCGGGCGGGACGGGGGCTCCGCCTGCCGGCCGCGGCGGAGAGTGCCGCTGGGGCCCATGACCGCCGCCCGCGGCGCGCCCCGCTCTGCCCCGGCCCCCGGAGCTCGGCCAGCAGCGGGCTGGCTGCCTCTCCCGGGCCGGTAGCCGTGCAGGGGGTCCGGCTCGCCGTGGACGCTCTTACCGCCTTCCTCCGCACGCTGCCCTGCGCTGGGTTCCCTCTCCTGCTCGGTACCTTTCCCGGTGCCCGCAGGAAGGTAACTAACCGTTACGGAGCTAGCCTTCCATGGTGATGGGTGAAGCCCCAGCTCAGTCTCGGCTCTAACCCTGCCTCTGGCACCAGAGTTTTTGCAGACTGGAGCAGCGCTGGTTACTCCTCTAACTTTACTCTCTGCAAAGGGGGGGGGGGGGGGGGGGGGGGGGCAGAAATCACTAAAGGTTTAGCAATCATTTTATTCTGAAACCTCAGAAAAAAAACCCAGCAACAAAATGTGCTGTAGCCTTTTAAACATTTGTTAATTTGCTGCATTTTTAGGTTTTTTTAAAAAAAAGATTTATCATTTCACCTCATCAAGACCTGCTCCCATTTCTCTCTTTCTCGGGTCACGTGTCGTCCCCCCCCAGCGATTACCTGAAATCCTCTGGGCTAGCCCACAAAGCCAGAGCTAACCTGCCTGGCAAACGAGCTGGTTTTGTGAACACTACCAAGAAAGACAGATTCTACCTAAACCTAGCAATAGTATTGGTAGCATAAACACACTTTTAAAAAATAAATTAAATTGCCTTTCAAAGATGTGGACAAATAGAGTTTTCTTTTCCAAAGATTAAATCTCAGCCTTGAAGGAGGTGTGATGTTTATTATCAGGGAGAACACTATGCATGGGAATGTCTTGTAAGGGCAGCTTGAGACAGAACCAAGCCTGGGGCTCTGAGCAAAACCCAGTAGATCTGGAAAGGCGATAAATACCTACGTGGATGAGAGGTGTCAGGTGGAAGAAGGCAAGAGAAAGAAGATTAAAGTCCTCTTCAGAGGAAGCACAAGCTTCTGCTCTTCTAGAAGTCCTTAACTGTCGCCAAATATAGAAGGCGGCAATTTGCTTATGTTAAGGGCAAGAATTTTAAAAGGAATTTAAAAAAAAAAAAGGGGGGCAGTGTCCAAAGTGCAGAACAAGTGCAGTCACGTTTTCCACAGTAAACACGCACTTCATGTGCCCCACTTTTTGATGCTTCAGGTCTGATTTTCAGAAGCACTGAGCATTCAGGCCTCCCACTGATTTAATCTGGAACTGCAGATTCTCTACCCCTCTGAAGAATGAGGCCAAAGGCACCATACTGAACAGGTCACCCAAAGCCAGGCAGTTATTTGAAAAGGTTGTCCTAGAAGTTTACTAAGAGCAATGCTTACTTCCCCCCCTCCTCAGTATTATAATAGAACAGAAATAGCCTAAAAAGCTCCAACAGCTGGAGGAGGACTTTTGATTAAAAAATAAATTCTGACTCACAATTCAGTAAAAGAGTACATGAATATGAAGAGCACTGGAAAGAAAGGAGTGGAGATAAAGGGAGGGTATAAGGAAAGGCAGTGAAATAGCTGAACTGATTTACCTACTTGTTTCTAATGCCTGTAAGGAAAATTCTGTTTAGGTTTGCCATAGTGCTGATGAAAGAAAACAAGACCATTAGTGGACTCATGAAATTTTCCTGTGATGGACTCCTTAGAAAAAGCCTGCTGACTGAATGACACTTTTGAAGAATACTTTTAAACTGTACCTGTTAGTAACTTAAAGTGGTGGGAAAACTTCTTCAGCTAAATAGTAGAGCTGCACAAGGAAGGCAAGATTCTTTTTTCCTCCTTCAACCCCTTTGAGTAAAAATTGCAAGTAAGAACATGGAATACCATCACCATTGTACATCTATTCATGTACCTGGAAGTATATTTGAGCAAGTTATCTCCAAGCATTCAGGCCAAATTTCTGTATTTTGGAGTAAAGGGGAAAATGAGTAACTAACACTCTTGACATCTCCCCAACTCTGACCTTGCCTTGAAAGAGCCCACCGGTCAGAAGCAGCTGCACAAAATACAGTTTTTTTGAAAAGACTGGCCTACCCATGCACAGTGCTTCATCAAGTATCTTAAACCACAGCACTAATTTTAGAATCAGACTTTCACAAGCTTCCTTTATGACAGCTATTCTGGCCGTATAATCACATCATTGGTGGCTAAACATCTTGAACAAGGACAGAATTTGAAACACACAATATGATTAAAACCTACATTATCGCTGATGTAATATCCCAGAACCTATTATTGTTCTTGGGCAGAAGGAAAGAATCTAATTAAACATTTATTTAATAGTAAAAATACAAACTAAAATATCAATGTTGGACAGTAATTCAGCAATATGCCAACTAGCAAATATGTATTTTTCACCAAGAAAAACGTATGTATGTTCACAAATACAGCTTGGATTTGGTTTGGAAATGTACGCGATCAGAACACTGTGCAGCACAAAACACAGCCTGGGATATTAAAACAGAACTTCGATTACATAGTTACAGTCCTGGAGTGTCAGCTGGAGTTGAGCTGCTCACCGGGAGACAGGGTGGCTGCTGTCAGTCTCATGAATTCTGGTACTTGTGGTATCAAAACACTACTCACTGCGACTGTTGGGAGACATCGAATAATTTAGAGTCATATTTTCCTAACACAGCCAGCAAAACATACACCATTTTGCAGCTGGCCAGCCATAATAAGAGTATTGCTCATGGTTTTGTCACAATGAAAAATATCTACGTTATAAAGTTTAAATTAGAACGGTTTACCATATAACAGTAGTTATCTTTATCACAGGTAATTCATGTCACTTTTTGTATTAAAGTTCAAAATTTCCTATTGGCTAATATTTACATCATAGCATAAATATTTATAAAATGGTGAGGAAAACGAAGTGCAAAAGGATAACACTATCATTTTCTGAAAACAAGCTGCCTTTTAGTTTCTTATTATAAATTTAATATCACTATTTAAAAATAATTAATATTTCTAAAAATATTACAATACAGGATCAACATTGATTTCTCAAGTGTAACAAAAATATGTTTAAAATATAGGTGGCTGTTTGAAGTACAAAATATTGCTGTTTGTAAAGGGTAACATGGTTGTAAAACTACTATTGAGGGTTTATAAAAATACAAAAAGATTTGCATTTACCGAGTGCATAATTACATATTAGTGCAAAAAAAAAAAAACACCAAACAAACAAATGCATATTTGCATTCAAGAGGGAATTGTCAGAGATTTGCAGAGGTACGTAAAACATGAAATCTTTTCAGAGTCATGCGTATTGACCCTAAATCTCTATTAATCCTTTCCAAGCGATCTTCCAAGGCTTCCTAAAAGGAAGAGTTAAAGAAAACAAAGATTTAATAACATACAACAAAATCCAATGATCCTTCTAAAATGAAGGAACTCCTAGTATTCCTATATTCAACTGGAATCCTTTTTAACACATTACCAGCATTCTGTTAGCACCCAAAAACTAGAGCCAGACCTACAAACTTTTCATATTATTTTTATGTATGTGTGTGTATTGGTGGGTTGTTGGGCTTTTTTTTTTTTTTTTTAAGCTGTTTCAGGTATTTTGGGGTTTTCCCATGTGCCTTATGAAACTCAGTGAGATAAACTTGACAAGGTTTAGGACAGGCTGATAATTAGAGACACACATTTAGGCAAGAACGGACCACTGTAGTGAGTGGCAGTATTGATTTACTAGAATGCACTTTTACTTTGAAATTAATAAATGGGTACCAAGCCCTGGGATTACAAGTTAAGAAATGCTGAAGTTGTACGCATGCTTCACAGAGACCTCTAAAATACAACTTTGAGACATATGTTTTTATTAAAAGAGCCTGCGGAGCTTTCCCAAGGCAGCACTCTCCTCTATTCCACCTACACTACTTATTTTTGCCTTCTTATTTTCTTCTTTATGCTTTCAGGTAGACACCCCCCACCGAAACAAACAAAAACCACCCTTTACACTGTCTCCTAGAGCACAACGTCCTCTCTACAGCCTCAGGGATCTATTTCACAGTCACTGCATTTTCTTAAAGTATTGCCTTTATCTACGTCTCAGTGTTATCACAAGAACAGACTATTGCATTAATTCAGAAAAATGCATCCCATGTACAAAAAAAAAAAGAAGATATAAACAGTCTTACACAGAATATAGACTATGTTTTTTGTTATGCGTGTGCATCTATACGCACACACAAAGTTGTCAGTTTGTGGCAGTTGGGGGGGTGTGTGTGTGTGTGGAAATCAAATGCTTGCAAGGCTTATTATTCTTTCCTGAATCACTTGCATACAGATTATCTACACTTAGACCTTTTACATAGCAATTCAGAGTGTGTTTATAATTAACTTGCAGTAACTTCTCCATTATCTTCTAATGCAGTGAAGTCTAGAGAACATCTTCCACGCGGATTCAAAATTCAGCCATATTCAGGAACAATTCTCAGTGGTATGGAAAAATTCCCATAGTAATTGCACTTACTATATAGTGGAACTTTCATCTACACTATGTAGTCTCAAATTGTGGAAGAGCAACTTAGGAGAACAGTCATAGGTAGAAGCTTTTTCACCTGATTTAATCTTGCTTGCAAGGTCATTCTTCCACCAGAACAAGGTATTCGGCTCAATGCAGCCTCAATCTAATAACAGAAAATACTTCAGCTGTAAATTATCGTTTCAAGAGCCAATATAAGCTTTCCTGACTAATCTTACAGAACGAGAGGTGAGGCGTATACGTTACAGATATGTCCAGTGTTGTTCTGAAATACTGACTTATGTTACCGTAACACTGTGCCATTCAGAACTGATACAGAAGTGAACATTCATATGCAGACCCTCTCAAGGATCATTGCGAATAGAGCGCTCCAAGTTACCAGAATAAACTCCCTTGTTTGAAAGGCTGATTTAAAACATTTGACATTAAGGAGGAAAGTAAAGTAAATTCACTCCAGTACTAATATAAACACAGTGTGGATGGAAAAGTGACTGTCCTTTAACAAGGTTAGGGACAGAAAAGGACTGGGGTATGGGAAGTAGAGCAGGGAATGATAATGGCACATTCCTAGGGCAACACTAGAAATTGTATGTGAGTTTCAGCCACGCATTGTGTAGGTATGTGGCAACAGCCCTCACCTCTCCTACAACAACTATGTTTCATCACAACTTCAAAATAAAAATAATCTTTGCCTGTTGCTTTTCTTGAGTCAGCTCATCAAAAAGCCTCTCTGTTTCAGCCAGAGTCTTAATCCTTGCTGCGTACTTGAAGTCTCCCTCAAAAGGCGATAGCACGGGCTCGTATTTTTGTGCTATGCTCCTCTCGTCCCACACTGTCGCTTTCTTCATTCCAGTATTGACGAATTCAGCACAAGGGCTGTGTCTGACACCTGAATGTTGCCTTCCTATCAACAAAATAGGGGTCTTTTTAGTTATTTTGTAATTGTCTGTGAAATTATTACATAGGACAAAGAAAGAAACCAGTAACAAGAAAAGCAGCGTGATCTTGCAGGTATATAAACCGAGGATAGTGACTAGCAAAGCGTCATTAGTTTGCCTTAAGCAAGCTTCCCAGAAGAATGCAAAACATTTGTATGGGTCACCTTTCAAGTGATCTTTATAACACAGCATATTTTTTCTGTTAACAAACAGATTACTGTACTGTGCTAATTAGGAATTACTTTTACTGGTACAACATTTCTAAATATCACCAAGTAGACTAGTTGTCATGAAAACACTAGTTTAAATAAATGCATTAATAAAAAACAAAAGCAGACAAGAATTACAAAAGTGAGAAAAGATTTGGTTCAATCAATCATTTAAAACCATCTGAAGCGACTGGCTTTATTATAGTTACTCTTTGCTATCTGTAATGCAATGTTTAGCAATAGAATTTTATTAGTATGACTGAGTATGTCATCTTAATATAGACCCTACTAAGATATGCATTGTGTAACTGAGTTAAGCATTGGAAAACATATTGCCCTTCTTTCTCAATTCAATTATTTTTGTTGTTCCATTGTGTTTGTGCACACACACATATACATAAAAATAAAATACTTTAGGAATGGTATTTGTCTACAGGAATAAGACAAGATTTAGAGGATTTTTAAAAGTTGGACTTCATGGAATAAGGTGTCAGCTTTCTATTTAAGCGGCTGTTGCCAATGTGCAAGAAATTACGGTAAAAAGATAAAGAACAGTTTTCCCCCACTTTGACAGATTACCTTCTACATCATCTAGTGAAAGAAACTGGAGCCTTTTTCTTGGATTATTGTGCTGTAAAGTAGATGTAGAACCAGTTTCCAGGTCATCCAGAAGTATATCAAATCTACAGAGCAGGAAGCACACAACAATTGCTTGCTAGAAATCACGTATCAAATAATATAATATTTTCTAGTTTTGCACCTTTTGGTTAAATGAACAGATTTTTTAATAAAACAATTTCTATCCCACAGGCATTGCAAGTCGTCTCATTACTGCTCATAGTACCATACCCCAATATACTCCTATTTGCACACCCCAAAACACATCATTCCTGTGACTTTCTTTCAGAAGCAGGCCAAGTTGTCACTCCCAAACACACTGAGCTCCCATGCTGTCATCCTCAAGAACCAAAGTTGTACTAGACATTTCTTCTTCCTCATGCACATGTCCTACAGTTTAATCTAGCAGCTAAGTATTGTTCTCAAACTCTACAAGCAGAGATCTCTACAGAAACCATAATATCTAGTACAGTTAGCAGAAAGTTAATGTATTTAAGATGCATGTATGTGCCATGACAGGTAGGTAGATACTACTTTCAACTTTTATTTACATCTCCTGATAAGCAGCACATAGATTTAGACTTACTCCACAGAACAATTCTTCTATAATGTCTTTGTCACTGATCAATGTTGTGTCAATAGAAAACCCAACATCTCATCTTGGTGAATGCTAAAGATGGGAAATCATGCTAGATATTTCTTGCCAGATTTTTAAAAAGTAAAACTTAGCTTTATATTCAGGAATCTTCACATGACTCCTTTTCTAGGACTTTTAGTGAACAAGAAATAGCAGCATTAAGCCTGCATAAACATACTGCTTCTATAATAATGATCAGAACACAACTGTATTAACAAGACTCATACCTTGTCACCGTGTTTTCATTTTTGCTAAGCAAATGGCTAAATCCAGGAGAGAGGTTTTCTTTGGGAGATCGTTTTGGGCTGTATGTCACAGACACTGGTGCCAACATTATCTCTCTTCTTGCTGCAAAAGACAAAGTATGTTTAACTACCTAGAACTTCTCCCAGTGCAGTATCTCCCACTCATGTGATCAGATGCTTACATCTCAAAAGAATGCTTTTCAAAGCTGCCTACGTGTTTATTTAAATTAGATTAAAAGTGTATCGCCACATAGAAAAATGAAAATAAACTTGGAAGTCTCACGTTTTCTATGATTATAGACAAGCTTTTTGCAGACTATCTGTTAGAATAATGCAGAAATCCTATCTATGTTTCTTTCTTCTAGAGCAGCCTTTCATTGTTTGCTTTTACTTTTTGAGCAACACAAACCAAACTCCAGCAAAGCACTTACTTGGTGTGTTTGATTTCCTGTTTGAAGGAGGAAGGGAGGATGACCTCTGGCCACAAGGGGAGCCGTACCGTTTTGGTCTGTGTTGGTCTCTACTTTTCTCTGGGGATCGGTTAGCAACAAAAGAAGTTTCAACAAACCCAACAGTTTGACGTCGATTTGATGTTTCTAATTAAAAGGAAAAAGTTAGTCTATTAATCAAACTTTTTCAATACAGGAACTCCTGTACTCAGCTTTTACTGTAAAAAGACTGCACTTAGTCTGCCTCACATCAATGTATTTGTGCTGTTATGCTCAAGTCTCACTTCTTTCTCATCATATTCATGAAACAGATAGATTAACTCATGAAAAAGGATCCTTTGCAGCATATGTGGGAGAAATGATGCTAAATAACACTGATTTAACAAAGACATGGTGGAAAGCAGGACAAAAGCATCTTCTGGGAAAGAGGGCTGGAGTACCTGCCTGAACCAAGAATATAAGCATTTAAGAAAGACTCAATGTTTTCAAATTACAAGGCTTCCTAAATCAATGTTGTTAGAACAGCTCAGTGCAGTCCTACAGTACGCATGCCAGCTTCCCTAATAACATTCTGATACACCACCATGAGAACAAAACTAAAACAGATGTACAGCCAGCCAGAGCTTTGTCAGGACTCCATTAGCTGTTTATAAATACTGAGATATTCTTAGAAAAAGTACATTAACTACTCTCTAGCTTGAGACCTAACAGCAACCTTTGCATTCTCTCTATTTTAAACAAGTCACTTAGCTATATCATTTCACATTTTCTTAGGAAAACTCCAGAAGTTTGCAAGCTAAAACTGGTTTTAGCCCATCACTCAAGCCTGATGAACTTTAATACTGAGAATAACAAAACCAAAAGACATGCAAACAAAGAAAAGCCAGTAAAGACAAGTTCAGGAATATAAAAATAAAAGTTACTAGCTGATGTGTCTTCTTTTTCTGTCTGTGTACCCCAATCTTTAAATGCTTTTCCTTCTTCAAGTTCTTTAAAGGCTTTTATAATTGGTGCTTCTGACATCTCATTTTCTTTCTTTTCTATTGTGTTTGTTGAAGAGTCTTCTTGCGAGGAGTCTTTTTCAGGAGGGGAATGGTGCCTTAAAGAACGTGAGGCAGCGGAGGGAAGAAAAGGATTTTACTTTATTTCATATATCCAAATACTAGCTGAATACTAGCTGAATTTCCTTGGGAAATTTAGAGATTTACAGTCGTCAAACCACAAATTTTAAAGGTGCTTTTTAATTTCAGCCAAGAACCTCAGAGGATTGTGTTACAGCCAATTCAAGAATCTAAAGTTGAACAGTGTGACTTAAATTTGGTGATTTGACATGTTCTTAGAACTAAATACATCCTGACAGAGGCTTTAGAAACTTCTGAGTAAGAAGGCAGACTACTAAATTACACCCTAAATTACACCTGAAGCTTCACACTGGTGGAAAGCTGCAGCCAACCTCTACAGCTCACATCCAATACAACAGAGCACACTGTCCAAACTCAGAGCAGAATTGGACGCAAACATGGAGAGCGTCAAGACGGTGGCACAAGACACAGTTGAAGCTTTCTGATATTTAAAGGAAGGCACTGAAAGCTGCTGCTGCTTGTTTCATACCAGGTTAGCGAAGGAAGAAGGTTGTTTTGCTTTTAAGGAATTGTACAGCATCTACAACATTGAGAAATTTTTTTAGACCTCTATTTAATAAGTACAAAATCTAGAAATATGAATCTAGTCAAGTCTGGATCAAACTATTTTTAGAAGTGTTCAACTTTACATTGTAGTGGATACTGAAGGAAACCAACTCACCTAGAAGGAATATAGGTTTCTTCTAACCTGTTATCTTTGGGGCTTTCCTGGACTTCCAAAGGCTGGCCAGTGAAGATTGAATACTCCGCTCCCGGTATCAACCACTTTCGCCTGCTGACATCAGGAGTTGCCAACTTGCTGTGGGAATAAAAAACTTCAAAGTTATGAAAGGCTTTGGAGTTTTTTCTTTATTTTTAATTTAAGAAAAAAAGTAAGAAAATCCAGCTATTTATTCTACTTAAACAGAAACAATAAAAAACACACAATAAATTTGTAAATGCTGTGGAAAAAATAACTGCTTTTTAAACACATTTGTAAAGTAAAAATAAAATATACAAATAAATGTATATCATACATTGATGTTGCAGTCTAAATTACACAATATGCTCAGAATGCAGAACTCCACAAAGATCTTGTGATTTAATGCTGCTTACTCAGACCGAGGTTTGGGTAACAAGCCATTCTCAGCTAATTAACCTAAAACATTTTGGTGTAGATTACTCCAATAGTTCAGAGCATCTGCCCCCAGCTTTCCTTTTGACACCACTTATTAGAAAAATTAAAAATAAAACCCAAAACACACAAAGAAGAAAAAAAATCACCATTGATCACCTGACAGTGATAAGTATTAACTAATAAGCATCAATGAGTATATTGTCTTGAAATATCTAAAGAAAAATGTGCTTTTTTTTTTTTTATACACAGGAAAGTAGATGATAATTAGGAAAAAAGGGTTCTTGTTTACACAAGCTATGAACCATAACTACAATTCTGTAAATCTATCCTGCTGTGCATTCAGCTGGAATAAGGCTTTCTTTGAGCCTTTGAGATCAGTTTAGGACGGATTAACTTCCAAATCTGCACTGGTTCTTACATCCTCCTCCCTGATGAACACAGTCTGCCATGTTCAGGTCTTCCTTTTTTTTTTTCATTCATGGTTGAAGGATCTGGTTCATAAATATTAAAATAGCTCTAAACAGAAATCTGTCCCTGTAAATATATTAATGCATAAATTACTTGCATCTTCATAATAAAAAAAAAAAATCAGATTCCCCCCAAATACTTCTGTTCAATATACACAAATCGACATCTACAAAACACATTACATTACATATTTTGTGCTTCACAGCATCGGTGCTGAACTGAGAGAGACACTGAAGAAGCCATAATTAAATAATAAAAACCAAAGAGGGACCAAGCTTTTCAGGTCTTTAAAACATTAAAAAAAACCCCAAACACCACCACCAAACACAACCAGAATACAGGCCAACTTTAATTTCCTTAATATAAATTCACAATTCAAACTAGAGTATATATTCTAACTGAACTTCCACTCTACTCTCAGGATACCTGTAAACTATACTTAGAAACATAAGAAGTAGTTACTAGCTTTTCAAATCAATGACAAAGACACAAAGAAAACCTCCAATGTCTGCTTGGACTATTAGATTTTATTCCCAAGATCTTTGTTGAGCATAGGAATCCCTCTTCAGCTGAGCAATTGAGACCTATCAAACACTCACTTGGGAAGACTAGAGACTGTCTGCTGAGTCACACATATATTATCCAAAGTATTTATTTGTTTTTAATAATTTCTTGGCATGGGAAGTCTCTGGATTACGTCATGTGTGTAATCCAGTTTAGCCTACGGACTGACATCATCTTGATCCATTTTTAGCCAAAACACATTAAAAAGTATTCTAAAACACATGACCTGTTTTCACATTGTTGGAATATTCACTTACTTGGCACAAGAGGTTCTTAAACGACTTTCAGTAATATGGCGAAGTTTCAGCATATTTTCATGTTCTACCTGCTTGAGCTGAGCTTCAAGTTTTGAAATTGTCCTAATGGGAAAGTAGCAAGGATACATTATAAGATGATTTAAATGACATAAGAGATATCATATTTCTTAGAGTTTATTCATTTTTATTCAGATATTCCGGGTGAAGCAGAAGATCAAGAGCAACTAACTTTTTATCTATCTGTCTACATATGTATATAAATATGTATGTGAATTCTAAGTTAAGTTAGGTAACCTAGCTAGAAAGGTGGGACCAGGAGATATTGCTGTGGATCGAAGTGTACACCTCAGAGGGGTTAGGGAACACAAAACAAGAACATTTTTCCTCCTTGAAATGGTGTACTTCTACAAAGGTCTCCCTGACTCTGGATTTAATGAGTGGCTCCTTCTCCTGTGCATCACTACCGTAATTCCACCAATCTCCTGCTCAGGATCTTCACATGATTTTCCTCTCTCCCTCACACCTCAGTCCACGTCTTCAGTGAACCAGCCTTTGGCAATACAGCACAACCTTAGGCGTTCCCCACTTGGGGCAACAGAAATACAGCTTTTTGGAGCAGGATATAAAAAAAATCTCTTTTTCCACCACAATTTCCCCAGTCTGGAATGGTGCCTAGCTAGCAGCATTGAGAATCAGACAGGAAGAGATACAAGCACCAATAGAAATACTTGACTGAACTGTCCTTCACACTATTTCCTCAACAGTCTCAATAAAAATTGAAGGCAGAGTGGTTTTGGCTTCCGTCTATTAATTTCTCAAGTTTTTCCTATTAATTCTTTCTATTATTCTTCTTGAAAAATCAGGTGATCTGAGCAAAGAAAAGGACTGTGACATCTCCCAAGTATCACATTTGCCTTTTTTTTGGTTTTGGCTGAAGACTATGCACAGGTTAATGCTTGGTGGCAATGACATTTGGAATTAATTTTGAGTTGAAACTTGTAGCCACGTTTCTAAAAGAATCATCAAAAACCACACACACACAAAAAAATCTTCCTAACAGTCTGGGTTTCAGTTGCTTATATAAAAACATAAAAGGAAATTATGACAGCACATACCCACAAAAGCAGCTCAAAGGGAAATGAATGATGTGAAACATCACCTCATTACAGTTCCACACTGCCGGCCCTAGAGCCCTCTCAGGTGTCCTTTCCTCCCACCTCTCTAGACTTTCCTGACCAAATTTGCTGTTCAACACCCTTGACAAGGGGTGGCTGAGAAATCCCAAACTAGAGGATATGTTTATAACTGTAAATCCCTTGACAGTCACACATGTCTTGCCTAGGGCCTACCCAGGAAGTATAAAACTCAATGGATTTCTGTTCTCCCAACCAAAAAATACATCCAGGTAGCATGAGGGACATCCACAGAAGATATTATTCCTGCTCTATAAACAGAACACCTTTCTGTCCTTTATTCATGCCTAGGAGACAATCTGGAACAGCAGACTCCTGTCAGCATCCTCCCTCCTGAAAACCAGGACAGAGACTGGTTAGCTGAAGGTGGGAGTTCCTGAGGAGACAACCGTAGCAGAAGATTGCGCAGTAGACTGGCCGGGCTAGCTGAGGGACAACCATCAGAAAGGAAACAATTAGTTACATCCCACTGGAAGACCTTGTGATTGAGGAAGTAGTAAAAACAGATATCCTAAAATAACAAGATTAAATTTCCAAGATCTACATCCTTCATAATCTAGGAGTAAATGTTTAGGCCATAGCCTGTATTTCATATTGTTAAAATAGTAATAAGACAGTTTCACGTTTACCTTTTCAAATCAGAAATCTGCGTGTTTGCATCAAGCAATTTGTTTTCAGTTGCATTTAATGTATCCTACAAGTACACAAGGAAAAAAGTAAAAACCTAGAAACTGCAGAAACATATTAAAAGAAAAATGAGTAACTCTACATCAGTCTTGAAAACCACACATTAAATACACCTTCCTATTCGAAAGGGAGGTCCATTAAATTTCTTTGGCTTTGCAGTATTTTTGCTATCTATGACTGGAAAAAGATACATTCCAAACTCCCTCCTTTTCCCTTTCCAGGGCTCTGAAGGTGTAGTAAGAAGCTATCAGTTAAAATAAATATGGATCTTTCCGTTTGATCTTTTTCAAAATACCTAAGTTAACTCAGTTAATTCCATGGCATATTATCATATATTTTGCATGTTTGTTTTCTTCATTAACTAGCACGTACTTACCTTTACTCTTTCATGTTCTTTTCCAAGGGACTCATATTCTCCTAAAAGCTAAAAAAAAAACCACAGAAAAAAAAAGAACACATAAACCCACACTGAGATTATATACAATTAACAGTTTTGTTGACTGCTGTAAAATTATCTGGAATTGCTTGTCTAACATATGCAGAAACACTACAGGGGATACAGAGTGTACTTTAATAGTACTTGTTAAGTTCTAGCATCTTCTAATCGGAACAAAAAGTTACACACAGGACGAGACAGAGGTACTTACCCAACGTATTTCTAATTTTCAAATTATTTATCTCTAAACAACCTGAAGGAGCTAAACGAACCGGTAAAATTCCTTACTGACTTTGAAGCTGACTTTGTATTTTGAAATTTGAATTGTAAAAGAGGAGTTAAAGCATGAAGTGGCCTTTACTGCTAACACCCATTCTGCCAATCCATTTAACCATTCTATAAAGCTATTACTGAAAAAATCAGAGGAATAATTAATTTGATTCAGTCTAAAAATCATACACAAAATTAACAGTTTTAGCAAGTAGTAATGGCTTATGAAAGAAATTCAGTACAGTCCCACTGAGCTTAAGAGGAAAAAAAACTTGTTTCAAAATAATTTTATTTTTAGAGGTATTATAGGAAAAGAACCAATAGCTCATAAAGTAATAAAGTACCTGAGATGGACCATGACCAATGTCACATCACTTGCTGCATTAAATACCTGTTTGTAAATATCTATTAGGTCCATAGTGTCACCTAACGCCTAGCCGAATAGTCGGCTGAGTAATTTCTGTTCTCTTAGATGTACATTAAGACTTTACAATAGTAAATTCTGAGTAGTTTTCCAAATCCAGGACTTACTGTGTTCACAACATGCTGTGCAACTGTAAACACCACTGCCCATTTTCTTACTTACATTTTGAAACATTTTATTTTCTTCCTTTAGCCTTGTATTTTTATTATCAGATAACTTGTAAGCCTTTTCAAATGCTTCCTCTAGATCTTTAAGCCTCGATTTTAGTCGACTGATAGTGTTATCCTTCTCTTTATTATTTGTGCGCATTTCTTCAATACGTTCTTGCAAAACTTTGGAAGTATTACTGACTGCAAAAAAACGTTCTCTCCAATCTGCCTGTAGGACAAAAAAAAAAAAAAAAAAAAAACCACAACACACCAAAACATTCATTATAATGCTTACCTAGCAGATTTTTTTAATTCAGTACAAAGCATTATCTAAAAATCATCTAAATAGAAAACAAGGGTACATCTGTACGTGAACTAAACAATATTTTTGTTCATTTCTGTGATGTATAAAGAATGAAAATGAAGGCTAAAAACCCAAAAGTTTGTTTATTTTATAGGACTTAAAATATCTAGAGGTTAGGCCTCTAATCCCAGCTGATTCTCTTGCTTCCCAGCATAGAAAAATGTCAGAAAGGTAGAAGGACTTAGTCTCTCCATGTGTCTAACTCATGGCAAAGTGTCCTGTTCCTTGACCAATAAATGCAGCTATGCCGTCATAAGCAAACTGGTCTGACCTAGCCAGAAAGACTGTATAAATATACTTAGAAAGAGAATATTTTTGCCCCAGTGCAGATGAGATTTCCTTTTATCCAAGCTCTAAAAAGAAATCCAAGAGAAGGTAATTAAAACAAAATAAATAGAGACCATAAACACATCACAATATTTCACTCAAACATCGGTTGATCCCTGCCAACCTGGAAAGGTTGTTCATAAACAAAAGTGACAATGATTCAAGTAAGGAGTCTTAAGAAAAAACTCAGCTAGGAAATACACTGGTGTAACAAACTGGGTGATGTCATATATTAAGGAGAAAGGTTGAAAATAAACAGAGAAAGATCTGGAAACACAGATCAGCTTAATAATGAGCAAGTGCATTCGTTTACCCTTTCAGTTAAAAAACAACTTTATTTAAGAACATATACTTACCACTTGCTTTTCTAGCATATTATTCTTATTTTCAAGGGCTTTTATGCGAGCACTTGCTTCATTCAGAGCCGCATCTAACTGGTCACACCTATTTAGAACATACAGATTACAAAAATATCTTGAAATTTTAAAATAATAAATCTACATTTTATAGCCTTCGTTTCCTTCCTCAAGCATCCCCAAGAATTTTGGTGCCCAACCTGTGACCTTCTCCCATAGTCTATGGCTGCTTCGACGAGCGCCTAGTGTCTCTGCTCGGAAAGGCTGTGGTGCTCATGGCGGGCAAGCAGCAAACTGGGAACACGCACAGAGACTCCAGATGGCTCAGAGCATAAGAACTGCAGAAAAACAGCTCAGATGCACCAGAGCAGAGTTCCACTTCAGCTAATTGATGATGCTGTGCGATAATTAATGAGTGAAATCACATCACAAGCTACTTTAACTCAATAAATGACTGCTCAGAAGTCACTTTTAATAGATACAACACACTAGTGCTAGAAGATATGTACAAAAGAGTCCCAGCTACCCACACACTTTTTCAATTATTCTGAAGGGCATAAATTTTGTAAAGTATTACAGCTGTCTGAATTTGTAATATGTATTTTGACTAGCACTAATGATAGAAAAATCACATCAGACTTCTACAGCAAACATTCAAGCTATATCTAATGGATATAGGTGAGGCACACGGACTCCCATAGTAATATCTGGTCAAAGACTGGCAAATTGGCTTTATAAAGCTAACAGCGAATTCAAGATTGGTCCTATATCATCTGTAGTTTTGACATGAAAGGTAAAGAGGGATGATGTTCACCAGCACGACAAGCTAGCACTATCTTACAACATAGATAGTTCCATTACAAATTGCTTAGGACTACCTCAGCCCTGCCAGCCGTTCTTGAGCAAAACTTATAATGGCTTCAGTAAAAATCAGGTCAAATAAGACCTCTCTCTGGTCCAAACATCACACCTGCTGCCTAACAATTACTGTAAACTAATCTTAAACAGCTGCATTAAATAACACAAAATTTATATTTAATAGGAAAATATTAGCATCATAGATGCATGAAATCTTCATAACTGAAGAGTGACACAAACTTTTCAAGATATTCTAAAACAAGCATACTCAGTTTTTAAAACTGAAAGAATACCATGTCACAGAGGAAGAAGACAAGTAAGGACAAACAGTACCTGTCAGCAAGATTTTGATTGATTTTCTTCAAGTCTTCAGATGAAGCAGTTTTATGGCTTGCCTCTAGCTGCTGTTTTAAGCTATGTATTTCAGAGTCATAGTAAGCTCGTAGATCAGCTATGTGTCGAGCATGTTTTTGCCTCAAGTTCTGCCTAATCCTGTTTTCAAAATTAAGAAAAAAAAAATTTCCAGCTATCCACATAACTGTGCATTGCTGTATTCATTCACACATAATGAACTCAGCATATAAATCTCTCTTACAGAACTTTGTTGCATTTGTATTAAAACAAAGAAAGCTTCATCATCTAAGGCAGCAATGTCAGACACCTAAGGCTTGCATAGAAGTCTTCATATTAACACAAATACTAATAAGAGATACAAATACAATACAAAGCTTTACTCTCTCTTCTCTCCCTTGCTACGCACTAGAAACTATGCATGCAAAATTAAAATAGGAGAACTCAAACACTGAACTATCTTGAAACCATGATCCTAGATAAGCCCTCACACACAGAGTACATGCCATGTCTGCCTGTCCACGTGCAAATCGTGCAAGCTTTGATAGCGAATGGGGGATATTTATTTTTCCCAAGTAGAGAAATTCTGTGCTTCTCCCACCATTTGACTCTAAATAGGAAAATATAACTCCCACAGAACTTTGGAATTCTCTGCCTAAATTAACTCCCTCATACAGCCTATGAAGGAGGCATGTCTTTTTATTTTAACATATAAACAGAAATAAGCAAAGCATTAAAACATAAAAAATTGTTTTGCCTTCCAGTTAAGGCTTTGACATCCAAAGATGACAGAGAACAAATATTGTGCCTTAGATTAAGCAGTATGGTCTAAAGAAGATTAAATAGTATGGTCTAAAGAAAGACAATTGTAAGAAGTGGAAAATGGCGGTTCTATTTATACACCATCTGTACTTCAGGGGAGAAAGAAGAATAATAATAAAAGGGGGAAAAAAAAGCAGCAACGTCCAGCTATGTTCTCAGTAAACAGAACTCATATACTTTGTTCAGTTTACTAGTTTTGTTAAGTTTCGCTTCTTTCGTGAAAGTGCCAAATCTACAATTTTTAAAAGAGAAAAAAAAATTTACTTACTTTGACATTATCACAGGATCTTCAACAGATGTCACTGAAAGACTATATTCTGGCAAACTGTTCTCAGCACACTGAGTAACAGAAGATGGAGTTAGAGTCAGTGTTTCTTCCTCCTCAGTGTTGACTAAATTATCATTATTAGCATCCGTATATGCCATTGGAAAGGGACAGCTGGTCTTGTTTTCATTTTGGAATGGGTGATTCCTCCAGAGGTCCAAATGCACAGCTCTGCTGCTGGCAGGATGTTTTGGAGAATCATCTAACTGAGATGAATTACTTGTTTGTGAAAAAGAGTCTGTGTCACAATGACTTGAAAATCCAGGCTCTGCCATCGAGTCTGGAGAAAAAGAAGTAGTCTCTTCAGGAATATTGAAAAAACAGCGTCCTGGGTTCTGCTGACCTGGTTTCATATGCAGGGTTGGGTCCAACGTCAAGATCTAGGAAATAAGTTATAACGCTAAAAAAAATTGTGATTTAACTTTTGTTCTTGTAAATGGAGCTTATCTGAAGACATTAGTAATCCATATAATATATTGCAGGAATTATACTGAATATTACTACATCATTTGGTAGTGACAAGCCAGATGAAGGGACCTGCAACAGCTTAGATGACGATACATATTCCCGATGTTTGCAATTTGTGTTTCTAAGTGTCCATTACGAATAAAAGACATATGTAACATCTGTAGCTGCCTAGAAAATCTTTGAAATTTCAGTTATGTAAATAGAAGGATTATGTCTGCTTGTAGGTTGAAACAATAACTCTGTACAGTTAACAAAAAATCACTTCATGGATTATGTGAACAAGATAGTCACATATTTGCCATCATTAATGGATTTTGTACAAGACTGAAAGCTGTACAAAGAAACAGATGCAATAAAGAATATTTCCACAACCTGCGCCTCGTCTGTTTCATGGGTGGAATGAACTTGCCTTGTGGGAAGCAGTAAGAAAACCCTGCTTCTGTGACTGCAGCTCCATGTGCATTTCATCAGCTGCAGCCTCAGCATAAGCAGATTCGTCCCTGCACCATCCTCAAGGTTGCGCAGCAAAGGTGCTGGTTTACCCAGGGTATTCTTAGAGGTTCTTTTCAGCTGGATCCCTTCCCAATCTGGTTCATCACACAGCCGCACAAATTGCTGTTCCAGCATAACACTGGAGGTGGCAGCAGGGGCCAATTAATGTGAAACCAGCCTGTAACCTATCATATCTTCAAACTGAGATGTGAAGTAAAGAAGTTAACATTACCTCTGGTGGGTGACTTGACTGGGAAGAAGGCATAAAATTCTGGTCAGGCAGCTGCTTATTTTCCCTTTGTCTTTTATGATAAATATCCTTCAATGATGATAGCTTTGTTTCATCAGCAGAAGACAACTTCAACAGGAAAATTGCTACATTAGTTTATCTGAACACAATTCTCCATCTCCAATATAAATAAACAAGTTGTGGGGTGGGTTCCACTAATAAACCAGTTCAGAACAGAAGGTGGCTTTATTCACTGCACACAATTTAAAAAAAGGGTCTTTGATGAGGCATATACACCTTTAATATACTGGTTAGTCTCTTTTCATCCCCTATACACACAATTTCTTTTAAATGACAGAAGAAGATCAATAAATTCCAATTTACTTTAGTGGGGGTAAATGAAGAATGAAGAAACTGAATATGAGAGACTGAGCTAACAAAAGACTTCTCACAGAAAAGTTAGGTTCCTGAGGGCTGATTCTTTCCATCGTAGAAAAAAGTAAAGATGACAAGCAACTGTAAGACAACTTTTATAACATATACAAAGTTTACCTGATCTGGTGATACTTTTGTGGAGAAAATATCAGCAAACTCACTTCTGAAATTCTCTGGTAAAGAGTGATACATTTCCTTTTCATCTAATTTCCAGTATGAAAGTCCTGATAAGAAGAAACAATGAAAGAAAAGAAAAAAAAATTTACAAATTTTGAGTTCACGGCTGTAGAACAGGAATCCCAAAATCCATTAGTAAGATGATACTTTGTCTGCTAATAAGAATGACATATTAATCATTTGCATCTATTGCTTAAGAATCTCACTAAAGCATTTGTCACCAGAAGTTACAAAAATCTCAGTGCAAAGCACAAGCAACATAATCAATATTACATCACACAGCATCAGTAACAAAAGCTATAAATCAGTGAAAACACATAGATGTACTCTTTGGTGTTCAAGGAACAAATCCTCATTTACCACAAACTTTTATATTTCTACTGATTCCAGTGTAGCACTTGAAACTTACATTACCCAAGGAATAATCCTAGACAGCCGCTTGATACTACAAACTCTTTGGTTTGGAACTCAACAGCACTCTACAGCATGCAAAAAGACAGACTACTAGGACAAAAACGGAGAGCACAAGAGGAACAGATACAGTCTCAATCCCACTTCAGTTTCTTCTATGGTCCCTCTCTCAATGGGTTGTGAAGCAGCAATAAATATACAGTTTGCAGGGCTGCATCTCTGTGCCCTTGTTTGTTACTGAAATCAATCCACCCTGTTACGATCAAAATATGTGAATTAGTTGTTTGCCTTTCACACACACACACACACACACACAAAAACCCCACCAAACGAACACCCAAACAACAAACAACCCAAACCCCCAAAATACAAAAAAACCCACCAAAACCACTCCTCACACACACATCCCAAAACAGCAAAAGCAAAACCATACCAAAACACAAAAAAGCAACACACACAATTAAAGAATCACCACATTACACACTGAATTATTTTGTTCTTGTCTATTCACACAATTATTTAATCATGCCCTTGGTTTGCAGGAATTCTGTCTCTATTACCATGCACTCCTGTGATTACTAGGCCAATGATGCTAATATTTGAACAATCATTTGATACTCCACCATGATTTTAATAGTAATTACATTATTGAAACAGTTTTAAACATAAAGCTCTGCTTTGAAATGTTGAGAAATCTGAAGAAAATAATTGCTGCATGTCCTACATCCGCCAGCAGTGATATGCAGGAGCTACCATCAGTTTGAAACGCAAGAGCAAGAAAAGCAGAATTATGCTGTATCAAAGTTTAATAGCTTGTCGGTGCTCAAACCCTCCTCATCTCCCCAAAGTTATTGCAGATGCATTCTACTAAGAGTTTTAAAAAAGCAAGAATTCAAAAGAAAAGGAAATGTAAGTACAAGAAATTAACTGTACCTGAAGCTTCAGACACTAAGGAATTCGGACTTTCATTTGGTTGATTGAGGTAAAAAGTGTAAGGTGGCAAAGCAGCATCAGTAAGGTTTGTCTAAAATTACAAAAGGAAAAACAAATTTATAAGGAAAATTGCAAGGCAAGAAAAAAAATATCAAGGTAACAATTTTTTTAAAACTGCATGTAAATGTTATTAGTCTTTTTAACCAGAGAGATTAAATTTAATTATACAGCGTGATCCAAACCTATACAATTTATATTCAGGGCAATCACCATCAAAAGGGGAACTAAGCTAAGCCACATAATAAAAGATACCGATATTTTCTAAGTCACGTGCCTGTCCGCTTGTGGAGCATTTTTGAGATTAACTGTTACAAAAATACACATTTTGGACGGTCATCTAAACTTTCTTGCTCCTTAAGAGGCGCAAGTATATAGAGGGATGACTTACCAATAGAGTGTTACTCTTTCCTCATCCTAAGATTGTAATTTCTTATATTCAGCTGTTGTGACTCCACCTACCACAAATCCTGACGGAAACACTATCATCTCAGATAGACAAGATGATATATAATATACCCTTCTCATCACTCCAAACTTTCTAAACAACCTCCCCAGCTAATTATAGAAACACCTTTAAAAGGGTGGGACCAACACATGGGAAAAAAAAAATTACATAATTTAAGATGTGCTACAACTCTCCTCTTCCTTTGATTAAGGAAGAGATGTCATTGATATAACACAGTGATACAATAGCAACTGAGTAAGGGCAGCTAGCTTTAAAACGGTCATCTCACATTGCTCTTTTCTACCATACTTAGGGCTTTTTGTTCCATTACAGCAGCTTAACAATCACGCTACTTGGCAAATTTATACAGCTCATACAACTGAGGACTAAAACAGGATAGTAACCATTGAGTTAACAAGAAGTAGGGGAAAAAAATTTAGAACTAAAGCTTTTCAAGTTTTTGCATGAAGTACCATCTCACCTCAAGGCTATTTTGTCCCTCTTAATGATTTTATTTAGGTATTCTCCTTTGCCTAAGGAGGAAGAAAGGAAAATGAAGGAGTATCAACTGAATTCTTACAAAGGAACAGAAAGATAAAGGTCTTTTCAAAATCTGAGTTTCTGGCACTAATTTCCTTAGGCACCCTCCTGTAGCAGAGAGAGAAAAGAAACAATCCACAGCAGATAAATTTGAGTCCTGGTTCAAAATATCCCCTTAGAGTAACATCTTGTTTCCACCAACAATAGAAGAAGACTGAAGAGAGCAAGCCCAAATGGCCATTCTTACTCTTTCTGGATCACCCTCAAAGTAACCACAGGGAAGAAAACAGACCTTGCCTTGAATCAAGTGATTTATATTTGCTAGTTCCCCTATTCTCTTGTAGGTAGGGCTATTCACAGAGTTTCAGGAATTATTTCCTTAAAAATAGCATAAGGAGAGAGGTTTGTGACAATTAATATACTGAAAGTAATTCTTCATCGTTACTTGTATGATGATTACTCATACAATCATGCTGCATAGCCTCCTTTTAGATCAGAAATATTTTAAGTGACTAAACTTCCCTCCCCAAAAAAACAGATTTGTGAACATACAGAATTATTAACTCAAGAATATGGGAGAGGGGGAACTCAAATTCTTCTCAGAAGAAGTATTTTGAGCTGATTCAGCGGTCACAGCAATAGGTCTTACTACAAATGGTTCTAAAGAGCCAGTTAGATCTCCTAAATGTTTATTGGAGGGGTTACTTACTTTTAGTAACCAGTGCTGTCACTGTGCTTGGAGTAGTTCACTTTAGCCAAATCATAATCATACACAGGCATAAAAGAATGTATTATTCTTACATAAACAATACAAAAAAGAAAAAAATCCTGTTTGGATTTTAGCATAAGAGACTGCTAAGAATACTAAAAAAAGCTCAAACCAAGACAAAAAAAAAAATCCCTGCTACTTAAAATCCCCTTCTGGAAGAATACTATTTGTCCTGAACAAAGTGGCTAATGCCTTAACACACAAAAAATTCCGTGTACTAAAAGAGACATTACCAGCTGAAATCAAATGTCCTTCAAGTAATTATAGGGCACCATAAATTACCGTGACCTGAAGCTTCAATTGAGAATGTAACTATTATCTCTATGAGGAAGGAACATGTGCCACTCAGGTAAGGTAAGACAAAAATTAGGCAAGGAATAAAATAAGCCAAAATAGCTATGTGAGTAAGTATAAAGTGATAGAAGTAAACTGCCCACACGAACGGGAACACCACTATTCAAATGCTTAAAGCCAAGTATGAAAGCATATGCTGAAGCAGAACATACTATATAACTCTGAAAAAAATACCAGTGACAAGAATAAAATTAGAAAAACATAATAAAAAGAGACTTACATTATCAAGTGGTAATTTCTTTGCTTGCTCATTTTCTTGCATAGAGTTCACACATACTTCGTCCGCATTTATTCTTTTTGGTTGGTTTTGTTTCAACTTTTGAGCCCATGATGTTAAAGATTTACTAGACGGTAAGAAACACACACATATACCTTAATTACATACGCCATTTTCAATGGGGACATAATCCCTACAGAGATCAATTTCTTCTTCAAGGTGAAACATAGGCACTAAAACTCCACTGCCTTTATGCATTTTTGAGAAACGATATGAAGAGTAATGAATGCTGAAATGTTTTAGGGCTTTTTTTTTTTAAAAGGCAAACAAAACAACAGCAAAAAAACAAAACACAAACAAATCACCGAAAGGAAAGGTGCCAATGAACTGCACCCATAATCAAAATGGCTTTCCTACTTTAAAAAAAAAATCGTAACAAAGAGCTCCATATTTTTGGCCAGAGAACTGGTTTTTTGGTCTGTTCAAGCTGACAATAATCAAAACCACAAAATTAAGCTTGAATGTAAATGCAGTGGGTTTTCTTATTGTGTTATCAGTCTGGTTGTAAAGATGACGTCAGCTAAGACACACTAAGGAGAATCTTCAAGGATAAGAAAGATTGAAACAAGATATAGAAGAAAACAGAGAAAAAAAAGCAGAATGACCATAACAAATAGAGACATCCTGAAATTCTTCTTAGATGTGGATGTGGAATGATTTTCCCATTTTGTTAAAAAGTGACACTGAAAAATTACATATTGTCCCAGTTTGGAACATGTACTGGAAAGAATGAAAAAAGTTTACAACTAAAAATTTAAGAACAGCAACAAACCCCCTCAAAAAAACCCAGCGTGGGTTAACTGACATTTCATTTTGGTTTGAACACTTTCTTCCTTCCAATTGGTTACATAATACAAAACAAAGCAATTTCAAAGACAAAACTTGTATTTTTATTTTTTTTTATAAAAAGGACAAAAAGTCATACAGGAATGATTTCAAAAGTTGTCTTAGAAAGGTTTTTCAAACTGAAAAACACTCTTGAATTGAGCTTCTCCAGCTCTAAAGAAAGCTGGTTCTGTGTTTTATTACATACTAGCAAAATGCAAGTTCATTTTCACAGTTCTCTGTTTTTCCAATAGAGAGAAAGTTTTTATCTCTGCTAACTACTATCAGGGACTCACAGGCAATGTGCTGCCCAGAAGACCTCTGATAACTGCTTGTGACCACGCGAAGCATTTCAGCCTAGTCTGACAGGGAAAGTATGTTAAGTTCTGTGCAACTAGAGCAGCGTTTGGTCAGTATTATTGTCAAATTAGCTAGCCAATCTTTCAAAACAAATCTTGGTAGATCAACTCACCTCTTGAGCAAAACAAAGATGAACCAAAAAAAAACAACAGAAAAACCCAAACATGTTTGGCTGTTGTCTGATACAGTTTATTACTGTAATGCATGCATATAAGCTAGCAAAAGAGACTGGTTGAGCACAATAGCAAAGTATCAGTCATATAAAATTGGCAATTGTCACGTAAAATTCTGGTGCACAGGTAAACACTATATGCAAACTGTATCTTAGCTGAAATTTGCAGTAGAAAGTAGATTTCATATTTCCCCGCCCAGCATATCTGCAACAGATAAACACTGCAGATGCTAATATGCATCACACAGAAACATTAGGCTAAACAAATAACTTTATCTACCCAGCAGCATAGTATTTTTCACAATCAAGAGGTTCCATTCAATTGTTACATGTTTCCAGTTACCAATAGCTGTTTACTGAATGGGGACTGTCTACAATAAATTAATGTATTTGGACAGTTTATCACTTACCTGGGTTTTTTTCCACATTGACCTTCATCAACTTTATGTTCAAATTCAGTAGGAAAAACTAAAATATCATTTCTTCCTGATGAACATTTTTCCTCTACTTTTTTGGGGGAAAGTTCTCTCTTATTTTGAACACTGGCTCCAACTGTGTCACCCTGCAATACTGCTCCATCACTCTGTCCTTGTGAAGTTTTCTCCATGAAGTCTGTGCACTTGTTAACGTCGTTAGAGTTGCAAGGGTTCAGTTCGGAGGCAGAAAGCGTACCATACCCACTATTCATTGAAGCATCATTTGCAAACCACTCCTGATGCAGATCAGATGCATTTGGCTGACTTTCTGCTTCACTAGATCTAAGCTGATTGACAATACACTCATTTTCTTCAAAGATTTCAGAACGCATCCCCATTTGACTTTCTAGTGATGAAAAAGCGTCTGTAAGCTTGGCAGGCAAACTTCTGCTCTTGCTGGTTTGCAATTTCACTAACTGCCTTATCTCATCCTGAATCAGCTATAGAAAAATGAAAGGCAAAATTCCTATGAGAATGTGCTACAAATCACATTTATATTTTGATGCATCTTCAATTCACATTATTAGTGAGAGACTTAGAGTACTTATCTCAACTCAAATTTTTCAACGTGTAGACATCTCATGCATAAAGTAGATATATGCATACTATGCAGAAGAGTAAAATGTGCATGGTAACAATCCTTAATTCCATGCAGTGAATTTCAGGTCTCAGTAGTCATTTATTAATGTAAAAAAACATGCATGCATGTATTCACTACATGCCTTCAGAAATATAGTTACCTACCAGCCACCTACAGAGATATAAACTATCTAGGTATGTCATTAGAAGTGGACAAAAGTCTTTTGCTAAATTTAGGTCTAAAAGAATTTATAACTTAGATATACATTTTTAAAGATTGCAAGGATGCTTTAATGGAATTAGAAACCATTACTCTATTATGCTAATAGGAATAATGTACCTCTGTAAGATTATTTGCATAAAACTTGATTTTAAAATATCTGCTTTAGATAATATGTTGTTAGGTGGCTCATATAATACAAAAATCTACATTTTGATTGTTTTGGTATCTGATGGAGTGGAGCAAACCTATAACTAGATCACTAGATTTAACAGGTTACTCTTTAGTCTACAATATCTGCAAAGAGTTATTTCAGTATATCAGATAAGTAATATTTTAAGTTTTACAGTTGTGCACTGCTATACTGAAACAGCTCTGAGAAACAACTAATGCTATGAAAAAGCTTCATGCCAGCGCCCATCACTGGCTGAAGGGCATGGCCATTGGCACTTCTGCAGAGTTATACTGAGATTACTGAACTCTGCAGGAGCACACAATTCTTACTACACGTTACAAGACCAGAGTATGTAGATGTTTTCAAGAATACATTGCAAACTCCTTCAGAAAAAAAAAATAGAAAAAAAAATAGAAAAAAAGAACTTACAATAATTTTAAGAACATGGAACTCCACTGGTATTTTTTTCACAGAACTACAGTACATTACTTACATGTGAATAGCAAGTGGAAAGCACAAATAAAACAAAAATAATTTGTTCTCTGAAAGTAAGAAATAAAAAATAAGACTTAATGTCAGAGGAACCTACATGTAATGCTACTCAGAACCAAGCCTCATATCTTTTACTAACTTGCAATAGAATTAACAATTGAATTTCAGCTCAGCCTTTCTATGCAAAAAAACCCAAACCAACCCAACAGGGGGGGAAATTTTCTGCCATAACAGTTTTTTTGTTGTGCTAATGATTTCAATCATGACTGCAGCAATCATTTGCATTTTAATTCTGTGATTCACCTCTGTGAGGCAAGTAGGGAAAGGAGAACAAAAGGGAAGAAACAAAATTGTAGAGGGAAAAACCTCCAAACTTATCAGATCCTCTGCTGACACTTAATCTTTGTCATTAATACCTTGTGCGGGAAAAGTGAAAGGCTACTATTCCAATTTAAATAGCTCTTTTACTTCTCTTTGCACAGTTAAATAATTCCAAGAGAAGAAAAGAACTGGGAAAAATAAGATAAGATTTCTATAGTTTTGGGATTGGAGGTAACTTACTTTTTTTTTTTTTTTAAATCTTCTTCAGTAAAGTCTGATCTTAGGATGATCCTTAGTGGTGAGTTTGTCATTAGCACACTTGTCCTCTAGCGTATAAATCATATAAGCCAAGGACTGACCCCACTGATTCCAAAATTAACTCAAGGTCTCTTGATCCATATTTTCACATGGATGAAGATGTATTCTATAAGCACAGTTGGTCTTTAAACACAGCATAGCACAAGCCTCATCTCAGAGTCATATCAATGCTAATGCAGCATCTCGCCTTACTACCCCAAATAGTAGATTATTCTTTTGGTCTTTTTATTATTCTTATCAGAATGTATTGAATTGCCTGTATTTCAGTATTTTCACTAGGTTACTGGTATACTAGTTTAAGTTTGGAATAGCTCCATCTGTTTTATCTAATGCAGTCGTACAATTGAAAGTAAGTTGTAGCCGTTGATTTTATATTTAGTGTGGCACTTCATGCAGTTAGTAAGTCTCTGCTGATACCACAAACTCAACTCTTCCAGAGGTAGCCTTTGCTATAAATAAAGACAAAAACCGGCAAAGCCAACACAATGGATTAGTCAAGACTACAATTAGCAACAAGTGAATCAAACCACTACAGTAAGAGGAAGGAAATACAAGGGTAAGGAAACACTGGTGGGAAAAAAAATAATGAGATGGGAGGGGGGGGAAGAAACAGGAGATAGGATAAAAGGACAGTACCTCTTGTTAATTCAGTTCAGGAACTGTTGATTACTACTAGTGTAGAGGGCATCAGGAAAGGGAAGGGAAAAAACAGCAACCAAAATGATGAAGATATTAAGCATTATATACTTATAGAATTACTATCTCTTATACATACATATACATTTCTTCTGGTTTAATGGATAAATATGGTTCAGCAAAAATGTGAGTCTTCACATGGGTCATTTTCATTCTTAGAAAGGAGACTGTTTAGCCAAAGGATGAAATAAGCATTCAGCTATTACAGTGAATGTTTTCCTATGCTATATACTGTCTAGATGAGGGAATGATAAGTTGTGTAACATTTTCTAATGAAGAGAAAACTACAATGTCTCAAAATCAGAAATGATACAGTCTAACAGTTAATAAAAACAGCTTGTACCTACAAAATCCAGTTATTTTGTGGGCATTCTGAACCAAATGTTTGTGAAAACAAAACAAATAATCCAAGAATCTTCACTTCTGAAATGGTTCCTAACAGTTACTCTGTTAATTAGTCAAGGGTCTCTCAAATATGCATCCTGTAAATTGGCATTCCAGTCATCCACTTCCTTTAACTGTCTGATACACTTACAGAAAACCATAGGAATGCCAGAGGTTGCGTTGTTTGGCAGATTAAAGAAACATTCAGCCTAACCTACCTAAATGAACATATCATTACTTACTTGGATTTGATGGTGGAACTGCTCTTGCTGGGCAACTATTTGTTCTTGACATTGTTTTTCTACCAGTCTCAATAACTGTAGCCACCTTGTCTATGAAATCACAAAGTAAAATAAAAGCACAGTCATATTGCATCTCTTACTTTGTACTGTAGCTACACGATTTTGTAGTCTTATACTTAGGTGTTGACGTAATACAAAGTTTAATAACAGCACTGTGTTGTCCACCCCATAATACATGCAGACTCCTATTGTGTCAGTCAATGGAAACAATTCACTATAGGCACATTCACTTAAAAAAAAGAGACAGCAAGATAACACATCTCTACAATTTAAGTTTGGTTTAAAAAATAATAATAATAACAAATGAATAAGGGAAGAGAATTATTCTATTTAAAAAAAATAAAATTATTTAAAAATAGAAATATCTGGTAGGAAAGTACAGTTAAATTTTGGGAAGGTTGATTCCAGTTCAATAACTTATAGGCAATTTTCAAAGTGATAATTAAACATCCCTATGTCCAGTGAACCATTTGCTTCAATAAGAAACTCTTCCCTTCAACAATCCAGGTAAAGCCCACAATGCATTAACTATTTAGTGAAAATAAAAAGATAATTAAAAAAATCAAATATATGGGGTTCCCAAAATGTGGTAAAATCTGAATGTTAAGAACTATTTTATGCTCATGTTTATGGAGCCTGATACTTGAAACATAGGACATGGGACATAGAACGCATGTGGCTAGACACAGACATCTATATTCTTTTCTTGGAGCTGTTAAAGAGCACCAAATTAAGCATCTGTCAAGACACAGTTTGATGGACCACAGCCAGAAAGCTCAAAAATTCTGCAGGAACAAGCCCATGGTGTGGAAACCTGATGTTCCTTATGGAGATTAAAAATAATGATAAAATTTAAAATAAAAAAGGACAAAAACATGAAAAAAAGGGTTTGAGAGAATTAGCTCATTGAGCCTACGTTATGATTTTTGTGTTGTTTTAAATCTGGAACTTATCATCTACACATCTTTACAGATGGAACAAATAATTAATTCAAATAAAACAGAGCAAGCCATTTTTAGAAAGAAAACTTCTCATTTCTAGGATCACTTCATATCAGTTTGAAGTGCTACAGTTTTACAGGTTTACATTTTACAGTTCAAAAATTTGCAATCTAAGTACTGTAACTCTGGAAAAAAAAAAATCACATCTGTATTGTAGAACACCAAGATAAAAAGCTAAGATACTGTAAAAAGCTAAGATAAAATTACAGTAAAATCCATCTTTTATAAACTCTATAATCATTAGATCTGTCTTCCAAAATGCAAAGATGATACATTAATGTAATTATTTTTTTAAATAAACCTTAACATCAAGTACCTCACAGTTCTTCACAATTTCTGAGTCAGCATTTCCAATGTTCTGGATATCTTGCATAAAGGAGGCAAGCAGCTCAACAGAACCAGGCATTAACGAGGACCTGGTATTCCCTGAGTAACCAGAAACTCCATTGGGATTGGATGAGGGACTTCTAGGGAAACATGAGGAAAAACGTTTCCATTATTTATTGTGCCAGTTGTCCAACATAGTGGCCAAAATAATATACTACAGATGCTATGCAGCCATGAAAGAACTATACACTTAATTTACACTGTGACCGTCATCATGCTGAACCCCCCCGATACATTAATGAGAATGAGCATGTTTTTCAAGAAAATGTCAAAGAATGCACAGCATACTTCATTCTTATCCTACATACTATTAAAATGCAATAGCTTTGCAAGAAGAGAGACACAGCATAACGAGCACAGATATTACTGCTCACTAGTACAAATGTCAATAAATACAGCTTTTTATCAAACCTATCTGCTTCCTTGTAGATTCTGGGGTCAGAAGTTTACAAATATAAGCTTCTGTGTAACAGTGATTTACAAAGTCCACTTACACATACAGTAAGTGACTTGTAATTCTCATCTTAACAGGCCAGTCAAGAAGAACCTCTCCTAATCCATTGCTTCAGCCATTAGTCCACATTTGCCCTTCTTATTCACTGGGAATACCTTGGGCATTGAACAGAAAAACAATTCAGTTTTTCCAAGCTGCTGTTCTCTACAAATGGCTTTGCATAATCTATGATCTTTCCAGAGAATGATCTCTTACAACTTGTTCAAGACAGGTTTCCCCCCGCCAATCCTAAGAGACACAAGGCAATGGAAGTTACTAAGATTTAAGGAAGACTTCACAGTTCTTTCAGTAAGGCTTTTCTCATTAAGGATTATACTTGCAAATTAAATATATATATATATATATAGTGCAGAGCATTAGGAATTCCTTCAACACATTACCTGTTACAATTCAAGTTACAGACAGAGCTGTGACTATTTCTGACATCAGAGTTTGCAGAAGATGAAGAGATTTCTTGTATAGTATTCACCACATCACAGTTTTCCATATCTTAGGCTCCAGTATGACATTACCCTGAAAATACAAAGAAGTAAGCATCACCCTCCTATTTTAAAAAGCCATTTGAGTCTGTTGTTTGAAGAAACAGAATTTGATTAGAGAGACAGTTGTTTCAGCCAAACCACCCCAGAGAGCACTAGCATTCCAAAACCAACCTCTCCTTCTCCTGTGCTCTGCTTGCAAACAGGTGCTATTTATTCAGCCTTATACTTGCTGGGGCTCCTACAAATCAAAGAGAGTCCTAGCTGTGCTTCACACATCTAGACTGGGCTGTAAAGGGTGTCTTAATCCAAAACATTCCAGGTAGAACAGCATTGTTGGGGTTTGTTTTGGGTTTGTTTGGTTTTTTTTTTTTAAAACGGGAGGCTCCACAGACAGTTTTTGAGACTTCTCTGAAAGGGCCTATTATCAGTGTATTTAAATCTGCTGAAACTGGGGTCTGTGCCTTCACTGAACACACCCCCAAAAAATAAAATTGAGACCCATTGAGTTAGACTGCAGTTGACCAATTCTGCCATTTCTGTGTATAACATTTGGGTTACTTTTTTCACAGAACACTCATTTTATTATTACTATATAACATTAATTCAAAGAGTTTGGAAATGGGTTTGACCTATATTTCTTACCAATTAACAATAAATGTAGTCAAACAGGAATCCCACAGCAGTTAAAAACAGCAGCTGGTTAACTGAAAGCATCATAAATAAATAAATACAAAATACTTGTGCAATGGTCTTACAGCACTCAAAGCAGCAGTTTATAAGAATGGCTGTAGAGAAACTAAAATATTCTTCTGGTTTCCATACTTTTACTAAGAAAACCCTTGAAATACATTGATTTATCAGTTCTTCTATAGTGCTTATTTCAGCACATTCTACACCCTAGTGAATTCATCCCATGTTCTAACACTAGAGAAAAACCTTACAATCATTTCACAGATGGAGAACAAAAAGAGACATTAAGAAATATCATCCTAGTCATCCGTGATACTACTAAGAATAAATCCCTGCTGCCTTAAAGAAGCACAACACTGCAAAGCACAACCATTCTTCTTTACAAGGACATGCTACTGGCTTTTACAGATTTAAGTTTTAATTATTTGTAAGTATAAAAAGATACATTTCTACGAGATAGTTTCAGAAGTATAAAGAATTATTTCCACCAGGAAGAAACTGATGGACAACTGTCTGATTTTTCCCTATTTTATTGGAGCTTGTTTGGCTTCAGCAGAAACATTTTCTGGGTACTCAAACTATCTCCTTTTGTGTAGGGCTGAAAATGCAAGAATTGGAAGGAAGTTATCACAGATATACAATTCCCCTTGGCAAAGCTTCTTGGGATAAAACAAAGGGGGGGGAAGCCTTTCTTCTATTTCTAGTGGTCAGAAGTCTGGAAAACTTGAAGGTTATCAGGCACCTAACCTGACAGATAAAGCAGAAGCTGCAAGTGTCTCTGGAGCAGGTGGATGGCAATGATGGGGGCTACATCAGTCACCCCCATCTCCCCACGATGAAATCATGGGTAGCCTATCTCAGCAGCACAGCAGATGGGTGGGACTTAGCTGTGTCACAGGCTCATTTCATAACCTCATTAGAAGTCTGCTCGCAATAAAAAAAAAATATTAAATAAGCTATAACTGGGCTGAGGAACAACTAAGCTGTCATCTATTGTTCCCATAGCACAGAACAGTCCTTATACAGCCAAGTCCCTACATAAAGGAGTAGGATTAAAAAAAAATAATAATAATCTGGGAAGTATTTTGACTTCTAAGTATCAGTGCTGATTTAGATGCAAACACCTGGGCCAGCACAGACCCAGTGACCGCGGTTCTGCATCTCTTCCTGAGCGAGATCCGATTCCTGCTGCTGCTGCTCCTCGCAGATCGCACAGGGGTGACAGGGCGCCTCGGTCCCGGCTTCCCCTCCCGCCGCCAGGCCCTTATGTCCCCGGCTTCCCAAGGACTTCCCGAGGGACCCTGAGAAGGGACAACGAGTCTCTGGGCTCTAAGGCCCCGCTCCCCTCAGGAAACGCCCCCGCCCCAAAAGCTGAGCCCCCTCTAGGGCCCCGGTCGCCTCACAGGTGACCCCCTCTCGCCACGTCTAACCCCTCAGGGTCGCTCCCCCTCAATTTGCGGACTCCGTCCCGACCCCGGGCCCTCCTCTCATAAGTGACCCCCTCAGGCTCCCCTCCCCTCAGAAGCCGCCCCTTACCCTCAGCTCTGCCCCCTCCGGCTCCCCTCCCTTCACAAGTGACCCCCACCCCAGCTTTGCCCCCCCCCGGGACTCCGCCCCCACCACCCCCCCTCAGCTCAAGCCCCACCCCCACACTCCCATTGGACAGCTGCCCCTCGCGCTCCGGGATGTTAACAGCGCCACCACCTCGGATTGGCTGGCGGGCCCGCCAATCGTCGGGGAAAGGGGCGGGGCGGTGGGGGCGGCCTCGCGGCGCTGGGACGCGGCCAAGTGCGGCAGCGCTGCCGGCTCCGGCCCCGCCGGCTGTCCCCGGGGTTCGCCCGGTTCTTACCCGCATTTCTGGAAGCCCACGAGGAGGCGTCGGCAGCGGCCCGAGAGCTGCCTCCTCCAGCGACCATTAGGCGATAAACAGGCGCAGCCCACCACCTCCTTCCCGGCGATTGGCGGCCGAGTTTCGAACGTGTTGGGGTAGAGGGCACTCAAGACAGAGCCCAGCTCGATGATTGGCCGTCTTGACCGCGCGCCAGGCCGCGCCTTTCACTCTGATTCGCTACGTCGAAAAGTACGCGCGCCGCCGCGAGGGGATTGGCTAGTGCAGCTACGCGCCGCACACTTTCCCAGATCCTGATTAGTGAATGGAATGTGTGCGTAAACCCGCCCCTTGCGCAGCGATTGGCTTCCCAAGTGCCAATTAACCTGGGGGAACGCCCTCCTCCATGCGGTGCGCATGCGCAGAGGCGACCGTGGGGAAGCGAAGGCGTGAGGGACCGCATAGGGTGGCGTACGCGTGCGCAGCCGAGCGCGCCTGCGCAGTGGGGGCGGAGGAGGGGGCGGTGACGGTAGCGCTCGCCCCGAGTCGCCTGAGGTAAGAGGTGGTGGCGGCGGGGCCGGGGGGTGTCCCTGGCTGCCTCCCGGGCCCACAGGGAAATGCCCTCGGCTCCTCCCGAGCCGCTCTGGCCGGCAGCCGGGCTGTGGCGATGCCCGATTCGTGACTTCAGTCCGGCAGGGAGGCAGCAGGCCTGGGAGGGCCGGGGTCGTGGGGCAGTGACCGCAGAGCCCCAGGTCTCGGGCGGCCGCTGCCCTTCCCTCGTTACCGGCGTGTGGCAGCGTGTCTCTCCGGGCGCTCAGCGGCTGTCAGGCTGCGCTGGAGCCTCTACTGAAATCTGGCTGCTCGCTTTGCTTCCTGGACGTATGGGACAAGTGCAGTTGTTTGTGCAAGGTTTTCTGCAAAACTGTTGCTTTAACACACGGTTTTATCAACTATCCAGAGGGCGTGATGCTGCTACATCGTCATCGCCGACGTGTCCAACTGCCCTGTGTCCTTTCCAGTGAAGCTGAGAACTGCTGCTCGCTTCTGTAACTGTTTAAAAAAATGGGAGATTAGTGTTCTTATTGACACAGCTCTTCTGTAGTCCGTGCTTAAAAATCTCATAAGCAAAGTTGTTGGGGTTTTTTTTTTACAATTAACGATTAAGATCTTTTTTGCATTGTAAGGGATGTGTTTCTTGGAGATTTCCTGTGCTAAGTGAAATCTTGAGAAAACTCTCTATCTTCTAAGTTTAGTCTTATTTTATAGCTATAGTGCCGAGTAGTAGAAACAGGCTTCCAGTGAATGTGATTTTTTACCTTGACTTACCTATCAGGCAGCTCGGAGGTGTCGGTCCTGGTTTCAAAACCGGCGACTTTAAAGGGGCAGTGCCCACATTAAACCTGCTGTTGAGTAAAGGCTCACTTCAGACCTAGGTACTAGTTCTGCTGGGGTTTTTTTCTGCACATTTTTTTTTGCAGGAAAAAAAAAAGTTACTACCTTCTAGTGCCACCAAGCGGACATCTTTACTTGCCAATAAAATCTTTCTTAAAGTTACTTTTATTTCAACAGTTATATTCAACTTTTATGGATGTTTATTGCTAACTGCTGCTTCTTCACAAGCTGAAGTATTTTCTTCTGAATCAAATAAAATATTTGAAGCATAATAGCATGTATTGCTTTAATTGCTTACTTAATGCCCTGTTGAAGAGTGCCATTTTGACAGTAGAACCTGACGTTCCTCATTCTCCATGACAATAACACATACTTCCATGCATACTTTTCTGCCTTTGTTAATAACTTTAGCTGAGAAGAATCAGCATCTGAAGTAGTACTTGAAAATGCAGTGCTCTACTTACTCAATTCTTTTTCCTCCAAGCCGTAGGATGGACTAGATAGAAAGTTATGAGAGTACGACAGGATGGGCAAGTTTGTTAACAGCATCACCATAGAAGATCACTTCTCATTTGGAGTTTTTCACATTCACTGTATTAAACCACTCACCTATGCACGCTAAAGCCTGACCTCAAAATTTGGAAACTGCTGTAATGGAGCAAGGTCAAAAGACAAGTCTAGATCATGTGATCTGTTTAAATAAGGATTACTATGTTTCCTGTACTAACTACTAGCATAAAAAAGGAATCTCAGAACTCGGATTCACCAGTCTGTAACTGTAAACACACCTGCCAATGTTCTGTGTACCGTTTTGACTGAGCAGTCACACATCGTTCTTACAGGTAAAAATCCGCCTTTCCATTCTGACTTGTTTAAACTACTCGAGCTCTGTTCTGCCAGAACTGACTTCTGATATCCACATCCTTGGGACAGAAATGTTCTACGTGCAGTCTTGTTCTTTTTTAATTTAAAGAAACCAGCAGGTTTCTTTCAGTAGCTTGGAGCACTGTTTAAGGCAACCTCAGAGGCAGATTCCTGCACCCTCACCTGTCCCCCCTTGATGTAGCTCAAACATGTGTTGACACATGAATTGCAGATACTGTTGCTAGCAAGACACAACCTGGGCACGAGTGGAGCATCTGCAAAGGCTTCCCAGTCAGACTGTGAGATAGAAATAGCCTCCCTTTCCTCTCCTTTAGTATTTTCCAAGTGGTGGTAGAGTACTAATTTATTTACTGTTTTCCAGATCCCTTTCAACAACAAAATAATAATCTTGACTATTTTAAGAAACCTAATTGCAATGAGAACCAAAATTCCATTCACAATGGTAAATATTTCAAGGCAAATGCCTACAAAACCAGTTCAAGTATCCTTGAAAATAAACCTGAATATCAAAATATCACTTAAGACATGCTGCTAAACTAGATCATCTTAAAACAAGGATTCTCATAGTAAACTTCATTCCTCACTTCTGTTTCAGGTTTCATTCCAGAGAAACTCTGTCCTCGTTTCTGTATGAACGTTCCAAGCTTATTTCATTTTACATTCTTACTGAGAGAAGTACGAACACCGTCATGGAAACCATGGATTTTAAGGAAGCAGCAATTTTCTCTGCCCAGAGTGCCCTTACTTCAGGCAGCAGGAAAAAAGAACTCTTTCAATCTCCTTGGACTAACTGAGACAGAATTAAAAGAACAGTTTGTAAGAGGCGACGGCCCAGGAGGTCAAGCCACAAATAAGACAAACAACTGTGTTGTCTTGAAGCATATTCCATCTGGGATTGTAGTAAAGGTAATTATATTTTATTTCATTGTCACAAATTGGATCATTCTTCCAAGTCTCCTTTCATAGTAAAGCATAATCACAGTGCCAATGTCACAGAGGAAAGTTTATATGTATTGTAAAGAATCTCGACAAGAAACAGTTTTGGTTCTCAGTATACTGATAAAAAACTAGGGGTCATAGCTGATCTTCCTGGCTTTGACATACAGTACTATTTTGTAGTTTTCAATCAAATTTATCTTCATTGTAGCTGCCTTTCAGTGGCAGCTGTCACATTCCTATCCCTCTTGTGAGTTAGTCAGAATGTCTTCCTGAACAAGTTGATCATTCTCACTCTGCAGATTCTTTTTAAGCATTACTTTCACCTACTTCTTGTGATTAATATTTTGAAATTAATCTTTGCCTTTTTATCACAAGGATTAAAGATTAACGCAAAAGCCAGTCTGACAGGTTACAGTAGCAAATAATTATTAGGCAGCCTCTTCAAAATATGTCACCTGGATACAAAAGTTCCAGCAGTTCTTGGTAGGAGGATGCTCTTGGCTTGGGGGAGAGGGGAGTTTCTTTACTGTAATGGCAGGAATATGTAGACTGAAAGGGAAAGCAGAAGAATGAACAGGTTAAAGTTCCAGTAAAAATGTCTCATTGTATTTCTTCAGTGTCACCAAACAAGATCAGCGGAGCAGAACCGAAAGCTAGCCAGAGAAATCCTGCAGGAAAAAGTTGACCTTTTCTACAAAGGTGAAGATAGTGATGTTTTTAAAGAGAAGAAAGCATCAGAGAAGAAGAAGCAAGAGAAAAAAAGAAGAGCAAAGGAAAACCTAGAAAGGAAAAAGCATTTTAAAGAGATGCAACAGTTGGATAAGAAATAAACGTGTGAAATACTGACTTGCCCTAGCAGGGTAAGGGAAATGTTTGCCATTATACCTAAAGAAGGTTTTCAAACTAACAGATGATGTAGGGCTTCATAAGCACAACTGAAATACTAAGTAGTGACCTGCTATTACTGTAAAACTGAAGTGATAAAAGCAGGCATGTATTCCTATTCCTGTCTGCCATCATCTCATTAATCACATTTAGCAATCAGTTTTTCTGCCAAGTTCAGATGATGTTAAACCAATCCTTGTTAAAAAGGAACTATAAACTTTTCACCATTGTTAATGGAGACGAAATAAATTCAACAGATTTCCTCCTGCCGAGATGATACCGTATAATGCTTCGTAGGAGTTCCAATACTTCAGGAGAACAGCCTGAAAAGGTTGTAACTTTCCATCCTTACTTGGGCAATGCCACTACTGACATAAAACCTTTATAAACAGTGACCAGGTTTAGATACCGGATCTGCTAGCTGTCCTACTCAACTCTGAATGAAGTTTAAACAGCAGCTTTCCAAATCTTACCTGGAGTGGTGATGAGCACTGAGGGGGAGGCATTCCTGCAAGTGAGCATTAGTCAGTCATGTTCTTCCAGTTCAGAGGTAAAATTGGGTCATTACAAATAAAGAACAACACGTGTTGGAAGCTGCCTCCCAAGGCCACAGAATCCAGTTCATCCAAGCTGTGAAGTAATTAACTTTGCCTCTTAGTACTGTATTTTCTTCCAGATATCTGTAGCTCCATATGTATTAGATATCCCAGATATCCCATCTTCCTTAGGATTTAGATTTGATTGTACAATAGCGAGTTACAGTCACGTATTTATTATGTTTATACTAAGCTGCAGTTAAGCTTGGACATTTTGGTATCTGCACTCATTTTGACAGTTTCCCAGTTTATGCAAATACATGCAGCTGCTTTTCCTTTGTCACTGCTACTTTGGAGCCACAAGTGAACTACACCTTCCTATTTTGATCCCATTAAGAACTCTTAATTGCTTAACCAGAATGTTTCTTTAATTTTTTGGACAGCACCCTCACCAGCTGCCACCAAGTTTTCACCTCCAAGAGCCAAAGCCATAGTATGTACTTTGAAAGCAGCAGAGACTACTAGCAACTATACCACATTCTTAGGGAGATCGACTGCATCTGGACTGTGCCACAGATGGAAACTCTCCAGGGATCTGCAGGCCTGTTCCCTTGTCTGTTCCTGAACTTGAGCCTCCTGTATGAAGGTTAAAACTTTATCTGTTAAGAGTTCTTGTTCATGGAGTACGGATCTGATTAAAGTGACTGTACATAGTTTTAATACAAACTGTTAATGAAAATAAGCTTTATTACATCAAGTAATAAATACATACAAAGATGCAAATAACAGTTTTAGTAATTTATCCAGAATTTTCTTTTTTTTTTTTTTTGGCAAACTTTAAACTGAAATCTCCAGCCTTAATGTAGAAATTAGCTTCCCAGGACCTTGTTATTATTTAATAGGTTTCCCTATTTTCCATATAACTCATGCACTTTAAATGGACTTCAAAGCACTAACAGTCATGCAAATGTTTATGCAAAATGAACAAAAAAAGGAAAAATAAGAGAAGGGGAAGGTTATTTCTAAGCAGGGTCTATGCTGTATGACAAATTGTGACTTAGCAGACTACTAGGTACAGCATGCTATTCTGCATTTATTAAAAAAAAAAATCCTTAGAGCTTATGTCAAACTTTGAAAGATTGACAGTTTGGGGTTAAGTGAATATAGTCAAAAAGAAAAAAAACAGAATGAGACTGTGGCTGGATAAGAAGAGAACTGAAACAGAGCCTGGGAGAGAAAGAGCATTCCTCTGCATGCAGTTCAGTTTTCATGTTTTAGAAACATTTTAGGGAGTTTTAACGTCTTTACAAAATGCAAACCCTCAGTAAGTTGAAAAATCTTTGTTTTCTCATTCTTAACTATACATTTTTTAAGGGCAAACCAAGAAAGTTAAAACATTCAAAATAAAGGAATTTTTCTGAATGTTTCAAGAGTCAAAAGGAATAAGTGTTACTTTTTCTTCATTAAGAGATGGAAAATCTTGCAACTGAATTAGTGGGCTAGGATCTTGCATTTCGTTCCGTCTCAGCCAAGCATTCCCGAACTAATCCTCTAGCATGAATAATGCCTGCAAAAGAATTGGACATATTTTAAATCATCTCATTCAGGTCACACTCGCAATGACAGTCCAGAGAAAGGTTTGCATATTTCTGTCCTGAGTTGCCAAGGCTACCACAGCATGCCTCAGAAAAGGGAGAGATCCCTCGCTTTCCAAACATCAGCTGCTGCTAAACAAGTTTTTTTTCCCCAACTGGCATTATAAATTGAAAAGAGACTAAACCAGGAATCAGAGCACGGTAAGATGTGTAGGTCTGCAGTGACAGGTATATCTTAGTGTGCAGTGCAGGCCTATTTAAAATAAAAGACTTAACTAGAAAGAAAAAAAAAATAACCTACCTGTGAGTTATTTTGCTACAGCGAAGAAAAATACAGTTATATGGGGAGTCTTTTTAGCAAGCTCTAGAAGTCTTAATACCTTGGGATAGTTCTCCTCTGAGAGGATGCATCAAAATCCAAGCCTTCATAATACTGCATAAATGCAAGTTGTGTCTCTTGTAAGACCAAGAAGAAATTTTTTATGGTGTGTGCAAAAAGTTACCTCCTAACACTGGCTCAGCTCCCAGTGTAAATCATCACCACTTTACATGCTGCCGTATCTACTCTCATCTGATAGACATAATGTGGAATTTTCCACTACGAGTCCTGTTGCCTTGAGTTCCAGCAATCTGGACCTTGATTCTTAATCCTGGAACTGAATCTAGATTCATGTTCACAGAGCTGCTGAAAGAACAGAGCTTGAGATAGATTTTAAAATGAGACAGACAGATTTTTCTACAATAAACGATGTTAAATTTTACTGACAGGACAAGATATAAGACTATTTCTCTGCTCAATCATGCTCCTTAACAAGGTGGAGAGAGGACAATAAGGGAATAGATGAGGTTTAATCTCTATTTAGAGATAATGGATTCTGTTTCTAGAAGGCTGCTAGCCCAGATCACAGCAACAGCGTTTACATCCAAGGAGTACCGACTTGGGACTTGATGGGTGCAAGGCTTTGCAGAGGGTTAAACTGACACAAACAAGTAAAGCTGCATCCCGCAACTGCGGGATGCAGAAACGCAGCTGTGGGATGCAGTGCATTAGACCTGGATCTGGTGGCAGGACGCCCAGTTTATGCAGCAGAACTACCCTGAATTATGTTAGAACACTGGGAATTTGGCCAATTTTAGAGGTCAGTAGCCTCTGTGCTTAGGAGCGGGTGGAGCTGGGGACAGGGACTTTATTCAGGAATAACCTCCACATGGCCATGGAGGCTGCAGTCACGTGGCTACCCTCAATCACTTTTGCTCTCACAACTGCACATGCTCCTTCAGCCATTAGGCTCCCAAAATGGAAAGAGAGGTATGTTTGTGACCAAAAGATGGCAGCAAAAAGTATGTATTTGGGATTCTTTGCAACACTGGCAAGTCACAGTGGCAGCACTTAAACCTACGTTAGCCAACAAACTAAATACTCACTGCAAGAAGCAGCAAAACAACTTTTTCTCACCGAACTGAACCATTCATTTCAGAGAACGTCTGCATCTCTCCCGGTCCCTCTCAAGTTGTCCCCATTAGCCTATTGCCATTCATGATCTATTAATACTGACTCAGGCAATGCAATAAAGAGAGACTCCAGCAACATTGATTTTAGCTGGGCCAGGTTCCACTTACCACTCATCAGCAGACTTTATTGCATCCTTTCCCAGAACTGCTACTAGTCATTTTATTGCATGTCATGGCAGATATATTACTCTCCCATAATGGTTGAGCCTTAAATAAAGCTTTGTAGTCTTGGGTAAACGTAAGGGGGATTTGCAAGGTGGTGAAGTTAGTCTGTTACAATAACATTCCCATTCAGGGTTGAATGCAGGAGCCAAACTCAGCACAAGGACCAAGGAAAGGGAGGAAAAGGTAACTACATGTGCTGATTTTGGCTGGGAGAGAGTTAATTTTCTTCATAGTAGCCGGTACAGGGCTGTGTTTTGGATTTGTGCTGAAAACAGTGTTGATTACACAGGGATGCTTTCGTTACTGCTGAGCAGTGCTTACACGGAGCCAAGGCCTTTTCTGGTCCTCACACCACCCCACCAGTGAGTAGCTGGGGGTGCACAAGGAGTTGGAGGGGACACAGCCAGGACAGCTGACCCCAACTGATCTAAGGGATATTCCATACCATATAACATCATGCTCAGCAGATAAAGCTGGAGGAAGGAGGAAGGGGAAGACGTTCAGATTGATGGTGTTTGTGTTCCCAAGTAACTGTTACGTGTGATGGAGCCCTGCTTTCCTGGGGATGGCTGAACACCTGCCTGCCCATGGGAAGTGGGGAATGAATTCCTTCGTTTGCTTTGTTTGTGTGCACGGCTTTTGCTTTCCCTATTAACCTGTCTTTATCTCAACCCACAAGTTCTCTCACTTTTACTCTTCTGATTCTCTCCCCCATCCCACTGGGGCGGGGAGTGAGCGAGCAGCTGCGTGGTGCTGAGCTGCTGGCTGGGGTTAAACCACAACACTACATTATCCTGGCAAAGGACAGAACTGCCAGCACAACTGTTGTCGATGGCCTTTCAGGGTCATTTCAGGAGCTGGAGCAGTGGAATGTCCCACTGCTCCTTCAGAAATATCCCTTGCACGTCCCCTGCAGAGGACAATGTCAAGCTGATGTCAGCAGTGGGGCATGTGGGGGTTTCTTTTACACTGCAAGGAAAGGGCATTTATTACCCCTTTTAGCTGACAACGCAAAGCTAAAGAGACCTCATCAGCCAGGCCTAAAAGCTTCTACCTCCCTTACTAGTGGACTCTTAATGACATCCACTTGACAACAGGTAATGGCACCTAAGCAGCCCAACGCTCTGGGTATGTTTGACATCTCAGTCCGAATAGCCTTCACTGACAACCTTTTTTTTTTTTTTTTTTTTTTGCAGCTCTTCTCTCCACCAGCCTTAGTGCAAATTACCACAATGTAGTATTTCTTTTGGCAAAATGCACTGCAGTAAAGACTCTTGGGTCAAGTAGATGGGTGATGTATATGAGAAGAAGTAAACAATGCTTGGTTGTTTATTTTGGAGAGTGGGGAGAAAAGGGAATTGAAAAGTAAATCATCAGGAACCTAGAAGAATATGTCCATTAGATACTTCAAGGGTTCTAAAATAAGGTTTGAATTATTAACTGAAACTCCCCTTGTGCACATGAAACACTTTTGGTCACTGGTTTATCTATCAAATACAGCATGAACAGAGTATCCCAAGCTTTCAGTTGCTTGTTAATACACCTAGTTTAACGATGAGCTCAAGACAGCTGTCTCCTTTCAAAGGAAACAGTTGTCATGAAGCTGTATACAAGTAGTCAGCGCACAAAGTGTATGGGACACCATTTTTTTTTTTAAATAAATTTAAACGTTACCTCTTTTTAGCCTCTCCATCGCACTTTTACTCCCAGCGTATGTGGGTCTAATCTCTTTTCCTAATTCTTCTATGATAGCTAGAAGTTCTGCATATTTGCTTTGTGGTACTTGACTGCTGCTGGTACCCTGCAGTTGAAAGTAGATTAATTGCAGTTAAATACTGCTAAAAACAAAACAACTACAACAAACAGCAACTGGAAATTCATGGAGGACCAGAAATAGCCCTGGGAGCCACTTTTTAAAAAAATAAAATTTCAGGTTTATTATATAAACATGATTTTCTTTTTGTGGTTGCTGCTATGGTTGAACACAATGCTACGTGCCCTTCAAACATCAGGATCAACAGGGAGGATGCAGCTGCGAGACTGGGACCTTAGATGAAACAGAAGTTAAAACGGCCCTGCAAGAACAGCAAATGGAGAACTGCTTATTTAACTCAGTTTCACCTTTTTCAATGTTTAGGTGTATATTTTGCAGAGAAATTAGCTAGGCAGGGAGAGTGAGAAGTAGATAAACCAGAACTGCCTATATCATAAGGGAAACCCTATTAAGTCAAATACATTTCACAGAAAGTTTATCACCAGATTCCTGAGGCAGCCCATAGGACACACACTTCATGAGACTAAATTTTAGGGTATAAATTTGCCGAAGAGAAACAGTATAGAAATATTCATTTTTTACAAATCATTTTAATACGTTAGAGCCCTTACTATCAGAACATAACTCAAGACACATTTCACTGTGACTCAGAAGGGATGGGACTAACAGTTAATTAGTAACCAATCTCACTCAGTAGTCTGCTTAGCCTAATTTGATCCCAAGACATGTGTGATGAATCAGTCTGCCATTTGGGTTTGATTTCAAATCTTGGTGGGAGGGAGAAGCACCTCAGATTACGGGCTACAATCCATGCTACTATGCAAACGTAGGGTCAGTGATCTGATTAAAGAAAAATAACAAGCAGAGCTGTACCTGCATCCCTTGTGTATAGCCTAGAGATGGGGGTCCGTAGTCATTTATAAGCTGTCGATATTGCGCAGATGTTGCCATACTTGTGGAGGGAGAGTGAACACTCCCAGCTGTAGAGAGAAAAGAAAAAGAAAATCTGTTATTATCTAAAGATTAATCAGGCCGTTACATTGGGGCATATTTTAGATCACTGTTTTCTAAAGCTGTGACTGCTCACCTTTGTCTAAACCCACTAATGCCATTTCAGAGTCACACTATTTGCTAGGAAGAGAATGGTTAAATTAATGCTTCTCCAACATTTGCTGTACATTTGAAAATAGCACAGCCTGCAACATTATCAGTGCAAATTGTTTGCCTAAAAGTGAAACAGAGTGTAGCATGACAGGTTGTTCTGCCCAGACAAACTGTAAATATTAAGGAGCCCTATTTTTGAATATATACATTCCACATAGATGAGTCTAATGTACTGAGCTATTTTTACTTTTTCAGTGCAAGTTATCTGAAAGTAATTTTGCAACTCAAAGTGTCATCACATGATCAATGCAAGTAACCCTCAGTACTATTTTCAGCCAATGCCAAAACTATTCAGAGGGAACAGTCAGTTGAGGTAGATCTGCTGCTCACTGTATGACATGGGAGGCAAAGAGTGCTACCATTATTCCTCTTTGTGTGATATCAAACATTTTTAGCCAGTCATATTGTGCTATATAAGTAAACCAAAGGAAAAATAACATCACTTTGGGTGATGGTTACTTTTTTCTAAAGTTATGAAAGATTATATTCAGATCTGCAGGGTTTTGAGTCAGTTAAGAGTTACAAAAACAGACTCTAATGTGATCATTGCCAAACTGCTCCAGAAATAAGCAATCAAAACATTTCTTCTTCCTCGCCCCCCAACAGTAAGAATTTGGGTCTGAGAAACAACCTTTAGATTTTGCTTAGGGGGCTTAATTATGCTGCCCATTTCACAACAGTGTTAGAGGATGTGCTGGTTATGGACTGTACACTTAGGACTAAGGGAGCATTACACCATTCAACTTGTTCACTCTTGCAGCTGAAGTGGCCCTGCATCCACTGATGCTGTTGTCTTTGCCTGTGGGCACAGACACAGACTGCCTGCTGTCTGAAAAAATCTTCCCCCTTACAAACTCCTTAGCTGAAAATTCCCAACTGTCTTTCATATGAGGAACAGATCTCATTTACCAACCTTCATTTAAATCTAAATTAAACTGATGCTAAAAGTCACTGGGGCTCAGAACTATGTAAATCTCTAGCTTTGTTTTAAAGTTGCTAGTGATTTCATTCATATTTTCCCCTCACTGCAAGAAGAGCAAGCCAGTAGTTTCACTGCAAAAAGGCACTGCTGAACATAGTGGAACAGACTCTTGTCCTCAGCTGGGAAGTCTCTTTCCACTTCAGAATTAATCACAGGATATCACTGTGGTGGTGTCCTCATTACAAGAGAGCGTATTCTTAATTTGAACTAGTTAACCAGACGTGAAATCCTCAAAAAAAGGCAAATTGCCTGGTCACTAGGTCACCTTAAAAAAAGCAAGGTTTCTCTTTGTCTTTAACTAAGCTGCTAAATTTTATGGCATTACAATCTGCATTTCCATTGCTAAGGTTTCACATGAAGCTAATTGTCACGTTTTGCTAAAGCATAGTAAAACACAAAAAAAAATGACCACCACACCCATTGAGTACAGTACTGTGAAGGGACACCACAGTTGTCAGCTATTCTCTCAATTAGTTCCTCACATTATCAGCTCAAAATACATACACAAGTGTAAAATTTCTGCATGTACAACTCAGACAATATTTCAAGTCCAGATGACTGAATTTCAACAGCTATCAAACATGACACAACAGCAAACCACATCTTTCCTCCAAGGACTTCAAAATGCTTCAAAAACATTAATGAGCCCCTTGTGCTGCAAGGTAAGAAGGTTTAATTACCTCAATTAAGCAGAGAAAGACTCAAGCGATTTTTCCTCATGTACAATAAAACAAAAGATCCATCCTGCAAAGACTTGTTCCTGAACTGTTAGTGCAAGCAGTCACATACAAGACCTGGGAGCTCCAAACTGGTTCAGAATTAAGGCAAGGACTCCAATGACCAGGCTCAGGAATCCTGCTCTACCCACTGAGCAAACCTTAACTGCAGCCCATGCCAAAAAAAAAAAAAAAAAAGGCAATTTATTGCCATCATGTCAGTTAATGATAATACAGTGCAGATAATTTAGTCATTGGTTCAGATTATGTTGATTTAAGCAATGACACGTGCTTGGTCTGTAAGAAATAACACAGCAGGGTATGTCTAGATAAGAAAGAAACCCTACTAGAAATGTGATGTGCCAAGACAAAGCAGTGAATCTAGGGGCTGACCAAGAAAGTTTCACAGATGTGAAAGTCAGCAACATACAGCGTTGCGGTGGACAGTAGTTGGTCTCAGCATGGAAGCTTGAATCCAGCAGTGACTCAGTCAACACTGAATGACAAAAACAAGCAAGAACTTTCAGTAGGCAACTCTGAGTAAGAACCTGCTGCTGAAGTTGGAGCATCACTCCCAATTTGAATTAGCAGTCAGATGAGTAGAGTGGCGTGCTTCGGCAGCCAGGGGTGCTGTATTGTCTACTGTACCCACGACATATGCAGAGCTGTGCTGCAGACACTAGAGGCCATTGCTGAGTACGGCATGCCCTGCCAAATGACAGATCGTGGTAACCATGGTGAGTTTACCCGTTTCTTTGCAGTCTGCATCAAAAATGTAATAAGACATAATGCCATGCGCCGACCACTTTATCAGCAGCAGCAGGCCCGGAGAACAAAGAAAAGGATTTGACTTGGCTGTGGTACCAGCCTCCATATACTCATGTCAGAAGTTGTGCCAGTCAAACTCAGCTGGAAGGGGGGGGAATTAAAAATCCTTGATTTCACCTCAATTTAAGATGATGCAATCATGAAAATGAAATTAGTTGTGGGGGTATTAGTATCTCACAGGGTAATGGACCTTGAGCTTTTTGACCTATCACTTTGTCTGTTAATCTCAAGGAGAAGCCCTGGGTCTTGGATGACTATTACTCAATTAACCCAAAATACATCTGCATGTCTCAACATCCTCTATATCTCAGAAAAATAAATAAATAAATAAATAAAATCACCAGCTATTGCTATTATAGCCAACAAGAAAAATTAGGCCAGGAAGTCTCACAGTCAATACCCAGTCAAAAATCAGTGTGATGATTAGGTATTCACTAGAGAGAAAAAAAGAAGGGGGGAACTAAATTGAGGCTTGCTCTCTCACGTTAAAATGACAATGGAGACAAGACAGTGAAGAATTGACAGAATCGAAAAGGGAGCGTGCTTAGTACTGAATTTAAGTGACACCCTGTATCACATCCCAAATTGTCTTAGTGCTTGCTGCTGTTTAAAACCTAAATTAATATACACACTTTCCTCCCTCCACTTACCTAATTAAATGTACACAAAACCTTTTATATACCCATTTATTCTTGTGCCAACAATGTCTTTTATTTCTGTATTCAAACAGAAGACTGCCAGAAGCATTTTTCCCCACAAAAATATAGTGATTTTCTTGTTAATCAATATTAATCTTTATTAATTGGGGGGTGGGGGTGTCTAACAATACAGCAAACAGAAATGAGATTTTTGTGTCAAAATCTCTTCCTTCCAGCAGTCTCTCTGAGCCCAAATTAACACTCTGGAAGACAAAGGATCTAGGATCAATCTTTGTTCACCTAAACTCCAAATGACCAGGAATCTTCCCATTAATTTCTGATAGGTTTGTAAGGATCCCTTCAGTTCCTTTGCTACTGTCTCCAAGCCTGAGCAGTGATATCAATTTGCTGGTCTAAGTTTTAATTCTATTGCTGCTGGAAAGGCAGCTTACTGTGCACCCTGCAAGGAAGCAGCGGGAGCAGGAACGCTGGGGTATTCTCACCTGATCCATTCCCAGCAGATGCCATGGCATCTACACAGCTCAACTGCCACCCTGGTTTACTCTCACCAACAGCAAAGTAAAATCAGGAATAGTTAAGTCAACTCATTGAGTTACTCATGTAGAACTGATTTAGACAAGTCAAGAGCCAACCCTGTTGTATATATGTTTCTTTACTGCCCTGTACATTGTAAGGTCCTATAAAACTGCATAGGTAAACTCCTGCCATTTTACAAACTCTTTGTACACATGAACATGACAGCATATAAGACAACATACCTGTAGCCTGGACTTTATCCAAGGTACATGGTATAGTCTGTGGAACCTCACTGCTTCTACCTCTATTTCAGTCTCTTCAAGCTGAGGTTGCTTGAACATAAAGGCTGTTGCCATGTACATGGCTAGTGACCATCACCTCTTTATATAGAGCCCAGTGCTGAAGGTTACTGCCTCTGCCACACAACTGGAGGACATTCCTCATCTGCTTCACATGACGGCAGTTTGATTCCCGACGGTATGCAGTACAAGACAACCAGGCTGGAAAACTTTAACTGAGGGGATATAAATTCTGTCCTAAACTAGACAACTTTGCAAGAAAACACGAGAGATGTTCATGTAAGCTGCTCTTCCAACATACATCACAAGGCATCTTCAAGCAGGAGGGGAGAGGTAACATCTTCAACCAGCCATTTCTGCAGTGAGTATCTGAACACAGCCTGCATGACAATTGTAGTGTTTTGGCTGACTACAAGAATATTCGAGTCCTTAGCCCTCTATGCACTTTGGTTTAAGTTCAAGAAGAACTCCTTGCCATCCATGGGACACCACATACACGTATACACAAGTAGATCTACTGCACAGTCAAGCCACACACTGAACTCTATAGGAGCTGCCAACCCAGAACAAAAACGGGCAGCCCCCCATTTCCCCCAACCTTCCTGTAATTTTTTTTAAAAATTAAAATAATGGACTCTGTTCTCATTTGCACAAAACATTCCTTATAGCACTGGCTGTGAAAGTTGTATTTTCACCCACTATTTCCCCCTTAAACAGACTTTGTGGCAGAAACAGACCTTTCTTTGAATAAAACTATTTCCTTTTAAAAAAAAACAGTGCACACACACATAAATATGTTCTTAAGAACTGGGACATTCTTTATCTTAACAGCCAGAGGCCTTGCTCTTTTGATCTGTCACACTCTGGGCCTTTCCTCTAGTCCTCTCGTTGTATTTAATCTTTCCATGTGGATAACGGTCATGTTTTATGTCTCCTCTTCCTACCCCCCTGCCTTTTTTTTTTTTTTTAAATCAGAAAAACAAAAGACAGTCACTTGGACTCCCCACCATTCTTCTTTTCTAGCTTAAGACACAGGATATTTCTACACTAGCAAGTTATTTGACACAACAGGAAAGGATCAAAAGATGAAAGCATTTGGTACATGTATACCACATGTAGTTGGGGTGAGCGGGTATGACTTAAGACTAGATTTTAGTCTGGTCCCCCAGACTGTGTGTCTGTATCATGGGTATGGTTCAAAGCTGTCCCATCTTTGGTTTGGACCCTTGTGTTCCCATTAAAGGCACGGAGCATCAGTGTTACACAACTGGAGCAGAGCTTCTGGTTTACTTTTATCCAAAAGGAATCAAGTTAGCATGAACCAAAACCACTCTGCAACTCAACATGTATGGGAGGGGACAATGAGGAGATCTGCAGACTATGGAAACCATACCATTGCTCTGAAGCTAAAGACTCAGGTAGACAAAGCAAAAATTGCCAGTTTTTGAAATGTCCAAACAAGTCCAATTGAAAATTGCTAATTCTGAAACATGTTTAGCGTGCTTCTTTACAGATTATTTTTAACTTCACATGGACTTCAAGAGATCAGGGAACCAACAAATTTCAGTTTGAATCAGAGAGGGGAGTATATTTCCTAGAGATTAACCCCTCTGCTAAGGCACGAACACTTTGCTCTGCCTACAAACAGCATTCTTTCCAGTACTCCCACTCCAAAAACAACCTCTCAATATGGACAACAATATCAAACATAAGCTGTCTCTGTAAAGAGTGACAAGCAAGCCATTTGCTCATGCAAGTCTGCACTGCAGTCTTAATAATATAAGGAATGGCCTAATGTGCTTGGTATCATTTCTCACGACCAAATGAAATTGGTCTCTCTTCCAGTTGCAAGCTACAGCCCCAGTTAGGGAAGTTATTTTTGCTTCACCTCTCAGTGAGAATCTGCACTCTTCACCAAGAAAGTTCTGGTTGCTGTGAGGTGTGGCAGGTGCCACTGACAGCCCTGTTGGTCCTTTTAAGCTTTATTACAGGAACAAGGTTTTGTCTTGAAACCTGACATTTCTGCAAGAATTAGAATAAAACCAAAGTAAAATCCCAAGCTGTTTCTGCTGGCTTCTGTATCTTAAAAACTACTTTTCTCTGACCTGTGCACACTCTGAACAAAATAGGAATGCTGGTAAATATCCACAGAGCCAGAAAACACATGGAAAGAAGGGGGAAGACAAACTACAGACCAGTTCACAGCTGGTGTAAATCTCTCTGATTCCACTGAAGTCAATGGGGATGCTCTACTTCACCTCAGCTCAGCAGCTGGCCCTCTTGTAGAGAAACAGTTAAACAATATAAAACACAACACAGAGGAGGAGGAAACTACTTCACAGGATTCAGTATGGTAAGCAAGAGAATACAAACAAATCCAAACATGGCTGTTAGAAAGAGTAACAGGGGTTCCCCTGGGACACTGCAGGGTCAGGTGAGGCTGGCAAGGTAGAGCTACAGCACCGCAGCCCCCTAACAGAGCACCTTTTTACGGCCCAGGCAGAGGTGCTTGTGCAAGAGATTGAATAGGGTCCCCCAAGCACAGACAGTTTGGAAGTGACAGTCTGGGGTGCGACATGCAGGGCCCAATTCCCAGAGCACAGGCGCTCCAGAAAGGTGGTCGATAATTCAGGTAACACTGCAAGCCTGGTTGCAGATACCCTGGGCCAAGTGTCACCACTGACCTGGGCAATGGGGAAGAGGAATAAGCACCAAATTCTGCTGTAACAACACAGTTTTCTTCCCTCAGCCTGGTGTAAGGCAGAGGAGTCAGCACCTGGATGCTTCCAGTATCCTGAGTCACTTGTGGAGCAGCTACATTTTCCTCACCCACAGTCATCCCCAGATCTGCTGACAACCCAGGGAGGCTTCCTCCCCATATTTCCTTCCCCCCAAAAACAGCTCCTCTCCCTCAGGACTTCAGGCAGAGCATAGTCACCCATCAACCACAACTGCTTCATCTCGCTGATACCCTGCGTGCAGTTTAAACATGATTTTGCAGAGTGGCCAGCTCTCAGCCTAAACTTGAAAGGAGTTAGCTCTGCAGCAAGGATGCAGCTCCAGGAGCTGAGTCGACACTGCCTTTCCAAACATTCCTGCACCAGAAGCCCTGCACTGCAGGGAAGCAGCATTACCTCCCAGAGGAAAATCCCTGTGACATCCACAGCTGCCCAGAACCCTCGCTGGCCGAGACCAAAATATTCAGCATTCATACAGAGAGGCTTCTGCAGGGCTGATTTCAGGCCAAAAGGGACAGATTTCCTGTTTTCCTCTCCTCTGCAGGACGGGGCGGGGGGGGGGGGGAAGGGGTCCTTCACCCCAGGTTTGGAGGCAAACCTAAGATTTCTACTCCTGGCTGAGGGGCATTTAATTTAAGCACAATAAAGAAGCAATCTCAGAATTAAGCTCCAGAAAGGAGGGGGCCATTTGCAGTCATATCACTCTGAATGCGATATGTGCAACTGCAAGGACTGCTTTGTCTAACTCCCTTGGCCTTAGGCCACGGTGCTGGCAATACCACTAGCTAGAGGAAGAGCTGGTGCGTGAGGATAATGGCAGAAGACAGGGAGGGAAGAGAGAGCCCATTTTGGATTCAGAGGACGTTCTTTCATTGAAAAGATTCTGGGGGTGTTGAGGATGATCCGAACTCAGAAGAGAGGACAACTTACACAAGAATAGTTCCAGCATGACAGCAAACTGCTGCTAACTTGCCATTACAAGAAAAAAAAAAGGGGGGGGGGGAGAGATAAAACTGCATGAAAGAATCTAAAACCCTGATCGCTGCCGGAACGTTAGAAAGCACAGAGACACGGCAGCAAAGAGGACTGGAGCAGAAACTTCACCGCTCAGCTCGCATGGTGAGCGGCGTGTCTGACCCAGGATTTTGCAGTCCCCACTCGCAGAGCAGCCAGACTCGGATCCCCCTGTAGCATGACCTAATCCCCACCCCTCACCCACCATCGCAAAATACCACCTTTGTTTTCCCTGCAATTTTACGGCTGTTCCGGAGAGCAAGGCACAGGTTCTCGTGGGAGCCGACAGCAGAACGGTTTCCCTTGCTGGGCTTTGTTTTGTTTCTTTTTTTTTTTCCTCCGGTGACACTTCTGCTTTTTGTCAAAAATCCTTAGCACATCCCCTGCTTCCTGACCCCTTTGCAGAGCAGCAGCCGGGCCCACGGTGCTCCCCACACACAACCCAGGCACACCGAGCCTTTACACGCTCGCAGCCCCACCGAGCTCAGCTCCACGCAGGATCAAAGTGTCTGAGACACAGGGACCTTCGTTCATCCACCAGCTGGTGACGATTCCTTGCAGTAAAATAAGATTGCCGCTCTCCTGGTTGCTAGAATAGAGGTGCATCTTGTTGATCCCTTTCGTTCATCAATCTCCCAAGATTACAACCACAAACGGCGCTGTAAAAATCACCGAGGCAGATTTCCCTCCCTCCTAAACCCAAGTGCAAAACTTTCCCTTCTCAAAAAAAAAAAAAAAAAAAAAAAAAAAAAAAAGCGCCTGATTTCTGGCTGCAGATGGTCTGATGCCAGCCCTGCAGGCTGGGGCTGCGGGGAAGGGAGACGGGAGTATTATTTTTTTAAGTCAGAACCAACTTCTCCATTTTGGTTCTGTTTAATACTAGCCAACGCGCACAGATTAGCGAGATCCCCTCCAAATATCCCACAGCGAAGCAATTGCTGCTGCGGCTTTGTTCAGGCTGCACCGATTTACACACAGTCCCCGCGAAGAGACCCACTTTTATAGCAAACACCTCAGCACAAGAAAAAACACTCGCCTGCTGCTACCTTCAGGAATTAGGGAGGAAAAAAAAAGGGGGGGGAATGTAGGGGGAAAAAAAAAGTTAATGCTATGAAGGAAACTTTTTACAGAGGAAAGTTGGAAAGACTCCTGTACAGATCCAAGGAAGAGGAATAATTTTTTAAAAAGGCTTTTCTAAGAAATTAAGAGCAACTGCTGCCTCCCCTTCCAAAAAATCTCCAGGGAGCAGAGAGGGCTCATCCGCCCGGGCTGCTCCGCGGAGCCGGGAGACTCTGAGGGGGGAGCGGGAACCGAAGGACCCCCCCCGAGGCACTGGTGCCCCCCCCCGCCGGCGGAGGGTGCGGGGCCGGGGTCCCGGGGGGCCCCTCCGCCTGAGGAGAGCGGCTCGGCGGCAGCACGCGTGAGGCGAGGCGCGGCGCAAGCGGCACTTGCGGCGTCCCGCCAGCAGCGGTCCTCGCTGAGGCGCCGGCGGAATATTCCTGATCCAGATCAATCAGCCGCCCCGGGGAGCCGAGCATGGAGGAAACCCGGCGGCCGGAGCCCCGGAGCGGTGGCGGCGGCGAGCGGAGCGGGGCCGGCCCGGCGGGCGCGGCGCCTCCGCGGAGGGGCGGCGCGGTGTGAGCTAGCGGCGCCGACCGGCGGGCGGGCGCTGGTAATGGCGGCGCGCAGCCGGCGCGGAGCCGCTGCCCCGCCATACCGGACTGGGCAAAAACTCGAGTCCGGGGCTTCCCCCCAGGTGCCGGTGCGGCACCGCGGCGCCCCGCCGCACGCCTCCCAAACTTGCCACCCAGTTGCCGCCGCGGACTTACCCGGGTTGAGGGGAGTCCCGGGGATGTGGGCGTTCAAGTTGGGCTTGTAAGACATTCCCAGAGACATGGCCAGCGGGAGGAGGAGAAGCGTCCTGAAATTCAGTGAAGCGTCTCCGTGTCTCCCAGACACTTTGGGTTGTTTACAGCAGTAGCAGCACCGGCAAATATGGCCGTCAGTTATATTGACACCCACAATGCAATATATCATCCATACATCATGAGGAGACGCGGATCCAAAAACTTTGGGGGAGACGAGGCAGCCACCCGCCGCGCCGGCCCGGCGCCCCGCGCACCTCGGCGCGGAGGGGGCGCGGAGGGGGCGCGGCGGTGGGGGGGTGCCGCGGCCATCCCCTCACAGACAATGGAGCTCCCCTCAGGGACGCCGCCGTGAGAGGAGCCGGGCGGGGAGGGGAGGGCGGGCGGCGGGGAGCCCGGCGACGACGAGAGGAAGGGGGGGTGTTTTAATTAACTTCGGAAAGTTTTGGCACAACTTCTCATTTAAATCGGCTCTGCCTGCGCCGGGTGGCGGGGGGGCTGTAGCCAACAACCTCTGTCAGAGGAGAAAGGCTGAGGCGTCCCTCAGGGTGGCCCGACTGTCGCTGCCCTCCCACCTCCCCCCCTCACCTCAAATACCTCAAATCAGGCGTTCACCTCTGATTTATTCCCCGTCTCCCCCCGCTAATTTTGATGGAAAATACCTGTTGATAATTTTAGAAGAAAAGATTTTATTTTTTTCCTAGATGCCGCCAAGGAAAAATCTGCCTTTCCTTTTTTTTTTCCATTTCTTTCAAAGCTCTATTTCTTTCCACTTGAAGGTGGAAGGTTAATGTAGATTGCAGCTTCTGAGGGATTAAAAAATAAATACGAATCTCATTGCTAATTGACTCATTTTCTGCTTGCAAGCCGTGATAAAACTTCCTCACAAAAAAAAGAAAATAAATTTGGAGGTTAAATTCTGAAGCTTTCCAGCCTGTGTCTGCCACTCCAGAACTCATCCTTTTCACTGTAAGATACTGAGGTTTGTTCCTTATGTCAATCTCAAATGCACCTCTATAATCATTAAATTGCTCTGGATTTATACCAATATAACTGCTCTTAACGCAGGTGATGGCAAACATGGCGAGCCTGATCATGCTCCCGGGAAGTCAGGGGCAAATTCCTTCAAAGTGACTCTGATTTAGGCCCCGAGTACTTCTCACCACAGGCTGCTCTGCAGAGGGAGGCAGGTAGTATCTCCCTGCCAGAGACACGGAAACAGTCACGGAGCAATTAGATGATTTCCTCCACATAAAGGAGAATTGAGTCAGAGTGGGAAAAGCAAGCCAGCCTCTGAGCCCCTCAGCTCATGCCCTAGGGACTGCATGCTGCATGAAGGAAACATCTAAAAATGATGACTGGTACCAGATGAAATACACAATCTTGTTACAGTTTTGTGTTTTATCTCCAGTCCAAGTGTGACTCCAGCTATCATGGCGAAGCCCGGAGTGGCACAGACTATCCGTACAACAACTGACCCATGCTCTGCTCTGTTAGAGAGGGGACCTGAGAGCCTCAGGCGTAGAATTACATGCTCAATGACAATATTTTCACACTGGTGCTTGGGGCTTTAATTGTGTAATTTTTATTAGAGTCCTGAAAGATGTGACCGAGAACTTTGCATCCCTGAAACATCATTTCCACATTTGTAACTGCCTTTCTGTCGATTCCTGGAAGGCCAGAGAAGTCCTGCAAGCGAGGGGCATGCCGCTCTGGGATTTTCCATTGCTGTGCGGTTGTTTACAGTCACACCAAGTGAGTGCGAAATGGGAGTGTTCCATGCTTGCCATGTTTTTCACGGCTTTACACCAACTCTACAAAACTGCGCTCAGAGCAACACTGTGAAGAACAAGATCCCCTGTGTTTTGCTTGGTTTTTATAATGACAGCTTCAAAATATACAGTATTCGGGGGGGGGGGGGCGGATAAGGAAACGATCCTGTAAAGATTATCCTTTCCTCAGCACAAGACACTGCAAGGTTTGGAGCAAACTGTGAGGGTCTGCTTTGCTGAGACAGTCATTTGCCCTGTAAGCGGGATCCCAGCAGTACCACATCTCAGTATTCTACGTCTGCTCTGCAGTTCTCTGGGCACAGGTAGCAGCGGTGGCACAAGACACAAGACCCCGGTAAATGAAACCTTACTGAGTGGCCTCAGATGCTATGGAAGCTTCAACTGACTTTACTAGCTGCCTCTTGGGTCTTTTTTTGCAGACACTGCTGAAGTTGGCTTGGGTAGGAAGTACCTACAAATTCTTCCTATATGCCATGTGGTCTGTGGATTCACTTCAGTTGTTTTGAACCAGGTGTGGCCACAAGATTAAAACCACCATCATGCTTGGGCCCTGGGCCGACTGTTTAGCGGGGTGACCACAGATTCGAGCTCCCTTGGAGGGGCTGCCTGTAGTTTAAACTCATTTTATGTCACGAGCATGGCTTGCGCCGTTGAGAGTTGTGTTCTGCACATGCAAACCCTGCATCGAGTGTAACAAGTACAGTTCCAGCAGCATGCACACTCCAGGCTGTTTGCAGCAAGCCGCAGGTCCCTGCTCTGCAGACTGATGGCACAGGCTTGTTTACTGACAGTAAAAGCAGCTCTTAATCACCAAGTGGCCAAGTCATAGAGCAGGAAACACAGCAGAGCCATTTTATCACACATGACATTTTCAAGCCTTCTCCACGCGAAGAGGTAACTTGAAAATAAACACGTGTGCTTATGTTTTTCAGCAAGGGAGGATGGACATAAGAGGTGCCTGTCTCTTCAGTCATCTGCAAGTGCAGATGATGTATTTTCCAGGTACCTCTTCTCAGTTGTGTAACATCTGCAACATTCACCCTGTCCCCCTCCTCTCCTTCTTTTCTTTGTATTTTCTCTGTTCCCTCTCCTGGTTTGACTTTCTCACCTCAGCTCCTCCCAAACCACTGGGAATACTCAGCAGCCAGTGTTTCCACAGAGTGAGCCTTCCAGCCCCTGCTTAGCCAAGTTCTGACTGATCTCGGGGAGGTTTTCCCTTGCCAAAGCCCTGCGAGGTTGGATGCCGTACCCCTCCGGCGAGGGTCTAGGGAATTAAACATGCAAAGTATGATGTGGGAAGGCGCTGGCAGCTGGTTGTCAGGATGGCTCTTCATGGTGGATCCACAGACCTTGGGCCACGCTTTAAGATAAACTTGTTTGTTCCCTTTTATCTGGAAATAAAGCTAGATAGCCATCGGTGTCTGCAGAGCTATGCTGTAACACTCTTGGAGACCTGCAAATGGAGAGCGCAAAGTAGGCTTGTTTCTGATCATATTGGATTAAATCAACAATGAGAAGAATTAAAGATGGCACAGCAAGACCCGGGTTTTTTTTCCTGGCATGTCTTCGACATGTGTAAAACATTACATTTGCGCATTAATGTCAATGTAATTCATTGTTGTGAGGTTTAATTAACTGAGTGACTTGGGGATGCTCTAACTGTCCTTTACCCACCACAGAGACTCCATGTAGCAGCATGGGGAAAGAGATGGGAAGTTTGTTCCTTTTTCTGGAGGAAGTTTATATTCAAATACTTACCCCCACATTTCTAGGGATCCAGTATCATACATTAAATAATCATAGATGCACCTACTGCAAATTTCTGAGCACTAATTTAATCTGCAAACTCCAAGTACTAATTTAGTCACCAAACTGCTCTCTTGTGCTAAAACTAAGATGATTATCCAAAATGAAGTGAAAAGTCTTTGATAGGCCTAGGCTGAAAATTAAGCCTTTTAAGTCTTGACTGAAGGTGGGCTTAACCTCTCTGAAGAGCACAAGTGGTAGATGCAAGTGAGTGTTAGCTCTAACAAATAACATTTTAAAATACTTTACAGAGCCAAGTACCTTTCTTACTGGGATGGTAAGGAGCCAGCACCTCCTGGTGCAGAACACCTCCTTCCCCAGGCCCTGCTCCAGGGACTCCTCACACACTCCTGGGGCTGTCTGGGACACTGGCACAGAGGGAACATTGTGCATTTTATCCTTTTTTGGCTCCACTGTTGCTCCCTTCTTATCGCCTTGCTACAGCTCCTTACATTCCTGTCTCTGTTCCCTACCACTGTTTCCTGTTGATGGTACAAGGTTTCCCTCCTGCTCTTTTTATTTCCAAGATAAAGCTGACAGCCCTTGGTGTCCCTCCACTACGATCTGCTTTTTGCCTGCTGTTTGCTGCTAACTGCCCCATCCTCACCAAAATGAACAAGAAACACTCATTCCTGAATAGAAATACAGATTCCCTGGCTCTACCCTGGTACCTTTTCTTCTCACACCTCAAAATACCCCTGGAAGCTCTGGATTTCTCCCCCAACGGCAGAAAACAGCCCTCTGAGCCCCTCTGCAAGGGGGGCTGCGATACAGAGTGCTGAAGCCAGAAGAGCTGCGGCAGCAGCCGTGAGCCAGGCTCCAGGAAATCCTCTCCCAGCGCCTGGCCCACATCAGCAGCCAGGCTTGCAACAATTTCGGATCGAAGTTTGGATGCCTGTTCCGGACCGGCTCTCCCCTTAAATTCTCCTCGACAAACTTTTTCCCAGCCTAGGCCTTCTCCCCACTTTCAGATGGTTCCTCCCAGGCCAGATGCCGTATTATCTGGAGCGACTTTCCCTCCCAGCCTTGTTTTCCTCCTACTCCTGAGTCCTTTGTCTGGCTGCCAAGTGGAACAGCCCTGCCAGGCAGACAGCTGCTCAGCATCGCCGCACGGGTGCTGCCCTATGGGCTGAGAAGCCGATTCCAGGCTCGTTCCATCTTTGAGGGGGACATTCTGCCTCCGTACCAGAAGGAGAAAAAGCAAATAGCACCTGTAAAGCTGTTGGAAGATACTGGAAATGTTTACGATAGAGGCCTCAATGCTACTCTGGGTTTACCTTCGAGATAGTGTGAGTAGCAAGCCTGCTCGCTCCTGCTCTGGCTGGAGGTCTCCCTGGAGGACCACAGAGCGGGAATGAGAAGTTTCCAAGCCCTCAGCCACAAAAGCACAGGCCTGGAATCTCTCTAATGAGAGTTTTCCTCTTTGCAGTTTGCCAGGCAAGCAAGCACCAGGCACCAATATCAAAACCAGCCCAGATTCCAATGAAAACCAGCAAAGAAAATAAGAGTGGAAAGACAACAGCTTCGTTTTGCTTGTTAAGAACAGGCAAATAAAGCTTCTGAGCCCCCCTCAGCCAGCAAGAGAGCTCTCCCTGCCCTGCCGAGGGCTCGGGCCAAGGGGCTCCTCCTTCCTTGCTGTTGCTTGCAGGAACGGATGATCACGTTATCCCCATGTTACAGGGCTTCCCTGCATCGTCTTTCCAGACAAACGAGCGCTCCACCCTGCCCGATTCCTTCGGTTTGCCTGGAAGTACTCTCCCTTCTTGCCCTGTGGGCTGGACTCTCCTTACCCTCCCACTCCCAAGCCCTTGAAGGCTGTGCCAAGGAGGGCTGCTGGCCCAGGGCGCAGTGAGCTGGCACCGCTGGGCTGCCGGGCTGCGGCACGGCCCTGCCTCTGCCTCCCGCCCTGTGCGGCCGTGGGCCCGGGGCAGGGAATGCTCCACCCTTTGGCTGGGGCAGAGGAGGCTTGGAGACTTGCTTTCATCCCAGCCCTGTCTGGGAAAGCTCCTGAACCTGCTCTGCATCCAGGAGCAGAGGAATCCACAGCAAAGCCGAGTGCTGGCTCGCCTGAAGCGCTTCCTGTATGCAGGCTGGTGTCAAACACCCAAATGCCCTAATCAAATTGTGCCAGTGTGAAATAAGCATCTGTGTGACACCTGCGATGGCCGCAGAATTGCATTACCTTTTGGAAGGACACGTTGGGGTTAAGCCTTACAAGAAACCTTCCAAATGCAAGCCAAGTGTCACCAGACCAGTGACATATTCCTGAAACAAATAATCAAGAGGCACAAAACACCTCTGTCCCTCATAGCCTCACTGCAACGCCAACTTTAAAGCCTGAAGGGAGCATCCCGAATTGTTTTGTTGCTGGTCATTTGAGCAAAGGAAGTGGAGGAGAGAGTGCAAGCAAAGCCCAGGGCTGGAAAATGGAAATGACTGTGAGGAAAGGAATGTGGAGCTTCACAACAACTGCGGGGGGGGGGGGGGGGGGAAGAAGAGCAGAAAGGGGAAGGAGGAAAACCAGGGGGTAAATCGCAGCGACACAACAGCATGGTCTCGAGGAGCGCAGTGTGTGACACAGGCAGCTCCTCGGTGGTCTGCAGTCGGGCATCGTACTGACACGGCACTGCCCTCCCCTGCCCAGGGCCAGAACCTCAGTCACAGCTTTTGCCAGGATGAGTTTAACACATCCACTGTGCTCCTGCCCCAGAACGCCACTCCATGTCGAAGTGAGAGCCCTGAAGACGCCTCTTGCTAAGCTGCTGTCTGTGCACAAGGGTTGCTGCTGTGCCCAGCTCGGTGAGGAGCCTTGCAGTGCCGATTGCTGGATTTCACTCTCCCAGCGGAGGCAGTGGGATGGGGTGATGCCCACGGCATTAGAGCCTGGAAATGCAAAGTATTTTTAGGCAGCCAAACAATCATACTCTGCCTAAACGTCTACCTGAAGAGTGACAGCAGCAGCCTACTGCCCTGTAATACTGCCTACGAAAGCGAAGAGGGGAGCCCGCGGGGTCCCCCCAGGTCTCTCTGGAGCAGACACGCTGTGGGTCTTCCCTGCAGAGCCGCCGGCCAGCCGGCTGCCCTGGCAGATGCTGCAGCCTGGCAGCCACCGTGCCGGCCCTGTCATCGGGGGCTCTACATGTGTGCAGAGAAAGGGAGGGACAATCCCGGATGTGAAGGATTTACAGCCCTGGCAGACACTCGTCACAGGAGATAGCGTCGTCTGTAATTTAAACAGTGCAGTTTGAGGCCGAGATTTGCCAGTGATCGAACACAGCGCGGCTGAGGCACGAGCCACAGGCAGAGCCCCTGAGCCCTGAAGCGTGGTCCACCTGCCCAGAAGGGTTTTCAGGAGGGCCGGTCAGGCCATGGCATCCTCCCCAGGAGCGCATAGGCCTGGGACATGCTTTTCTTTTGCTGGGGAAGGAAGAAAACACCAGTGTTTTGCTTGAGTCCATCCTGGAAAGCAGTGAAGGGCCAGTGGGCCACACGTGGCTCAGCAGCCATCTTGCAGCCCCGAGGCCTGAGCTGGGGATGGGAGAACTGGGGGGCCTCACACAAAAGCAGGCAGGAGCTGATGCCATGAAAGTCCTGATCCCAAGTGCTGCTGGTGCGAAGCAATGCTGCCTGCTCCCAAATCCCAGTTCTCCTGCATGGGAAGGGTAACACCAGGGATGGTTTGCGGGGACCAGCTGCAGGCTCAGATCTTCGCTGTTTCATCACTCACACGTACCTTTTTGTTCACTCCAAAGTGAACTCCAGGGGAGATCTTGCCCAGGAGTAATTAAATCACTTGCACCCTAGTTTATGATTTACTCACTCTGGCTAATCTGATACAGATCTCTGTTTCATGCCCTGCGATTCATTGCATATTTAGCAGGCACAGTCAATTCTTCCAGCTTATAAATGTGGAAGAACATATAAACCAGACCTGGACTTCCAAAGGTAGAAGCCGTTGGCTCACGAGCTGCCTCTCTGGCATTTTGAAGGTGTATTATTTACATATTGGGAAAAAGCCAACCAGAACCTCTCTTAAGATGTTTCTCCCTTACTTACAGAACAACATCTATCGCTTTATGAAAATGAATAATTAAATTCTGAGGTTTGGACATCTTCATTCATTGCTGAGAACTTGGTATCATCACCTTTCCAGATTTGGGGAAAATGAGAACAAAAGTCAATACAAAATGATTCACAAGAATAAGATTACATTAGCCTGTTCATCCCAAACTAGCTCTTTGGACAAAGGAGATACTTGCATGCTCTGCGTACAATATGAAGAAGTTGGTACTTTCCAATCTCGACACAGTTTTTATAAACTCTCCTCCCTTTTTTAAGATCATTACAGTCAGCATTCAAAGAATGTCATGAATCTGCTCTTAACTACCAATAAAGCCATTTAATAAACCAGTGAAATTAAGCAGGTTAAGTGCCAGGTATTTAAATGGATTGAAAGAAAAAAAGTTTGGACTATTACAACATGACTTCTACTAGTCTGAGGGATCCTAAAATGGAGCAACAATGAATGTGTTTAACGTATGCAGAAGTATTGCTGAAAGGCCTTCCAGTATAAACAACCTACGTGGGTAAGTTCCACAACAGAAAATCAAAAGGGGGGAAAAAAAAACCCATAGTAGTAGTTAGTTTAATTTATTTAACCTTTTTTTACAAAAAAAAAGAAAAAAAAAACCTCAATACAGAATTCGTCATGTTCCACAGTTTGTCATTTTTGTGAGTATAAATCTTTCTAAACATTGCTGTAATATTTTATTGCCGGGCACTCAAAGTTCTGCCACTTTGCACAGGGACAGTTGGTGTGCGCAGGTATTGTCTGCTCGCATGGAGAACGTGGGCAGATATTGAAGGGGTTGGCAAACGTTTCCAGTTAGGGCAGGCAATAAAACGAACACGGACAATTCATCTTAAACGTTACATGTCTTTGGAACTCTGTCACGTTGGGACTATTAAAGGTGGAAGCTGAAGAAGTACTAATGGCGAAGTCCTACTTTAAATAAATGGTGTATCCTTTGCGCAGAGGTAATGCTCACAGCAAAAGTTACTGCAGGGTGCGGTGCGGCCCCTCTGCAGGATTGCAGGAAGATGCTGAGGCAACGAACACCCACCTCAAATAAAACTCAGTAGGCCGTGGGACTGTGTGTCAATGAGTGAAAAATAAATCAAATGACTTGGCAAATAAAAATGCCTGCAGTGAAATCTGGCATTTTACTGGTGATCCTCTCCAAATCAGAAAGCGCATACATAAATATGTATGTAATCAGAAACGGCAGCAGAAATGTCTCTTTACCCTTCCCAGTGCAAATCAGCTACAGGAGAGCTACCCTTCTGCAGATGACCTGTCTCACTGAAGTTATGCCCTATGCTCAGCAACACTAACCAACACTAACCAAACTGCCGCCTTAAAAAAAAAACTTAACACAGGTTGATTCGGGTATTTAAGCACCGCAGGACTTTTATAAACAAAAGACATCGCTTCAATCCAAATGTATTTCTATCTTGGCTAAGCTGCCTGCACGCACCAGATCCATTACTTTCAGGCTGCCCTCTTCATACAGACGTCTGTCTTCTGGAAAGAAACATCAGCGCCCTGTACACGTGCGGCACGCAGTTCCATAAAACCCCGCGGTATTGGTTCACAACACAGCAGGCGAAAAATTCCTTACACAAGTTTTGGCCTCAGCTTAAACCTGTCTAGTTCCTATTCTTGAATTTTATTTTTGCCTCAGGCTTTGTCCACTCAGAAATGATTTTGGACCAGTTAGGAAACAGCAAAGCACATCAAGTAAGTTCTTGCTAGGTTTTTACTTAGCACTCTCTTTAGCATAAGCTTTTGGAGATGATCTGCCCTCAGCAGTTCAAATTGTGGCTGAGACACACTGGTATTTCCAGTCTTTTCTTCCCTCCTTCACGTTTTTCTCCCTAAAGAGCGCTGTTGCTTTTCAAAATCGGTATACAACCTAAGCAGCAAATGAGGCCAAGGCTGCTCTCAGCTGAAGCGTCAGCCCTCGAGGTTTCCCATGTCTCGTTCTGCACTCAGGCATGTCTGTGGTTGTGCGACTTCATTACTTCTGCCAACTTTGTCAGTCTTTGCCATGAGAGCCTGTGACACAGAACTGTACACCATAGCTGCCAGTACATGACAAAAACGCCTCCGTTATTTCTCCACATTCATTGTTAGAGCTCAGCTTGACCACAGAAACTACCAGAAGTATCGTGCTGCTACTTGCAGCTGGACGCTTCCTGCCATGACTCTCCAGTCAATGGACTTTGCCACCCACTTAATTCAGGACACAACTGTACAGAGACCGTCCTTCCCCACAGAAGGGGAAGGGCAAATCCTGTGTGACAACTGCTGGAGGCTTAAGGGCTAAATAAGAGACAGACAATTCAAGGGATTTCTTATTTAACTTTGATATAAATATATGTATTTTTATCTGGCAATAAAAAATACGCACCATTATTTTCTAAGGTAAAGAAAGTTTTGCACATTTAGACATTACATGAAGCCCAAAACTTTCCCAGGTGCATCTTTTCTACTCTCCAATTACCCGCCTTCCTAGGGTGCTTTTAAGACATTTCATATGAATGTAGCAATCACTTTTACATGTTAGGACAGCGGGCAGGTCCTACTGCTGATGCATTTAATTCTAAAACTCGTGTTGTAGGAGCTCGCTGAATGCACAACTGGCGATACTAATAAGCAGAAGAAAATGTAAATGTATCTACAATTAAAGCTCAAGATGTGAAACGTACTGAAAAGACTAAAGAAAACAAACTACATGAAAATGCAAATATTTGTTTCTGATAGAGGCACTAAGAAGTGAATAGTACCAGTCACTGAAAGACATTAGGAATCCATTTCTCTCAAGAAAATGCATTATGCACTAAAAATATAGAACAAAACCACAAAGCATCAGAAGGATCGTGGCAGATGGACAATTCATAGTTTTGAAAAAAACGATGACAACATATGACATCTACAATGTATGCACACATCCCTTGGAAGTTTTATATATGCTATGTATATTTTAAAGTACACACAAACTGCCTGTTTGGCAGGTTGAGAAAATAGGAATACATCTTGGGAAGGTCATGAAGGAAAAAACCACAAAGAAAAACAAGAGTTATTTACATTCAATAATTCAGTAGCCTTTAACATCTCTATATACATACATACTCTTTCTATATATGTACAGACTGCGATGGGATCCGAATGAAGCTTATTCCAAACACAGAAGAAAAATACAAAACCCCTTAATAATTCACTTGACAAATGTTTACAGGTTGCAGAGCTTTCTTCATTTACAAAGAAAATACTATACACTGACGAGACAACTAGCATCTTTGGGGAACTCAAAGTCCTTACAAGATGTTTGTGTTCCCAATGGACCATACAGCAATCAGAAAAAAACAAATTGAAAACTTGCTGTGCAGAGGGGGGTTTTAGTGGGTTATAACTGCATTTACTGAGTCAGACATCTCATAAGTATGAAACTAGTTAACAAGTCAAAATTTAGTTGCTGTCAAGGGACAGTTTAAAAAAGAAATCCCAAAATTTCATCCCTTCAATTCCCAAGTCAACTTAAATACGTATCTTCCCCTTCTACAGCATGCTTCCAAAACTCACACAGTTCAGAAGTTACTACCATTTCACATTTAGCTTCCCCCGTTATCAGAGACATCGACCCTTTATAAATTTGATATCCATTTCAGATGGCGATCTGTAAGAAACAGGTCATCGCCCCACAAGTCAGAAAAACAGAGACCACTCTCACCTAGCTGAGTAGTCTCTATGACATGACAATCAGTCTCTCCTTTGTCTTACGGGCAGTGCTGCAAGAGGACACCATGCCTTATCCCATCCCCAGTGCTATTTATTACTCCTTTTCTCCTCCAAGCTTTAGCAGCAGCTCACGCAAGGAATAAACTACTACCAAAAAAACCACACCAACCACCGAGCAGGAAATTTTAAGAAAAAAAAAAAAAAATCTTTTCTGTAGCTTGAAGACTTTTTTTTTTTTTATGTTAACCTTTAAGATGTTAGAACACTCCAGAGGTGTGGCTGCAGATGTGTTAGTAGCTGAATGACAAAGCCAAGGCATTGATGGTGGCACAAAGTAGAGAGTAAGTGGGGAAGGGGTTTCTGGAATGGGAACAGTTCTTACAGATCTTTAAGTACTGTCGGGTTTTTGTTCCCTCCAGGGACATAAGTCCACAGGAAGTTTAGGAGGGTGTGAGCAAACAGCACATGCTATAAACTCCTGACATCAAGTCGTGTCGTTTGGTTATCAATACAGAGAATATCCAATTAATATCTGCTCATCCCAACACCCAGAGTTAGCACAGCAGGCTGAGAAGAGCACTTAGGAACTGACATGTATTTAAATAATGACTTGTTTAAAAAAAAAATCACTATTTATGAATCTACCACTTCTAGAACCATCTTACTGAGGATTAAAGTCTAAAAATACTACATTACCATCTCAGATGGTAGAAGTTCCTACACCAAATAATAATAATTTACAAAAAAAAAAGGACAGTGAAGTCCACACACAGCTTGCTGTTACTAGCTATTTGGTTCACTAACTGTTGCAATAGTAATCTGTCAACATGCTTCTCAAAATCCCTTTACATCCATTCCAGGGAAAGTATCTGGCATCCAACAGTGGGTACAAAACACATGAACGTCCTCCCCCACACCCTGGCTGTGGTCTACGCTTTTCCAGGGCATAATCAGCTCCTACTGGTATCACAACACTCGGGCAAGCTTCCCTTTACTGCCAGTGGATTAAACCACTCCCAACTCACCTACCACCTGCATTACAAGTACTTTACACATGTAGCAGACACCAGGGCAACAGGGAACATGTTGGTTTATTCTAGATCTGTATTTCCAGTCAGTCACAAATGTGCACAGGGGATTCACTCCCCTGACCAGTAGGGAGTGGGAGCCAGGAGCAGGCAGGCTTCCTTCCCCAACAAGCAGGTGCTCTGTTACCACATCGAGGTGCCGGCACAGGCAGCGTTACGGAACCACAAGCAAAGTAATTCACATAAGGGCACTCACTTCAGCCTCAAGCTGTGGAACTTCTGGCCCCTGGTAATTATGGAAAAAAAAGTCTTTATGACACTTTAATCTGGCTCAGGGAGTGTTTCCAGAAGTCACACAGGCTACAGTGGATTGCTGCTCTGTCAGGTGAACCTTATTGAAAATAAGCATCAAGGTTTAAACCCGATTTGCTTCTTGCCTTATTAAAGAGCTGAGCTGAAATATTTGGACTGCAAGACAGAAGCCAGGCTAAAGCAAACTGGAACATGCCAAGTCCTGTCAAATTCCAATTGTACAGACTTGTTAGTTTTTTTGGAATACAGTGATTGCCTAAACAAGACTCCACTTCTTGTTAGTACAATAACTTTTATTTGACATCTACAAGATCATTATCTTGTAGGTTTTTTGGACAGGTTTATACAATCTCAATTTTCAATAGTGCAACCTGTGCAAGCAAGAAATGACAAACATTGTCCTTCACTTTCTTATAAACATCTACTATTATAGGCAAACCAAAACTTACCCATATTATAGATAAGTGACTATTCACATTTGTACATTACAATTTCTTTTAAACAGCTCCAGATAAACTCTACAATGTCTTACAACATATTAAACAGTATTCAAGTTACTGGGTAACAGAAACAGCACATACAGCGGAACCCTCAAGTGTTTCCCCATTCTCTAATTTACAGCTCAAGTAAGGTTTCATCTTACAACTGACAAATTAAATTAATGAAGTAAAAAATATAAGATTGTATGCGAGATGGAAGTGAATTTGCACTTAAGTTTCCATAACCACCTCAGATTAAGGAAATGCTTCACTTTAAGGAAAATAGGCATCCAGCCATCTTTGCAGTACACATTAGGAATACCATTAATACATTAAAAATGAACTAATTTTAATTTAAGATGTTTATCACAAAAAGAACATGTTGTAGACTCAAATATATAACCCCCAGGAGAGAACCAGAAAAAATGCAACACCTGGGTATAAACACTATAAAAATGCAATAACCAATGCTGTACAACTAAGATTGTGTTTCTCTCTGAATTCCTGTCTCTTGTGTTTATCCTGTCCACGCCCGTTTCCAAAGACATGCACTGTCAAACAGAAACTGGGAAGGAACCCGAATGCATGATGTGCAACCTCTAGGTTTCATGCTTTTATAAACTCATAAATTGAAGAGAAAAACCCAATATATATTTTCTATATATATACTCAATACATGCATTCGAGGATATCTCCCACAGCAATGGCATCGATGCACTGCGTTAAACCCTGAGCACTGTATGACAAGATAAAAATAAAGCCTGCTTGGGGATTTTCAAGCATTTTCAAACAAATTGTGGTTTGTAGCTTAAAAGGCCAAAAGTAAAAGCAAACAGGAAGCACTACAGAGAGCATAAGGAAAGACAGATGCACCACCATAAACAACTGCTGGCTTTCAGTTCTACCAACCTTTTTAGATCTCTTTATTCCCAAAGTATTTGAGAGCACACAACTGAACTGAAAAAGTTATATTTCTTTGGAATCTGTCCCTGATTTTTATGCAAGTGATATGCTTTTACAGCCTTTTCCTCAAACGCCAAAGTCAACACCTGTAGTCTGTCCTCTTATGCACTGTTGAAATTGGTGATGCTTTGTGGGTGATGCTGCTGCCATATCTGCTGCTGTTGTACTGCAAGCTGTTGAGACTGGTCTGACGTTGACAGGAGGTTTACAAGGGGTGATACGCAATTTGCAGGAATGATCAAACCTGGAAACGGCAACAAATTGATTGTTTCATAAGCACGCAAACTTAATTTGTTCATTAAAACCTCAGGCTGACGATCCCACCATTTAATTTACCTAACAGTCACCAGTGACTGGTTTCCAATGTCAAGTCTAACCAAGCACAGCTACAAGTTCAGCTTCTCACCAAAATCACTAGATCCATTACATCATGAAGCAGTAGAAAGAAGTTGCCATTTTGCCCCTGAAGACAAGCTTTATTCTTATGGTACCTGCTGCCACATAAACCCAGAAGTCAGCGATTTTTGCTTTTCTAGTCTCACAGAAGTTATACTACCACAAAAGTTTAACATGAAAAAAATCTAGTTTCAGTAACTTAGAAAACTGTTACTGGAGTAGGAGCTGCCATGGTATCACACAGCACAGGATGTCCACGTTTAAAAGAGATACAGAGATTTCAGCCTTTGTGCTATGAGGGCTTCACTAAGAGGTTTAGTGACAAGGAATGACATAATCATCTTGAAGTCATTCTAAACTATTGATTACACGTGACTTTCAGTAGCTCAAACCCCATGAAAACAGCCACTGTGAGGGCTTACTATTCTTTGTCAGAAGCAGGGAAAAAAAGTGGAGCCCTTAGGGTTTCAAAGGTAGGTTGGTTGGAACTGGCTGAATACAACTTTTTTGTTCCTAGTAAATTAAAAGAACTGAAAGAGTAAGTGTTCTAAAGCCTGGCTGAAAAAAATTTCTTCCTTCTTTAACCTGACTCAAAACAGGATTTGTACTACAACTACATATTTCCAACAGTTGTACTTCTGCCCCTTCCCAACATACACAAATTGACAAGCCCTTTCTCTTGAAAGCAGCTTTATAAAGTCTCCTACGTGACTCTCAACATAGACTTGTAAGTTACAACTTCCCTCTACTCCAAGATGGAAATAAAGGAGCAGACAAGCCACTTACCTACGATCCTCTGCCCATCTTCCGTTCTTAGACGAACTATTTGCATTTTCACATTTGTACCACTCACAGAGGCTAGAACGCCTTCTACTTTTGTCCAGACGCTCAATACTGAACCACACAAGACATAGTAAGTTCGACAGCGGAGTCCCACTTCACAAACTAATCCCAAGCCTGCCTTCTTACAATTGCCTCTCCTACAGTAGAGACAAGAAAAAAAAGCTTTCAGAAGAATTCTGCAAACAGAAAGTATCTGATTCACTTAAAAATGAGATTTGAAGTTATTTCACATGTATTCACAGTTGAGGGAGGGCTGCAAATACACAGTAAGAGAAGGATACTTTATCCACAGCATGCCTCTAATGGTAAAGCTTTGAGAAGTGAGAGAGAAGTGAGACCTTACAGTACAGACAGAGCTTTAAGCCAAAGATACTACTCCGTTAGATCACCTGAGAACCTGAATCTGTTACATATGAAACTGGTATCTAATCAGTATATTTCAGAAGCTCCACTATTAATCTGAAACTTCTACCAGGTATGCTGTTCCTCAGGAATTCAGACATCAGCTGCTGAGTTCAGACACACTGTTAGAAGACGCAGCAGAGGAACACCTGTTTCTGACATCTCATCTCTACCTGAAGTACAAATACTTCCCCCCCCCCCCCCCCCCCCCCCAGTAACATCTGAACTATCCTACCACCATGATAGATCAGAACACTTAAAGCACAAGCTACTCCTGAGACATTATACTTCTACTGGATTACAATTTATACATAAGCATCCATCTAATATATGAAGACTTAAAGGGCAAGTACAAAGCTTCATGTTTCTGCCCAAAGGTTGGGTCATTAGACTGGTCATGAGACAATTTTTCTTAATTAAAGAAACACAAGATTTCATGTGAGTAGCAGAAGTAGTGATAAAGTTTAGGTAAAACAGTTCAAAACATCTAGGTGCATACAAATACTAACCAATACGCGTGGGTGCAGGTATCCGCAGAAGAATTGTACTGCTCTAACCAGTGTGGCAGAGCATCTTCGGAAGGTACCTGGAAAAGTCATTCAAAATGGGAATAATAAACTAAACCACATCAAGACGTGCATAGAACAAAAGCAATTTGGTCATTACTATGAGAAAAGAGGGAGCACCAACATCCTGATGACAAAGAGAGGTGCATTATCCTACATTATAATGATTTCAGGCTATTCAATGGGAATGCCATCTCAAAGGATGAGCAAAATGCTTGAACATAGCAGAATCTCCATAACACGACTGGCAGAATCTCAGATCTTTTCCAAGAATCAACCTGATTTTCAGTTTCCTCAAGTTTTTACAAATTTAACACTATAAAAATTGCTTAAGTGTAGATATTTTACCAGCCTCTAAACAAAAGAATCCATTACAGTATTTAAAACAGACAGCTGAAATTTCAGCATCATTATTTAGAATACACAGTACATAGATGCTTATTTAAGAACATGTTTGTACACCTTACACAGAAGCAAGACTTTTCCTTGCTAGACCCTAAACCCCTCATTTCATATTGCTACATCACAGATTATTTATATTCAGAAAGCTTTAGCTGGAGGAATGCAGAAACCACGTAGACCCACTTAAAAAGACCCAAAGACAAGTCAGTCTAGGTTTTTTTTACTTGCCAGAATTATACACAAATACCAGAAAAAAGAAGCCCTTACATTTTTTTCAATTTTTGTTAAAGTTTAACACTAGCATAACTTTAATGGTTACCTTCTTGTATTTCTTTTTCAGGTCTGCACATGTTTCTAGTTTGAGTTGCTTCCCAGTATTTGGTCTGTATACTAAAAAAAGCTTCTTTTTAGGATTCACTTCTTTTACTAGAATAGCAGTTTTCTTGTTATTTCTTATCTGGAAAAGACAAATCAAAAACTTTGTAAGTTTAAACATGCTGACAGTATCTACCTTAAGTGATTCCTTACTGTGTTCTTTACAGAGTAACACTGTGTGTGTGCAAAAAGACAACTGGTAATAATAAGGACACCTTTAGAAGACAGTACCACTAACCTAAAGGAAAAGTTGTGAGGTTAATGTAGAGTGAAAGCATCTGGTTTCTTGATGCAGGTTTAAATAAAAGCTATTAATTTGGGCTCACATTCCTATCAGAAAGTATCCTGAGCAGCTAAAAAGGAGTGCTTCATATACTTAGCATTGGAAGCAAACAACATGCATATTTATGTAAGATTGAAAGCATTTTGCAAAACTGAACAGTAATTAATCCGAATAAGAAATTTTCCAGAGGAGACAGCATATTTGGTTAGCCCCCAAAAAACTTCTCTGAACATAATTCAAGAGACAAAAGGATCTTACCTGTAGCGATAAATAAAATCCATCATCTGGACCCGTCTGCTCTGCCCACATCTTAGTTGCTTCATCCCAAGACATTCCTCGCTCTACACTGATCTAGAAGACAGCCATGCAGGGGTATTTCGGAAACAGGCTTTACAACAGTCACAGACACAGCAACTAAAGAACCGAGAACCAAATACTGCCCAGTGAAAGGCCTGAACCTCCCCTCACTCACCACATGCTTAGCTCATTGCCATGTGTCCTGGTTTTGGCAGGGACAGAGTTAACTTTCTTCCTAGCAGCTGGTGGTGCTGTGTTTTGGATTTAGGATGAGAATAATGTTGATAACACACTAATATTTTACTTGTTGCCAAGCAGTCAAGGACTTTTCAGCTTCTCACACTGCCCTGCCAACAAGAAGGTGGGGGGCCCAAGGAGCTGGGGGGGACACAGCCAGTACAGCTGACCCAAACCAGCCAAAGGGATATTCCATACCATATGGCATCATGCTCCGTATATAACTGGGGGTTTGCCAGGAGGCAGTGTGGCTCAGGAACTAGCTGAGCATTGGCTCCAGGTGATGAGCAATTGTTTTGTTCTTTTATAATCATTATTATTGTCCTTCTTTTCTGTCCTATTAAACTGTCTTTATCTCAACCCGGAAGTTTTACCTTTTTCCTTTTTGATTTTTTCCCCATCCCACTGTGTGTGTGGGGGGAGTGAGCAAATGGCTGTGTGGTTGTTTTAGCTGCCTGCCGGGTTAAACCATGACACCATGTTTTAAAAAAAAAAAAAAAAAAAAAACACCAAAAAAAAGATCAGCAAGCAAGTTTTATTAGCTCATACAAAGGGGGGACCAGAATTAACTTACTGTGTATAGTTCTACATGTCCAGAGGTAGAATACCCAGGAGTTAAAAACTTCTTAACGTCTGCCTTCCTTACTTTCTCATCCCCAGAGCCCAAATCTTAAAAGGAAAGGACACAGTTATTCTGTTTCTCTCTTCTTACTCAAGTGCAAGAGTACTGAGAAATTGATTTACTCACCTAAGATGCCCATATCATATCTTCCATTCTTTTTAGCATTTTGAATAACTGCATTTAACGTGTCAGAAAAGTACTGGAATAAAGCGTTCTGCTGATGTACTTCCATACCAAGAATTCTATTCAGAAATTTCCCTATGTTGTTATAATCTTAAAAAAAAAAAAAAGAATAAGAAATACATTAGGTCAAAGATTAAGTTTGATGACAAGCTCTCAATCAGTATTCAGAGTCTCAAAAAGACTACTTAAATCCATTCTTTCAGAAATGAGGAAAACATTCTGAAGCTCTCCCAAAAAGTCACGTAGATAGTTACAACTTCAGTTCTGTTGCTAGGAATCCACTATCATGATATATGATATTCCTAGCGACATTCTAAAGATACACTAAACCCATAAATACCTTTATCAAGTGTTAGTATTCCAGATCTGTCTTCTACATTTATCAAGCCTACGCCAATCAATCCCTGACGAACATCTAGGAAAAAGAAAGATGTTAAATCATAGCTGCTTCGCTGTCTAAAAATAAACCAATGAAGTAACAGCTTCTTTAGCAATCTTGTTTCAGGAGCCAATTCAAAACTTCTGACACCTCTTAAATACATCACTCCCAATTTCTGACTTAATATATCAATAAACAAGACAGAGCTTTGCCTGCTGTCCTTCCAGGAAGCACAGGCAGGGAAAACTACTAATAGCACTATACATGAGCCCACAGAACAAGATATTGCAACAGATAATGGGAAAATGAAGTTAAAGAACTGTATTAATACTTTAGCCAAACATATATAGAATACGCTTTATATTGAGAGAGTTTATATATCTTGTTTCATATGTGAACTTCAACATTAAAGCAACATGCACAGGAATAACATTCAGCAAGAGCCTACCTGGGCCAGCTGATTGGTTTAAATAATAACAATGTATTCTAGCTCTAAAATTATTTGCATTTTCTGTGTACTGGAGAACAATCAAAAGGTAGCTATTACATCCAGTGAATTATACTTACCTTTGAAGAAGTCTCCAGGAAAATCAGGAGGTGGCGAGACCATCGGGGAGTCCAAGTTCACAATGGATTTCATGACAATCTCTAAAGCATTTCTGCCATACTGTACAAGAAAGAGAAAGAAGTTGCTCTAACAACATGATCTGGTGTTTGTGCCTCAGACCCAAGCATACATGGTTTAACAAGCATTTGTAATTCACAATAAAACATTTTTCTCTACAATAAAGGAACGCTTTTCAACTATAAACTACACTATATAAACAGCCCATTCTAAATTTCTAATTAGAATTGCCAAATTCATCTTTCAGTTGTGACTGAAAGGACACATACCATTTACTTAAGACTTGTATTGTTAGCAAATGCAGAAAAGTAATCTACACTTGTATTTGTGTTCCATGTGGTTTTGCAAACAGAATTAAGAATGCTTTCTGGCTCTCTCAGAAAGAGGCCTCCTATCAGGAAGTAATACAGTTGAAAGTAAAACCCTTCACAGGAGGTGGAAGAAATCCTTCCTCAGCAGGTCACGTGGGGAATAAGCACCACAGTGCGAGCTTTCAAACAGAAACAGAACCATCACCTTGTTGTCAAAATTGAATCTGCTGAGGTCTCGAGTTTCTGTAGCTCGTCTGTCACCGTGGGTGAGGGCTCCCTGTTAAGACACACCTTTGTAATTACATCAAGTTTTAAGAAAAAGAAATCTAAGTTGTATTTTCTCACATGAAGGATCAGACTTCTTGAAACAATCTTACCAAGCTCTCCAGTCTTTTTGCAACTATAGATGCAAATCTTTGCTCTCCTGCCAATTCAGAAATTAGGAACACGTACTCTGGAGCAGTCACTTGGTTGGATCTATGAGTTCTTCCTGGATAATTAAGTAGAAGCATATATGTTAAATAAATTCCACTCCACTGAACATTTCTAATAAACTGAATTGTGAAGCATAAAGAAAAAAGCTAAACTTAATCCTGCTGAAAATTAGTTTCTGCTGTAATACAACCACTAGAAGATAGTACACAAATGCTCTAGAGTTGTGGCAGCTTTCATAGACACTTGATACATGGAAAAAACCCTAAGCTGCAGTATAAGTTTGTTTGCTAGGTTTCTTTTAAAACTTTCAAGACTATTAGCTATGACTATAAAGCTGATTGTGTTCACAGGTAAAGGAGATTGGAAGGGTCCTTAAGAGGTTGCTTAGTCAGTCTTATTTCCAATGAATGAGCAGTAAATTCAGTCAATATTACTGAGTGAGAGGAGGAACACAAAAGAGTTATTTACCAAACTGCTGTATTGCTCTATCCGCACTCCACGGCAACTCCAGAGTCATGTGAACTCTCCGTCTCTGATTCTTAGCTCTACGGTCTGCTTGCAACGATATACCAGAGCTGGCAGCCTCCGAGATTATGGCAATGTTCTTTTATTAAGAAAGGAGTTGTTAGTTAACAATAAATCTAAGATCAAGCTTCAGTTTTCAGTTTCTAAAAAAATTTAATTTGAGAATTACTACTAACACGGGTCTGGAATGGTTTCACTGTAATTTGGTCTTGCTATTGCAAAGGGAGAGGAGAATATGTATGGTTCTCTCTATCAGTTAGAAATGCTAATGGATTTTTTTTGAGTGAAAGGAGTGGCTTTCACTTTACTTTTCAGCAACACCTTCAGGTGCAAATGAAGGCAGGCAGTATGTTGCAGTCTTGCCATTCCAAAGGGCAGGTTTCTCTGATGTTGGCCTGCACTTCAGAATGAAAAGTAGAGAGACACTGGGAGACTTGCTCTGACAGCAAGCAACACAGAAGATAAAAGTTGCTGCTAATACTGTATAAGGCAGAGTATGTGGCCATTCTAGTATCTGAATGCATTTGCCTTGAAAGAACATAAATGTTTTGTCTGTGCACAAGTCACTTACAGGAATTGAGTATTTATACTCAAGTGTAATAACAGACCATAGAAGTTCCACCCAACAGCTACATTTACTTGATTTGCCCTCTTGTGGTAGCATGTCCCAAATGAACCACAGGAAAGATTTTTGGTTTTTTCCTTCTTTTTATCAGTTTCAATTCTACCATTATTCCAGTCAGTATTTTCTTTCAGAGTGCAATGTGAAGGACAAAAGCTATCACTCTTCCCAGCATTACTGCTCAACACTTGTCAAGGTAAACAACCTCCCCCTTATCCCTTCGGCCTCTCACTGAAAGTTTTTACTCCCTCTCATACCAAGTCAGTCAGTAGCTTGTCCCATTTCTCAATTTCATTATTTCCTCTTGAAAGCAGAGGTACACAGTAATCCAGATAAAGGAATCGCAAAGATGCAGAGGGTTCATCTGCCTTTTAAACATATGCTATTTACAAGACCAGCTTCAAGGTGCTAGCTTTCAGTTCAGCACACGTGTACACACCTCTTAGGCACGGGCCTCCGTTACCACCCTGGCTACAGCCTGACCTTTAAAGCATGCTGCAGCCACGTATTAGGCAGGACTACTGAACATACCAGTTTGAAAAACAACACACACAGCAGCAAAAAGAAAATGCTTTCTAACTAGTACTTATAGTACCTAAAATGTCACTGTGGGATAATGGTAGAGCACAACTTGAATAACCTAATCAGTGTTACTATGGCATCTGGCAAGCTTTTCTAAATTCTATCTCTAAGGACTACCTTATCTCCATCCATGAACCTCTGCTTTTCCGTGATGTTCAGAATTTCAACAGGCACATCGAGTTCAGACCTTGACTCATAAGATATGCTGCCATCATCATTGCTTACAACTCTCCCTTTGCGGCCTGTCATCTTTAAAAATAAAAGAGAATACAAACTCATTATGGCAATACCAAAATTATTACATGACTAAAGACTTCAAGCAATGATACTATTTATTCATACACCAACCTTTACTTCAAGTGCAAAAGTATATTAGGGAACCTGGATTATTTTTTTGGTTGATGCCATTATCTGCTATATGGAACACTTATTTAGAGGTAACTCAGGGAATCAAAAACATAACTAAGCCTATCTATACAGAAATTACATAGTATTATACTACTGTTCACAAGGGATTTACTAAGAAAATTAAAATGACAGCTGAGGTTGTCACTGATTTTAACAGGGTCTTTTAAATCACAGTGATGTTTCTACTTGATAGAAACAGGTAGGTTAAGAGACATGTTTCTAAAAGTTATTGAGAGAGAGAGAATAATTCATCAGGCTTTTCACTAATGCAGTTTTGTTATACAGGTTCTTAATCTTCATTGCCTAGGAAGATGAACTAAAGCTGCTTTCTGTTTTATATACACCAGTTTCAAATTGATTACAGCTAGTTAGAGAAATATACCACTATATGGGAAAACTAGTATGATTTACCCAACAAGAAACTATCGGTCTCAGAAACAGCCTATTTACCCATTCAGAGCTCTCCTCTGTATTCTAATACAGTCTTCAAGTTTTTCTTTAATTCAGAGGCATTCAGCAAGACCTTATCCCTCTGAGATTATGGTCTAAAACTGATAAACAAACTCTCTTTAGTAGGTACTTAGGTCACATGCAACCTTGAAGAATGACAAACACTGATTTACTGTAGCCAGATAGATAACATATGGCTACAGTAGAAAAAAATTTTTTTTTTTCTAAATGTGAGCACCAGCTTACCTCTGCAACATTTTCAGGACCTCCCAGTTCATCTATAAGCTCATCCAGTGTATTAGGAGGAAGATCTTCAGCCAGCTTTTCCAGTTTATCAAGCAGTTCTTTTTTCATCTGTTGGGCCCTTTCAACAGCATCCTGACTTGTTACAAAGCTACTGTTTGTGTTACTGTTTGCTGAAATTTAAGAGAGACTCTTTAAGATGTAGAATTTCACTGCCTAACTGCTAAGAAAGTGAACAGACACCAAAAGAAACTTACTCTTACCTGACGTGTTGGTACTAGAAGTGGTGGTACCAACAGTAGAAGTAAAACAGCTAGGTCGTTTTGATCCAAGACCAGAAGCTAGTAAGGCACTTTGAATAGAATCTGGGTCTATACTTTTCTTCTTTTTCTTGTCTTTATTTTTTTTATGCTCTTTTCTAATTAACCAGGGATCTAAAATTAAATAAAATATTTTCTAAGAAGTGTCAATCATTTACTAAAAAGCCATCCTTTCCTTTGAAAAACTACATTCTCACTACAAAAGGTGACTTACAAAAGTCTGAACTCCAGTGGGTAAAATCTACTTGAAGATGCAAATCAACATTCTAGTACTAATTCCAGTCTCACTAAACTACATGCTTATCAAACACTCTTGGTTTTGGCTCACTGAACTTGTTAGAAAAGACTTCATGCTTACTATCTCCAAGTACAGTTACTTGCTTGATGAAACACTTAAACTGTCTTACCATCTTCATCATCTTCACTGGATTCATCTCTGAATGGGTTGAAGTCGTCATCATCTCCAGAACTCAAAAATCTGGAGCTCTCGTTGTCACTTTCTTCATTGTCTGAAGCATCAGACTCACTTTCACTCTCATCAGAGCTGCTACCTGCAAGGCCACCTGTTTTGCGAGCTTTTTTGGCTTCTCTGCTTATTTCTTCACCTAATTCCATCATCCCCAGAAAAAAAAGTTAGTTTAGACCTTGTAGTGTACTTTTGAAATGTTTTAACATCACTGCATAAAAAACCTAGAAAAATATTCAACTTCTAAAAATAGAACCATTTAAAAGAATCTAATCTAAGTTTTCAGTAAGACCCCCCTCTCAACATTGTTATGATCACCTACTTTTCAGTAAGAATATAATCAGTCTGGGAAGGGGAGTGGTATTAGGCTTCCCTTTACTGAGCCTCAAGAAAAAGAAAGTGATTATTTGCTTATCTGCATCAGGAAGTGGTCTGACACATGCAAGGCATTTTGGGATACAGTCCCATACAAGATCAGCCCATTTTGAGCAAAGAAGTAACCAGAATTTACAGGTTATATTTGTTTCAGCAGCAGTTTTAAGATCTATTGGTGGAAGTTTCTAACAAAAGTCTTATAAACTTGTAATACACACTCCTTCATGAATGATTGTACTGATATTTGTATTCCTGTATTTTTTCCAGAGCTGCCTAAGAGTGAACTCTAAGAGCCCCATTTTCGCTATGGCATTAGTGTTAAGAACTTAAGCATTACCCTTCCGTTTCTTTATTTTGTTCTCCTTGCAAGGGCTGTCTCTAGGTGAATTGTTATTACTTTGAGCAGTCAAGTCAATTCCCAACAAGCTAAACAGCTTCTTCCTGTCAGGAGCTGGAAAGTGCTTTTCAATAAGAGACTGGAATACTCCCCTGTTTAAGAAAAAAGGGTTCTTCAGTCAAATTTGCATTTATTTAGAGTAGAAACCTGTAACATTTTAACAGCTTGCTTGACTTCTCTAAGTATTATTCCTTGTGAATGCTATTACACAAGCACCCTGTATAATTATCACCCATATTACTGTATTTGTCACGTTCTTAAAAGTAGAAGACATTTACTTTACAGCACTGTTACTTATAACTTGTTAAATTTGGTTTTGGTATCAAGTGGTATCACTACTGCCATTTTCTTATTGCTCAAAGTTTAAATGACATTAATTTATGAAGATCTTCACCAACAAGATAGTCTCAGGATTGGGTCTGGCTCATCTGATAAGAGAGGGAAGTCATGATTGTAACTTGCTTTGGTATAAATGCAGTGTACACTTGACAAGTCTTCTCCTCCTCACAATTTGAGGAGAACAGTACCAGCTGCTCACATCTGAAAATATAATTTCAGAGAGTACCAGTAGAACTACGAACTAACCAGCGTTCACTTGAGCAATACTGTCAGATTTTACGTACAGGCAGCTTAAGAATATTGGTACTAAAGGACACCCAACTTTCTGTGCACTGATGCACGTTTTACACATGAAAGGACAAATCACTACATACACTAAGCTAGCTTAAGGTTAGTTTTGTAAAGAACAGTTCTAAAACTTCAGTCTTACTTTGCTGTAGAAACAAAGTCATTCAGTTCACCACCACCCTCCTCCAAAGCTTCTAATGTTCTTGCTTCTCCTGTTGACTGCAGGCCAATAACAACGCACTAAAGGACAAATGAATACAAGGCATTGTCACTAAGACTGACTTGTAAGTTTATTTTTGCCTGAATTTCTGCTCATTAAATAGCTTCAATACCATAAAGCACAAAAGCGTGCTACTACTATGTTTGAAAATTTGTGTTCCAAGCAACAAAAAAATCTAATAGCTTTAGATTTAACAAAGATATTTAAAAATAAGTCTTGATCAACTTACTTTCCCATTCTTGATTTCTTCCCGAGCTAGCTGCACCACCCTCTTCACTTTAGATGCTATGCAAAGGTACTTGAAAAACCTCTGATGAGCTGACCAAAACTGCCCCCACATAGACTTTTTCATTCGTTGTTCTGCATCGATAAGATCGGCTGCTTGTTGAAACCTCTCTCTAGCACTGACCCACTGAAGAAGAAAATGTTAATTGCTTTACATGTCACATTTCAAGGCTACACAGGTACATCATTTAATATCCAAATAAAGACAGAAAAGTTACAGTACTATGAGACTAAGTCAAGGAAACTCATCATACATCAAACAAAGCTCACAGAAAAGAGTTATGGCTTAGTTAATTCAGAAGATAATTACTCTCATAGTGAAAAGCAGATACATTTACATTACTGCCAATGCAAACATACACAGTATTTTCTAATTATCTTGTTTCTCCATTATATACTCAGGTTAAGAAAGCAAAGGGCACTGCCCATAATTAAGCATAAAGCAAGACCCCAAGAAGAGAAAAACCCCACTGCCTTAATTTCTACAACATTTTGTTATACCAACTGTTTCCAGATTAGGTAAAGTAAGCTTTGGACACAAGTTCAGTGATTCTTTTAAACAATGTTCATGAAGTGCAGTGCTGTTTTAAAGCTGATGTTATATACCCGTCAGAGATAATTTTTAATTACTATAACCATTCAACATGAATACCGAGTCATGCTCAAGGACTTCTTAAGCAGGTAAAGAACCTGCACTCATTCTAATCTATGTCCAAGGAGTAATTATTTTTATCTAATACAGCAGTGGTAACTTACAAGCGGAATGTGCACTCAGGGGAAAAAAAAGACACTCAGCTTAGCATACGGACAGAACAATTGAGAACAACATGAAAAGATAACCAGCGGGTGAATAAACGAAAACATTAACGGGAACCACAGCTTTGATGCTTTAGATTTGATCTGCCATGTGATTAAAACTACCACCCTGCACCGTTTAAGTACAAGCACCACTCCACCATATCACTTCAATGAAGAAGTGCATGCAGCCTGTCTAACATTTTGCAGCTTGCTCTTAGCTCACTTGCCTAAAGGGGGAGGACTGGAGCACAAAAATATGACCAACAGGTGAACAGCTTTATCTTGGGCAACAACGACTGAGGTCTCTGAAGGACTGCTAGAAGGCAGTGGATCTGGCAGATACTGGAAGATGCACCCAAAACTGCAGCTTTTATGATTTGAAACAAGAATTAACAGCTTTTGCCAAGTCTTAAATGGAGAAATATTTACAGTAAGATGAGACAAGAAGGTGCCATTCCTGTCTCTCAACAGGCAACAGTACTAGTACATGCACTTTCAGGAGCGTTGAAGTTTAAACCAAGTAACTTCAATCTCTCAGAAGTCAATACACAAAGCAAATTTAAAAAGGCATTCTTACCAGTTTCACAGATTTATTGTACATTTTAACATATTCCTGTGAAAGCAGAACTTCATCGATTTTGAAAGTTACACCTGAAAAACTCAACTGTCTTGCTATGTACATTCCTCTCAGCTTCATATCCATAGCAACTATTTCCATGGCACCAACACCTCTAAAATAAAGGAACAAAGTAAGTCAATACTAGAATTTTCAAGGGCAAGGATTTGTTAAGAAAAAAAACCACCTCAAGTGCTTCAGAAGAAAATGGCACACTTACAAACGTGAAGGAATATGTTTTCAAAATCATTAGTACTGTTTGGTTAAACACATCCAGCCAGGGCGTCTTGAAGTTCAGCCTTCACATAAAACTATATCCTTGCCTCACAGGTATTAAGTGTCTCCCAAGAGGTATAAACACTCAGTAGCTACTTTTCCCCCAATGACCAGCATGCATTAGGAGACAGTACCTCATAAACTGTATTGGATAATGAAGTTGGTCCAAATACACAACAAAATCTTGCATTGCAATTTTATAAACGCCACTGAAGATTTAAAGTAATGAATACAAACTGTATTGAGCTATTCAGATTTATGCTGGTATGAAAATAATTAAACTAGCAGGTAATTTAAGTTCTCTTCGACAGCAATACACCTTTAGCAATACCTTGAGAACACAGAAGTCAACTGCAAAGCTAACCTACTCACAAGCTTGGGCCTGTAATTTCATTATTGTTCATTTGATACGTAGTCAGTAATAAAGCAGAGACTATGCTTGCAGAGTCTAGAAAAGTCATGCATCATGTAGATGGTATGCAAGAAGATGCATACTAAGCCCTATTGTAGCATGCTGAAATGTTCAAAAATTCTTTTTAAGTAGGCAAAACAAATATATTAAGATACTCACCTACCAAAGTATATAGCAGTTACATTTTCTATTGACCATTCACATTTAGTTTATTTATTAAGTTCTGAAATATGAAGTACCCTTGCAACAGCATACGCAATTTTTCTGAACTGGGATCTTGCTTGCCAGAAAGCATAAGAACAAGGCTTCTTCCTGTTAAACTGTCTAAGCTGAATGCATAAACATTAGAGGGCTTCTGCATATAGTGAGACATCAACTACACTGAGGATACCCAGTACATAGAGTGTGTTTTCATGATGAGAAGCAAAATATTTTCATTTCATAACACCCACATGTTAAGAAGGCTATTTTCCCAGCAAGCTTCTAAAGCTCTCAGAATTTTCTGTGAGCAAGGGAAACGTCCCATTTTCCACCACATAATATAAATTACATTTCTGCTTTGCAGAGGACTACAAGTGAGTGAAGACAAAGGAACTGGAAAGCACAGTCAAATCACAACCATATGCATTCTTGCTACAGCTCTTCAAAACATTACCTTCTTTCAACGGCCTGAATAAAATCGCTGAATTCCCTAAATGGAGTTCCTTCACCCCATATTCCAAGACGGTTCATATATGCCATGTTTCTTGGCTCAGATGCACCTAGGAGAAGAACAACACAGTCTGTACCAGTGCCAGTAAAAACATACAGAGACATCTAATGCAAACCGAGTAAAACATACCTGTGGCACTAGCATAAACAACCCTGGCTTTTGGAAGTTTATTTTGAAGTTCCAATACAGCCAGACCTGTTTTTGTTGGTTTTGATGAACCAACAGGACACAGATTCTTAGCTTTATGACACTCATCAAATACAATCTGAACCATAATTAAGGAAAAACTTTGTCCCGCATGTTTTTAGAATGGGGAGCTAAAGCAGAAGACAAGGAAATCTGCTAATTACAATAGGTAGCAGCAGTAAATTGTAAACTCAAAGACACCAGTCATATTTTTCACTAAAATCCTTGGGAAAAATATTTAGCTAGTAAGTATTTAAAAACACGGTTATCAGCACTTGAGTTCTTTAAAATGCTGTTGATACTCAAAAAAATTTAAGAACGTTTAATTTTATGTGTTTGTTATAGAAAAAGCAGAAGTTTTACACCTGTACCGAAGTTGCATGGCAACAATAATATGGCAATAGATTTGGCATGAAGTTTGTAAAACTTCAAGTCTAATGTCAGAGCACGCACACAATCAATTACTGTCATGAATAAAGAACAGTACCTAAAAATACCAGCAAATAAAAATACAAGATTGCCTTTAAAGATGTAAGCTTAAACAGCAATTTGGCTACAATCAACTGAACTCCAGATAAAGGATACAACTCCATCAAAGTCTTCACCACACCAGTGAAGGAGCTGCTTTAATCTGGTTTTGTATTTACCACCAGACTGACTTTCACCAATAAGAGAAGAATAGGTAGCAAAGATGACACCTTTCTTCACACTTCCATTATGTTTGGAAGAAATTTTCCCATACTTGAACTGCAATAAAAAGATAAGAAATCAGAGAAATTATTCAAAAGAGATCCTTCCTCAAACCCACCTACCATATGATTAAGGGATGCTGGTGGTCTTAAAGTGTACACGCCCTAAGGTTAAGCCAGCCACACGTATCCCTACATCATGATTTGGGCATGGCTGGCATACGGTAACCTGGTTAAGGGGTTATACAGGGCCTTAAATATATACTTAAGGAAGACTGGATCTGAGGCTTCAAAAGATTAAGTCGCATTCATTGACTACATGGTTTCCTTAAATAAAATCAAGATTTTAGTTTCAACGCATCCCTTAGAGCTAATAGGTCAAGTGTATTTACAGCTGCTACCATAAATCATGACAATTTCTAAAGCTTTACTGTATTTTAGAAATTAAGACTTCACAAAGCAAAAAAAAAATACTAAATTAAACTTTACGTTCAGTGAATTCAACCAGTAAATCACACTTCACAATTTATCTAAGTGGCTAATCCTGAGCAGAGGCACAGTCTCCAAAAACAACTGCACATGCTACTGCTGCTTTAATAAAGTATTGAAGAAGTTTATTATTCAGTTGTGACATACAAAATGTATTACATACAAAATGTGTGCTGGGAGATAGAAAGGAAAAAATTCAAGTGCTACAAAGCCTAAAAGATTTAAAGAGCATTTAAACTTCTAGAAAATACTCTACTAGTAGTGTCAGTAGTGGCTTGAAGAGTAACGTTCTAAAAAAAAAAAAAAAAAAAAAAAAAAAAAAAAATCACATGTGAAGTTGTAATCCTACAAGGGGCCTATTTACATGATTCACTTAAAGCACTGTGTGGTTCTTTGTAAGATTAAGGCCTGTCAAACAAGACCTACACAGCAAATTTATTGAAATTCGTACATTCTTGCTCTTAAAACAGTCAACATGCACAACTTGTCACACAAGCGTACCTAAAGTTTTGCCTCAACTGTACATAGTAAAAAGTTTCCACACCTTGTTTAATGAATGAACCAATATGTTTTTTGCTCCAATATCTCTCAAATCTCTTTCAGCATCGTATTTCAGATCGTTTGACACGCTAAACCTGAAGATATAAAACAAAGCATATATTCTGTAAGTTACAGAGGAAGTTCAAAAAGCAGTGGCTAGAACATTTGTCACAACAGATTACACTGAATTTAAGTACTATAGTCACCACACTGTCTGCTCTAACAAATCCTGACACACTTACCAGACTGCTCTTTTTCTGCCTAACAAGTAATTTTCATAGATTATTCCAGCTATGGTCCTTCCTTTTCCTACACCAGCACCATCACCTATCAAGAATCCAGCTCTGTCTCCATTGGGCAGGAATGTTTCATGTTGCTGTAAGAGAAAGAACAAAGAACTTGTACCCATTCTCCAGAACACGTCACTGTGGATTGTCAGAAATGAACAAACATAAGAAACATCCTATTGGATGAGAGCAGCAGTCCACCCAGCCAAGCAACCTCCCGACAGCAGGAAGAGGGGATTTTATTTAGGGAGAGCATATGAGCTTAACTGCTTTATGTTACCCATTCTCCCCTTTCTTCCCTCAGCACCTAGAATTGCTGTAAAATTGCTGTATGTATCTGTCTAATCCTTTTAGTGCCTACCACCAGACTGGCTGCTTTTTTTAACCCACTGATACGCATCTCTACAGCCTTTTGTGGCAGCAAGACCTAGATACCCACTGCCTGTGTAAAGAAGTATTCTTCTATCCATTTTAAACCAATCTCCTATCAGTTTCACCAAGTTCTGCTTTGTTCTTGTGGGATTCCACTGCCTTCTTGATTATGTAAACCTTGATTTCATTCCCCTTCATTTTTCTCCTCTCCAACCCAAGGCGTCCCAGCATTGTTAATCTCTTTTCATGAAGCAACTTTTTCCCTCCTGTGACCATTTTAGTTGTCCTCTAACTTCATTACCTTCTTCCCCAACGTGCAGAGCGCTGCACGCACAATACCTGATGTGGGCCCACTGAAGTTTAATCCAGCAGCAAAGTAACACCCAGCCTTGTTCTCTATACCCTTCCCAATGAAGCCAAACAGTGCTGGCTTTCTTAGCCTGCTGCTACTGCAGCCATTAACTTATTTCAGAGAAATAAAAATAACGACTAGGATGTTCTTCTGGAGGTTTGAGATCAGCATCATGGAAGTGGTTTAGACAAAGCTTTCCTAGGTGTATTACCTCACATTTATCTGAGCTGAAGCTCACCTGCCACCTTCTCATGCAACTCAAACCTTTAAGCTCTTACTATTTTATCCCTTTGTAAAACCCAACACAAGCTGAGCTTGTCAGGTAGTAGTTTTTCTTCTTAAATTCTAAGTTAGCTTTTAAGTTGTACTAGTGTCTACCATACCTGGGCTGCGTAAGTGATTGCTTCAAGTTGCAAAGCTGACAACCAGCCGCTATCAATTGTTTCTTCTGATATAGATGTCTGGTACCACACATCAGGAGGAGTTACACTGGATAACGAGCTGGTTTCCACTACTGGGTCAGGATGACGCAGACCAATTTTTACTGGTTGAAAAGGAAGGGAGAAGATGAAAACTTTAATACAGAGTTCTGTTGCTGCAGCACAGGTTATTATATTTACCAAAACAAATTACAATTGTCCATTGCAAAGACTGAGCTCCACAACAACTATGTTTCACTGCAACAGTATGTCAAGTGTTAAACTGCATTGCATACAAAGGAAGACATTAACCTGAATTTATATAACTGCAATCTTCACTTTGTTTCTCTTCTCACCACCTTCCCCCATTTTTTATAAAATCAGATAAAGTTCAGTTCATAGAAAATTAAAGTATTTGTGTATTTGACATATTTGAGAAAAACTGGTCTGAACCTTGCCTTCCCAAAAGGCCAGAGGCGGCCTCAAGATGCCAGAATCACAAAAGCAACATTCTTCTCACTATTTATATAGTGCTGTTTTTAAGCAGTATGAGAGGAGAAAAGATTTAGAACAGACATGGTTTAATTGCTGACAGATCTCATCAGTGACAATAAAAGTTAACCATTTAGCTACAAACTCCATGCAAAATTTTTTGCCTGGCTTTTACAGCAGGTCAGCAATGTACCTAAGAAACAAGGTAACAGCTTTTTGTCACTGATTACAGTAAATAAGAGAAGGGAGAAAAAAAAAAAAGAAGATAGCAATTAACAGCAGTAAGAGACTCACTTTTTTTGAAAAAGCCCAACACAGCTCTAAAGAAGTCAGTCAGGAACAATGCAGGAAGAATGTGCTTAGGGTAATTTCATACCAAAAGGCTCAAAATAGATTCTTAAGTGTAGCAGTGACCACTTATTCCCTTCACAAAATTTCCCCTGCTGAGGCACAAAGCATCTTAACGCAGGTAGAAAAAGCCTGATCTTGGTTCAATCAATCACATTTCTGAAATAAGTACTCTCAAAGGCACACTAAAGAATTCCTTTTCTATTAAAAAAATCTGCGTACCTTCCAAAACTAAGCATTATAGAAAAGAAAAATTTATTTGGAACCTGCCACAAAAATTCAGATCCTTTTTACGTGATTTAGATAGTAACCTATCTGTTTTTTGGTGTTAGTAACTACAGAAGAGTAAACAACAAGTTAGCTCTCAAAACATTTCAGTCTCTTGACATAACAAAACTTCAGGTCATACATTTTATTGGCATATACTCAGCATAGGTTTCTGCATGGCCCATTTCTTCTTCATCTTCTTCCTCAGGTTCCTCCTCCTCTTTTACTGCTGGCACTTTCTAGAATAGAAAAATACCTGCATTAGTCAAACAGCACATTGGTAATACTCTGAGAAATGAAATGAGCACAAACTTGCACTTCAATGTTTTAATACATGTACTAGATGAACCAGCAAGTAGCTGGGAAAACTACAAATAGATATGTAGATTTCTCACACTGAATAACCCTTTAAAGACACAAAGTCAGGGAACAACTTCTCCTTTGCAAGGAGATTCAAGTACCCCAAAACTCACATAAGCAAAATTGAAAAAGCAACACTTCCTACAGCAATTTAAATCCAAACTATGACTTAAAGAAAACTGTCTTAAAAACACAACAGCTAGTTAACAGTCAAAACCTAACTTTCAAGTAGTCATGAAGCCTCCTGCAGTTTCACATTCATTATATAATTTCACAACTTCGGAGAATAGTTACAATAGTCACAGTTTCTTCCAGTATTCTCTGAAACCTGACAGCCATTTTTTGCTCTGATTTTGATCAATGTAAATATATGAATATTTTTAAAGTACTCACTAGATGACAAATCAAAAATCTTTCATGATTACTAATTCCATGTTTAATACAAAAAAGTAATCTGAAAATCCTTCAGTATGCCAGTCACTAAGGAGCACTGTTCATCACAAACTTCTAGCTATCAGTGAAGATGCTGAAACTCAAGCATTTACAGCACCACATGGATTTTTATTAGACTAAGAATACTGACTGATACTCAATTAACATCTTAAATCAAATCTCCCAGAAGGTCAGCCATGCTAGAGAAAGTCGTCTAGTTTCCTCATTGCTAGTTATACAAATGGGGCTATTTTAAAAGAAAATGTATTAAAACACAGAGCAAGTGATATGCTTATCAGCTTTAATTGGAGCACACCCTTCTTTGTCCACACTGTTCTGTTAAGTACAGTAATTTCTTGACATTGTCATTTACTATATAGGTAGTTTGCTCTACACAGCTGTTAGTTTTAGTCATCTAATCAAGTATTCATCTAGTGTAGAAACTAACCTTTTGAACAAACAGATGCACTCGATAATTCTACCACACAAGACATATATGAGTAACTACTGAAACTAGTCACAGGTGGTTGTGGCCAGCAAAATTTACATTCATCTAGCAAATTAACCATTTGTACTACTTACCATAGTAGGTGAAAAACTTCTCATTTTAATATCATTTATCCATATTCTTGCTACCTCTTTTGTGGAAGCCTCCTTCTTCACTGCACCATTGCTTAGATCAGCTACAAAACAAAAAGCTGTGTTTTAGAGGAACTCCCTCCAAACATCGACTCAATAAGCTGAAAGAGAAGTTTCAATGTCCAGTAGCACACTGATGCTTCAAGAACAGAATATTTTTGTCCAAATTGAAAAGTCTGAACAAGGAGCTAAATCCTGTTACTACTTTGACTGAAGAAACTTCCCATGCAATACCACTGCATCTGACACAGTTGTGCGTTAGTTTCAGTATTTTAAAAAAAAAAAATTATTTTGGACCTTCACCAAATCTATGCATCATATTTAGAAATACTCCATCTTGTGAGCCTTTGAAGTTTAACAACAATCAGAAAGCCCAGGGTTTCAACAGAAGTGAACTTACCTGGCCTGGTGGCTTTTACCACCTTAGGAGAAACTACAATTATTTCTGCAAAACAAAAAGTCAACACTTTGGACTCAATTGTTTGGACAACTCCTTCAAGAGGACGCTTTATTAACTTTCTTGTCCTCAGCCACATTTGGAAGCAACTGGCAATAGGGTTCAGTACAGAATGAAAAAAATTTACACAAGGATAGATGTAAAACAGTGAAAGCAGCTGTCAAGCTTCCATCATGTTGACGGTCAATACATGTAATAAATTTAGCATAATTGCCCCTAAAACGCAATTAAGACAATTGCACAAATAAAATTTTCCTCAAAGAAGTTGCATAATTTAACTTTTTAATATTTTCCAATCTAGAACTCCTGCTGCCTGAATTATAAGAAAAGACCATGTTTCCTTCCAAGAGCTTCTCTGCCCTTAAATTTTCTACAAGTATTTGTCAATTTATTTCAATAAGCACAAAGAAGGATCCAGAAACACAAGCACGCAAGTAAGATTAGAAATGCAGTTCCAGAAGTTGCATGTCTCCTTTTCACTTATTACAGAAGTTACACATTCAACTGTTTTCTGCAGTTGTGCCACTACAACAGCTATTGTGCATTGATGTTGCCTATTACTTATGTGCTTCTGTGAGTTTTCATTTAGCACAAAGGGGATAAGTCAGTCCTATAAAACCTCCCCCCGCTCTTCCTCACTCCTTTACCCCCATTCCAACTTCAGCTGGTGTCTCAACTTCAATTTTTGTCAACCACTCCATAACAGAAAGCAATGAAACAAGGAGGCACATTCTTCTTTCTGTTTCAGTCCTGACAGCTTCATTTACTGTGCACTCTATCTGCATATGAAAAAACAGGTTACTTCCAACCCCGCCTACAAAAACAGTAAATCTTATTTCAGAGACAACGAAAATATAGCAGTCTGGAAAAAAACCCCTGTGTACCTTTCAGAAAAAGCCACAAGAGATTTCGTAACTCAACTAGTCCAATCTTAACCTCATGCTAAAACCAGAATAACTTGAAAGAATCAAATAAAAATACACACACACGCAGCTTTTCCCTTATACTGAGCTGATCATACAAGCTGTACATGTATCAGAAATAACATACAAGAAAAGATAATGAAAGCAATCAC